>NC_031497.1:11871806-12105275 GCF_000237925.1 Schistosoma mansoni
GGCGAAGATGCATCCACTCTTTGTGTTCTACCAAATTCTAATCTTCTGAATTCCTCATGTCTTTATCTTTTTCTCTTTCCAAATTTATTTCACTGTACTATACTCCTTCAATAATTTCTTGAAACCCCTAATCTTTTGGATTTCTGATTATACTCCTACTACTTCTACCACTATGGGATTTGAATCGACAACTGCATCTCTGTGCTAATGTGGTATGGCAACTCGAACTGATGTACGTACGTACGAAGTTCTACGTTGTGACTGACTGACTGACTGAATAGAGCTATCAAGAGAAATGAAGGTTTCATAGTGAACGAGATGATTTCGGGAACCTTCAAAATCAAAGATGCTTCACCGTATATTCAAGAAGATTTTGGAGGAGGAGCAAGTGTCAACGGACTGGAAAGAAGGATAGCTCATCAAGATACCAAAGAAAGAAGATCTGAGCAAATGTAATAATTACAGAGGCATCACACTGCTGTCAGTACCAGGAAAAGTTTTCAACAGAGTTTTGCTGAACCGGATGAAAGACGCAGTAAACGCCGAACTTCGAGATCAACAGACTGGATTCCAAATTGCGACACTACGGATCATCGTCGACCAATCAATTGAGTGGAACTTGTCACTATACATCAACTTCATCGACTATGAGAAGGCATTTGACAGAGTGGATAGGAGAAACATGGAAATTTCTTCGACACTATGGAGTTCCTGAAAAGATTGTCAACACTATCCAGAGCTCATACGACTGACTACAGTGCAGAGTCGTGCATGGAGGACAGCTGACAGATGCATTTCCAATAAGGACCGGAGTCAGACAAGGCTGTCTACTCTCCCCCTCCTCTTTCTTCTGGTGATTGAATGGATTATGAAGACTTCGACATCTGAAGGGAAGCACGGAATACAATGGACATCTCAGAACCAATTAGACGATTTGGACTTTGCAGATAACCTAGCCCTCCTATCCCATACACACGAACAAATACAGACGAAGACAGCAAATGTAGCACTAGCCTCTGCATCAGGGAGCCTCAACATGCACCAAGGTAAAAGCAAGATCCTTAAATACAACACGGAGAACACCAACCCAATTATACTTGATGGAGAAACTCTGGAAGAGGTGGAAACATCCACGCACTTGGGAAGCATCATTGATGAACAAGTACGATATGATGCAAATGTAAAGGCGAGGATTGGCAAAGCAAGGACCGCATTTCTACAATTGAAGAACATAAGGGACTCAAAACAACTGTCAACCAATATCAAAGTGAGAATCTTCAATACGAACGTCAGGACAGTCCTACTGCACGGAGCTGAGAATTGGAGAACTACTACAACAATCATCAAGAAGGTATAAATGTCTATAAACAATTGTCTACGTAAGATACTCAATATCCGTTGGCCGGATACCATGAGCAACAATTTATTATGGGAGAGGACAAAGCAGCTTTGAGCTGAAGAGGAAATTCGGAAAAGACATTGGAAGTGGATCGGAAATGCATTAAGGAAATCATCAAATTGCATCACGAGGCAAGCCCTAGCTTGAACTCCTGAAGGGAAGCGGAAAAGAGGAAGACCAAAGAATACATCACGCCGGGAAATAGAAGATCTAAAAAGGACTGCAAAGGACAGAGTTAGATGGAGAGTACTTACAATAAGTATCAAGGCTACCGTCACTTTTTCCTGGCCACCCACACCGTAGAAAGCGTGAGTAGAGTGCTGATGAAGTTATGAACCTCAGATTAAGGCGATTGTTCGTCGCTACTTTAGGTAGGATTCGGTTTTATTGGTAGAACTGTTGATGTAGAGTCATAAGCGTATACTCCGTCGATAAAGTAATAGAAACATAAAAGTAGGGATGACTTAGGAAGTCGATAATTGTAGACGTACAACCTGTGTTTTCTAAATTCCGAATCTATAACTTGTGAATTATTTAATTTCGCGAACTGCCAAGTTTACTGTTTCATCGTACTACTTTTGTTAATTTCTTCTATATATGCTGTTATAAAGTACGGTAACTTAAACACTTCCGAATGTGGTTTTGCATTGAACATATATCTATGTTCACTTGATCGGTTAGCTTCATTTTCTCATGAGTACAACTTTCTAATAAATATAATGCTAATTAGTTAGTGATGTGATGTATATGAGTGCAAACTGGTCACGGAAATGAATCTACTGTTTTAGTACATACACATACATAGCGAAAATAGTAGATACAGAACAGAAAATTTTTAGTCAATAAAATCATGACAATTCTATATTTCGTCGATAGATTGCCAAGGAGAAATGCTTTCCAGCTTTCTGTTATAAAGATATAATATTGGACACCCCTCTGGATATTATAAAAAAATCATTATGCACAGAAAATAAAAATAGAACTTACAGATTCATATGATGGCCTTATTGGATATATATCAGGTTGAATAATAAGATTCGAAGATATGAGATTTAACGATTCAGACTGGACATCGGTACTTTGCTCGCCATCAGAATGATCTAACTCCATATGGTGTACATCCATTACAGCAGCTATCATAAAAAAAAATTACATAAACGTCAAACAAACTAAGTAAGGAAGTTTAAAAACACCTGAGATTGTCGAATTCCGAAACAATGATTTATGACAAAGAACTAAGGTCTTAAGGAAAACAGGGAATACTGCTTGTGAGCATAAATTTGTTGAGTAATCGAGAAAATGGAGCTATCTTATTAAAAATATATACTTTAAGTATATCCCGTTAACACCCACGAAAATCCGTTTCTCCAATTTCGCCATCTTCAAGAAAATATAATTAGGAATATGATGAAGAAAAGAAGTTGATATTTTACAAATGAATTATAAATAAAATTAAAAAGAGCGTGTCGATTCAACAATTCCTTATAGGTAGATGGGCATAACAAGAAACGAGCGGTAAACAACTGTGATATGACGCTTCTTATTAAATTTAAAGTGATATTTGATTGATCTTTTACAGAGATGAATTACTTATCAGAAAATTACGACCATATATAGTGGTGGGATTCAACGCTCAAGTAACCAATTTAAAAAATATTATACCTTAATTAACGTGCGAAACTGTAAACTACTGAACACAAGGGCAAAGATTTTAGTTCACGGTAAGTTTTACATAGACAACTCAAGATTTATTAACAGTTTCACAGACAACACAAAAGTCATGGGGTGTCTCGGAACTTGATGAAATTAGTGACAGTTTTATTTATTTATTATTTATTTATTTATTTAAACACATATATATTGGTACAAAAGGGCACCAGGTACATATGCGCCACACAAAATAATGAAAGTAGGAAGAGAAGGGATGAAAAGATAAGGCGGACTGAAATGTACAACCAGAAGACTCTTTCAGTTAGGAAAGTTAGAACCATTCTTTATGTAGAAAGTAAAAGAAGGTTGCAGCAGGCACGCCACTGGCTTCTATTCTGAGCCATATCTGATAACGTCTCTAGCCACTGTGTTGCACCATCTCTCGGACCCCAGCCAGGGAGTCGTGAAGGACCAACAGAAGCTAGCCCATTACAGCTTTCTTTCATGCCACGACACCATGTCATACACTGACCTCCTCTCCGCTTTTTCCAACCAGTCCCAGAGTCGGCAAATAATGCACGACGTGGAAGTCTCTGGGACGACATTCGTAAAACATGTCCAAGCCACCGAAGTCGGTGTTTCAAGATGGTAACACCAACTGAATTATCGTCTCTGCGCCCGAACACACGATGCCGAACCTCTGCATTACTAACATGGTGTTGCCACTGAATGTCAGCAATCCTTCGGAGACAACGATGATCGGACACAGAGAGACGCCTAACATCCTCAACTCGGAGAGGCCAGCTTTCACAAGCATAGAGCAAAACTGCTCTCACCGACGCGTTGTAGATCCGACCTTTTACAGCCAGACTAACATCACGAAGGCGCCAAAGATGGCCCAGATTGGCATAAGCCGCTCTGGCTTTCATTATACGTGCACCAATCTCATCACTCACGCCACCACCAGCACTTATATAGCTACCTAGATACACGAACTTCTCAACTACTTCGATCTCCTCACCATCCAGGGTGAGTACAGGATTAGAATCCTGCCAGTCTTGTAGGAGTACTTTGCACTTGGAGGGTGCAAAGCACATGCCGTACCTGCGGACACTGATTGCCAACTGATTAAGTGCTGATTGCATGCCTTGGGCATTATCGCACAGTAAGACAATATCATCCGCATACTCAAGGTCGAGAAGTCGTTCTCCAGGCAACAGATCCACACCGCCATTACTTACATCCACCAGAGCTGTTTCCAGGATGTCGTCGATGGCAAAGTTGAAGAGGAATGGTGAGATCGGGCAACCCTGCCTAACCCCACTGCTCGAATGGAACAAGGGAGAAAGGTGGTTGTATGCCCTCACTCTGCCTGAGGTGTTCGTGTACAGGGCCTTTAAGATGTTAATGAACTTCTCAGGCACACCCTTCTTCAATAGACAATCCCAGAGAACAGTCCTGTCCAACGAATCGAAGGCAACCCTGATATCAAGAAACACTACGATTGTTGGCCTGCGATAAGTATGACGGTGTTCTAACATTTGGCGGAGGGTGAAGATGTGATCAATGCATCCTCGACCAGAACGAAAACCAGCCTGCTCCTCGCGAGTCAATCGTTCTCGGGTTTTAAACAACCTACGGAGAATGATAGAAGCCAATAGTTTGGACGCAATCGGAAGTAGACTTATCCCCCGATAGTTATTACAGGAACAACGTGAACCCTTTTTAAAGATAGGGACGACTATTGACTCATTCCATGATGTTGGAACACTTTCTTGCTCCCAAACCTTTGCAAACAACACCGTCAGTTCCTTAGCCAGAAAGTCACCACCATCTTTAAAAAGAGCCGGAGGTAAGTCATCTGGGCCAGGTGATTTGTAGCGCTTCAAGAGTTGGAGTTCCTTGCGGACTTCCGCCTCGTTTGGTGGATCAGTCGTCACCGGCCATGGGGGGGGCAGGACAAACTGGTTGATGTTGCCGGAGCAGCAGGCCAGTTGAACTGCCCTTCGAAAAATTCCGCCCATCGTCCAAGACGTCGACAGATGTTAGTGATTGGCATCCCGTCATCCTCGTAGATTGTTTCACTCACACCGGACTTCTTGCTGCCAGTGGCTCGGATGAGTTGGAAGAGCTTCCGGCAGTTACCAGATGCAGCTGCTGCTTCCATCTCATTAGCACGCTCCGACCACCAGGCTTCCCGGTCCTTACGCAAGCTTTGCCCGATTTCATTACGTAACAGCCTTCGTTTGTGGTCAAACTCACGGTCACCCGGAGTAGACCGACGGGCTTCCATCAGTTGTAAGGAGCCAGAAGAAACCCAGTGCTTGTAAGCGGGACGTTTCGCGAAGCCGCAAGCGGCTTTACTCGCCATTTTCATGGCGTCGTGAAGATGCAACCAATGCTCATCTATACTTTTCGGTGGGGTGGTAGCTAGCCTAGAGGCTAGCTCCGCTCGATACTTACTTGCAACAGAAGTTGCAGCCAGTTTACTAATATCAATCCGTTAGTGGTGGTCAATCCTTCGGCCACTGAAAAGTAAGGTGAGATTGGCGCAGACCAGGGCATGATCAGACTCCAGATAGGTACTCCAAAAGGAGCGGCAGTCTTCTACACAACCACGCCAGCGGTAGCTGATCGCGATGTGATCAATCTGAGTCCAGGCTTGGGATGCAGAGGGAGGACGCCAGGTGGCACACCGGCGATGACTGTGCCGGAAGTTAGTGCTGGCCAGAAACAGGTTGTGGTCTGTGCACAGTTGCAGCAAACGGTCCCCGTTATCTGTCCTGCGACCAACAAGTCCCCATCGGCCACCTAGACGACTCTCTTCTGTGCCTAGACGCCCGACCTGTGCATTCAAGTCTCCGGCTAGTACTACAATATCTGTCGAACGCGCTTTCTGGAGAAGAACTGTTAACTGATGGTAAAGCTCATCCTTGATTGCATCCGGGCTGCAATCTGTCGGGGCATAGGCGGAGATGACGAAAAGACACCGTTTCTCACGCCGATTTCTTCTCACTTTGATGGAACTTTCTAATCTAACAGCACATAACCGACTGTTAATGGGGATCCAATCGATTAGTGCTGCCTCAGCCCTAGCGCTTAGTGCGACACCAACGCCAGCAAGACCAGACGAAGATGCCACAGGGTCCCCGGATAAGCGCACGTGGAACAAGCTTTTCGAGGCGACAGATGGAGAGCGGATTTGTAGTACTTCACTAGAGTCTTGAATACGGGTCTCGGATAGACAACAAACATCAACATTAAGACCTTCCAAAGACATAGCCAGCCCTATCTGTTGTCCGATCTGCATTAGTGTGCGAACGTTGAAGGAAGCCAGCTTGAACGGCGTACGTGGTTTCAGAAAGACTGCCTCAGTATTCATAATCGGTGGAAGCGTTCACTTTCAACCAGACAGTGACTGGAGATCGTTTAGATAGGACAGATTTTCCACCAAGAGCGAGCTGCTGCATAAGTTGAGAAGTAAGGTTACACAAATTGGGGATAAAAGGGGGTGAATTAGCGATATGGTAAGTAATAATAATAATAATAATAATAATAATAATAATAATAATAATAATAATAATAATGTAAATTGTCTTGCTTATAATATGAGCAGGAATAGAATCGTCAGTAGAGTTCATCATTTCATTCATTTGTGTGTGGGCTGTGATACTGCCCGGGTGCCCAAACCGAAGCAGGAGTGACAGTTTATATGGGTCTATTAATTTTGGAGAAGAAGAAATGTAATATACACTGAGGAATCTTTTTGAATCTATAAATACTTCGAGATCAATAACACTCTACGTGGAAATATTATGATTTAAAATGAAATTGGTGATGTGTTATTTTTGTCAATAATGGAGTAGGCAATTCAGAAAAAGGAATAATTCAAATCTTTCTTTGGATTCAGATACATACGTTATAAAAGGTGGAAGTAAAAGCATACTAACTTATGGGTGGATACAATATGTGAAAAATGGGATAATAATATAAATTCAGTCATTTTTACAAACCTGTGGTTGAATAAAAATGTCCCAATAAAGATCCGTAGATATTTAAATGAACTAAGATGACAAGTGAGGGCGATAATAGCTACTTGCTTTGAAGTAACAAATGTGTGTAATATTACGGTTAATATGGAACTTGCAGTAATAAGAAATGGGTTTAATATTGCTCAGAAGTTAACCTGGACAGAAGTTGAAAATAATTCATTTATGGTTACAATAAAACATGAGTAATCAAATTTTCATAATGTTTATAAAAAAATAGCATTGGTAAGAATGAATCCTAATCAAAATGAGAATATAGTGATAGGATTTTTTCTAAATACAGACTTGGAGGAAAGTAGATTCAAAGAACAAACGAGATACACATAAATATTAATGCTCACAAAAAGATAATTTCCTCATGAATATGTAAAGTTTAGTCTATATTCCTTTACTATATCAATTAAGATAGGGTGCAATGATTTGGAATTTATATCAGGAATCTGAATGGCAAGTAAGAAAACTAACAACCTTTTTCAAACTAGTAATGAAGTTCACCGTAACTTTCACGAAAATAAATAGTAAAACAAACAACCAGAGCTTTGTCAGGACGTTCACAAAACTTATAATGGTCGCTTGAAGATATGAAGACAGGAACTAGTGCAGATTGTAAAATCGCACCACGTATACCAGAAAAATTACAGATGAAATTGTACAAATGAGAGAATCTCATCGATAACATTTAATAAAATATATTTGATAATAATAGATCATTAAAGCATCTATAAGAAAAATTTATTTAGTTGGAATGACAGAATCATTCTCTACCTAATCAAAATGAAATACATCAGGTAGTTGTTCTATTTTTTGGTCTAATTCATTTACGAGGTACGGATTTATGTACTTAGCTTTGGACAAGATATTCTGTAGGAAGGCTAGTGATACTACTCAACTTATCAAACCAGGGTAGGTGTCACAAAGTTTAACTCTGTAAGCCAATGATATAAAACTGAATCCCATAACCACTAGGCTACTTATATTAAGGACATCTAGTAAACTTTATCAAATGAAGGATTATTTACTGACAGAAAATTATAACCTTAGTAACTCAGTCAAAGAAGTTCTGATTTTTGTCATATATATATCGTTAATTTGTATAAACAAACTTTACAAACATAGTTAATATGAGTGAACCTTCACTTACCAGCCATTGAGTCAGTAAATGAAATATCGCCAATCGATGGAGAACCTGGTGGATAACTACAAACAGAATCAATAGTCCTAAAATCAAATGATTTCTTAGCATTCTCTTCTATTTTAAGTGAAACATGTACATCATTATTTGTAGGTGTAGAGAATGTTGTTTTATGTAAATCTGGCGTTGATAATCCAATTAATGGAGATGGAGTACTATCAGTAAGTCGAGTAGATGATTCAGTTAATATATTTTGATTATCATGAGTAGAAGATAAAGGATAACGTGGACATAATGTATTTAACAGGGATGCCAGTGTATCATTACTGAATGATGATGACAAAGAGCATTGGTTTGTCTCTGTTGAGACTAACATTAAATCATCCATATTAACATCTGTATTAGAAGAATTTTTAGATAATGAAATAAATGACATTACATTATTAGATTGTACTGATGATAAATTTGGTGATGATAATAAACTTGATATGCTATGAACTTGAGGTAAATGATCATTGAAAACAATTGATGTTGTTATTATCGGTTCATTATTTGAAACTTTAATGGATGACCATAAATTATTAGAATTTGATGGTGTTGAAAGTGTTATTGATTTAGAATGGATATTATTAACAGATGCTTCATCGCCTTTGATTGTTGTCAAAGTTTGATTATCGATTGCCTGTAATTTTGATAATATATGTATATAAATATAGATGAATACAGTCAAAATTGTTTATCAGTATAGGGCTGTGGAGATTAATGAAATTCCATTGAAATCATGGACTGATCAATGTTAGACCACTATTGAAAACATGGAAGCACTAGAAAACCGTTTCATCCTAGTATGAGACTCTTTGGTAGTGCGTATCCACACAATTCAGTACCTCCAGTCTCGCGCGAATGTGAAGTTGGTTGCTCAATATAGTAGACTTATTGAAATAAGACACTGAAATCGTTGGATCCCGGCTCAGTGTTCACAAGTTTAACGTCCGTGCGAGTCTGGAGGTACTGAATCCGATACCCGCGTGCGAGATTGCGGATACGCACTACCGAAGTGCCTCATACTAAGATGAAACGGCTGTCAAGTGCTCCCATGTTTTCAATGAAATTCAACAATCTCCACAACCCTATACTGATAATTATCATATGTTTACAAGTGGTTGGCTTTGAGATGTAATTTTCGGAGTTCCAGTAAGGAGCTGTGATCAGTGAAGTTCAACTGTGTGGGTTGTGACGCAGTAACCCACAGAGGACAATGATCACTTATCAATGCATCTACTGAATAGTTTATCATTATAAGCTGTAATAATACATGATTAGTTAAACGGTATAGAGACAATTCAGGAGTTACGAATGGGATGCGCATCCTAGATATTAGCCTTAGTTGTTATCCGAAATATCATACTATCAAACAAGTTAAAGATGTCTAATAGTGATTAATCTAAAACTAAGGCGTAATAATTGATATACAGTTACCTAACAACTAAGATCAGTTCGTGATTAAAATTAGTTCAAAGTTACTGGTCACTTTCGTGGAACCAAAAACTTCAATATAATACAAAATTCACTTCAAAAGAAAAACTTACCTGAAGTAATTGAATTGAAGAGTTTGAAGATTTAGTTGTACAAGGATTCGCTGAAGTGATGTACGATGGAGGTAAATTATTTGAAATAGGTGTAATTGTTGATGGTTTTGATTGCAATTCTTTAGTTAGAATCGAATTTTCAGTTAAACGTTTGTTGACTTGTGATATAATACTAGTTCGACGTCGTGCATTAAACGCCTTTAAAGATTCTAACGATGAAGTAACAGGTGAATTATTTTCACTCTCAACCGTACTTGTGGACGTTGAATGAATAGAACTAGACGATACGAAAGTGCTTGTTAATGGTGTCGATGTTTTTACACTGACCTGAATGGGTACAGTTGATTGTTTCGGTAGTAATGGGATATATGATCCTTGACTTATTGCTACAGTTGAAGTTACCAGTCGTTCATGATCTAACTGACGTTCAACAATAGGCACTTGTACCTAAGTACATTAGAAAAAGAAAATATTAGTGCACAAATAATGAAATCAGGAAGAATTTCAGGGAAACTTAGTGTCTGTGACAATAATGCTTCCTACAGATCACTATGATTGAAATAAACCACAAACTTGGAAGTACAATTCATATACCTATGCATAGTGTAAGTAAGAATATTTTGGACATAAATATCAATTTACAGAATAAAAACAAATCTCTTCAATGGCTGATTGTTCTAATATCTATTTATTCGCGTTTGGTGTTAACCCTAGAATTTTGTGAAGGGTCATCACTGGATCACAAATTCATGTGATCGATCACACATCTTTATAGAAACATAGTGAATATGGAATTAACATTGTATGAATTTTAATCTGAGCTTTTAAGTATTTACCGCTCTGAGATAAAGAATTAGTCCGTAGAAAGAAAAGTACAAAGTAATTTTAATCCCACGGTTTACGGGAAGACAAGGAGTTTATACACCTATACCATTCTGAGCCATGTCAATCAGAGTCTCCAACTCCTGGTTGCGATAGTCGCGTGGACTCCAACCGAGTAGTCTGCATCTAAAAACATGGCTAAGACTAGAAGTTAGTGACTTCAAGGGTTGATGCCACGTTTTGACTGCCCATAACTTTCTTTTATTCGTCTCGAATGTTAGTCACAATTTTAGTGACAAAACAAGGATTCAATTTGTGTTGTAAAAATCTACTTATGCAATTTATGGCTTCTTTCAGTTAACCTTTCACATTAAAAAACAAGCTTCATACTTGAACTAACTTTTTGTCCAACTGGTTGTTGTAATAAGACTAATTTTGGACTTTGAACTGAAGCTATTGGAGGTCTCATTAAACTATTTGTTGTTAATAATGAAGAAATAACTGGATTTGGAGACGAAAAGGTGGGATTCAGTTGAAAAATTGATGGCTGTCCATTAATAAGAACTTGTATGGTATTTGGCTGAGAATACATCATAACTGTCGGTAGCTTTGCTGAAATACTGGTAGTCACTATTGAAGGCTGTTGAGTTGTAACCATAACAGGTAATTCAGATACCTGTGAAAAATGATTTCCAGTTAATGTTTTTGGTAATAATGTTGATGTGCAGCTTTGAGTTGCTGTGACCGTAGCAACTGTAGGATTATTAACGCTGAGAATGGCTTGAGAAGAATGACAAGATGTAGAGACTGGTGTATTGCTTCGAATGGAATGACGAGACTGAAATGGAAGATTACGTTATTGAAACATAAACAAACGAATTAAATTAGATGATGAAATAGGTTACAACAGACCCACGACTTTAATCTAAATCAATTCATACGTTAGTTGGTTGGAGGATGAGTAACTAACTAAAACAATTTATAATTAATAAGTTTATTGATGACATCCGACCATTCAAAAAACACCAAAGAATTTGTTTTCAAAATCTTAACAGTGTGAAGAAACGAAATAGTTTTTTTTCACAAGTTCATTTATTTCACAAAATAATTCAAAAAGAATGACCAGAAGTATTATCTTACGACGCTAAATAAAACTAGTTTTGCTGGCTGAAATGGACAATCTATTTTTAAAAAGCATATACAACCTAGTCAGATATATGTTATAATATTTAAAAACAGCATCATGGACATGGAAATAAGTTAACTTACAACCCAATCACGATGAAGTAAATAATCACTGGCATTTAGATGTAAAAGACGCCTTAAACCATTACTTATACCGTCTCCATCTGGATCTAATGGTGGACATATTAGTAAGTCGGAGTAAGATGAACTCGATTGTTTCTGTGATCCTTTATCTTTAGTGCAGAAGAATTGATATTCAAAACGTATACGATCTGGACAACCCAAAGCCAAATAAATAGTTACCAGTTTAATTTCACGTGCCATCTAATATAATTGAGAGAGAAAAAAAGAAAAGAACTGCATCGCATCTGCACAACCGAGCCACATTAATAAATCAATGAACAAAATTCACTAAAAAATTCAAATATTTTAACATTATCCAAATTATTCATTAAGTAACTACCAGCATAAATGTTCAAGACCAAGTGTTGGTAGAAATTCAATGAATAAGTCGTAAAAAGCGTGTGAACTGAAAAGTAGTACTTTATTCAGTCTTTTACTCAACGACGAATCTAATTTTTTTTTTTAGCAAAAGTGGATAGTGGCTAGCGGTGGAATGGAGGGCGCGCGTTTCGTCCTATTTGTGTGTGCCTGCATCTCAGAGTTGATGTTCACTCCGGGACTTGAAACCATACCAAATGAATCTAAGTTTTTTAGATATTGAAATTGGCCAGTGAAGTTGTACCTTAAAAATTATAGAACATGAAATCAAATATGCATTTCAAAAGTATTTTGTTTAGTATCATGGTGGGAAAAATTAAAGTAGTTTCTTCAAATGAATAAATAACTACTATTTAGAAATATATATCAGTAAAGAGTGACATACTGCTTTAGTTTACAGTGTTTAATAGTAGGATGGAAAGATTTACAAATTAATGATTTCCACATTAAAAATAATCAAATAAGTTGATCACATAAAGTGTGAAAACAATCCGAAGTTTAATACCATATTTTTATAATCATATTTATATTCAGTATATATATTTTTTTCAAGGTTTTTAAATAAGAATACTTAGCTATACTAATGACTTATCGAGTAAGTTTACATAATTTTCTCCTCAATTTGAAATAATTACGTTGTCTTTTTCTACCAAAAATCACATCAATCAAGTTATTATAAATTACAATTTGAATGAAGTAGATTCATATAGTATGTTGATTTTAGTCATTCAATGACGAAATGCTGAAACAACTGAATGAATATCAAATATGTATTAGTTTGATCCATTACTACACCATTAGAATATTGGCTTCAGTTCAAATAATTTCTGATAATAATGCGTTCAGCCGTGGGATTGAACATACGCAAACAGTTTTACCTGGAAAACGTTAGATACATATGTAGTACGGAATAAAAAAAATACCTAAGTGAAATATTTATGATAACATTGATTTAAGATAATAATTATTTGTTGTATAGACAGTGTTGGTCCCAAGTATTAATCCTTTTGTGATTTCCCCTTATAACTACTGATGGATCCTTAATATTACTATATTACCTAATATAGAAACTTGTTTTGTAACAATATTCAAATATCATATAATTTATCATTCACTTATTCTACTTTCATTGTGATTAAACAATGGATCATTAATTTTAAAAAATCAAAGAATAAGAAAATATTACAATCTATATTTTAGTGTTTTATAAAGCTGAAGTCTCCCTAAAATATATAAATCTACTAAATCCTCACTGGATAAAACAAATTTAAATAATAGATGAAAGTGGATTTGCGGCAAATAAATTTATAGTTTATTCGGTTCACTGTCAAGATTTAAATTTTGAAAAGGGAATGGAAGCGAAAGTTACATGTTATCATGATTCAGTATAAATCAATCAGGTACCAAGAAATAAATAGAGGAATGACGTAGTAGTCATAAATTAAGGTTTACATTTAAATA
The DNA here is from genome assembly GCF_000237925.1 of Schistosoma mansoni. NCBI lineage: Eukaryota > Metazoa > Platyhelminthes > Trematoda > Strigeidida > Schistosomatidae > Schistosoma > Schistosoma mansoni. The sequence continues at coordinate 11,885,595 of NC_031497.1, forward strand.
CCGAATCGATTGATAAATCAGTAACTTCTCATGGTCTTTTGATTGATAACTGAATATTTACAAAATAACTTTTAAATATGTTTATTTTATACAACATAGAAAATATGTGTACTATTGAGTTTGTAATCAGTAAGAGATCCTTTAATACTCGTTCGGTAAAAATTTATGAGTTATCAATTAACGGTTCATACCAGCATAGACTGATTCACCAACTAACTTTCTTATAACAACAAGTAATGGATAACTATTTGTTATTAGTGGTAATCAATCACAGCGAAAGAGTTCAAAATTAACAGATATTAAATTCATGATACTTTAAGACCTACTAGAGACGTGTTACATTATGTATTACTGAATTTCCCATCTAGTAACACGATAAACGAACAATGAAAACTATGAATCTTGGTCACTAAGTAGTGCTAGTTTAATAACAAGAGACATTATCAAATATGGATACAGCTTGGATACCACTGTAGGGGGCTTTTTATCCCCTACTTATATTGAAGAGGGTTTTGTGAATGTAGTTCATTTGAATATTTCCCTCTTTGAGAATATGGTTTTATTTTTTATTTGTTTATTCTTTCGCATTTCAATTATTTTGACACACTATGATGTATGGTGCATTAAATGATAATTTAATCAATCAACAAGTCGTAAACAAATTAGCATCTGACTCCAACTGCCACAGGGCCAAATAACGAGATGAAATTAACAGGATTTGCAGCAAAGAAGTTGAAGTAATAATACCATCTAAGGTAGTGAAAAAAGCTACACATAGAGAGTATAGTTCTAATAGATGGAATAAATTAGTGGGATAAAATACGTACAAAAAAGATCTTGAAGCTTAAGACAAACAGTGTAAGCAATTGGGTCAATAAGACCGATTTTGAACCACATCATGACACTTCTCGATTCATTACGATCATCATGTAGAAACTAACTAGGTAGTTTGCACCTACTACCATTGCTTAGATAATCAACGATTTCATAGAATGATGCCTTGTCTTGGATTGGAATTAAACAATACCCACCCAGGGGTTTCCCAATATCTGAGCAATGTAGTAATACTGCTAACGTATGTGTGTACTGTATGTTTAGAAATCACGTTACTCGATGCTTACACTGAATTCGCTTTCAGCTAAATGTACAAAAAATACTGCTTAGCCAATTGTGATTCAAAATTACTGCATTATTTTAAATCTACCAAGTTGAGTGATTAAACAATAGAACTACAGTTGCAAATTAAATCAATAGGTAGGACTCCAGAATCCGAGAGAAACAACAAATACAATTTAGAACAAAACCCTAAATAAGCATAATCATACTACCCCACACACCCACCTCACGTGTAACACCGATTGATAACTGTTTCCCAAGATCTCTTAGATCTAACTCAGCATTTGACGTTGACGTAGTAATTGGCAAACTATTAGTTATTTCTGAATTTCTCAGATCTGACGCACGTAATGATGAAGATGTTAAGTTTGTTGACAGATTCGAATTAACTAAATTTGGAGATTCCACAGGATCATCGTGAACTGCATTTTGTTTTTCTGATAATCAGAATAAAAATAAAATTAGCTAATGAACAGTTTTAAACATTTATTTTTCTCAAAACGTAGCCCCGTCAAAATTGAAAAACACAATAAGAATATTTTACTTATCTAAAAAAACGTAGGCTTAATGAATTTGGTTTGGCGAAAATATTCAGGCCGAAATAAAAACTAAATGATAACCTTATTCAAAGTTATATGTCTGGTACAATGTGGGATTCTCAGTGTCAAATACATTGATTTTAAACAATGTTGTATATTTGAGGCAAAATAATGTGACAGTGAAAGACACTTAGAAGTCGTACTCGTTGCAGATCGGTTTCATCGAAAGCACTACTGGGAACGAGGGAGCACTGAACAGATGTTATGGAGCTCTTCAAAGGTGTGGATCCATGATAGAAACGAAGACCTTTAGGTCTAGTAGAAAACACTTAAAGATTACACGGATATTTCATTTCCGACATGGCTTGATCGTAAGAATAATGAACAGGGATTAAACATTAAACGAATAACTCAATACTAACCATTAGGGATTCTTTACTTTTCGTGTAATGGCACGTTTATTGTCATAACAGCTAATATTTTATGTGAATATATCACGTTATTTAATTCACTACCAATATTTCTTTAACACATAATTGAGCTACTTCTCTAATTGAGTAGCAATCTTAAGTTCTATTTCTAGAAAGAACATTTTCGTTAGATTGACGGTACTGTTATGAGTAGTCTCTTGTGTAAAAATGCATGAACAACACCTTTAAATATCTAGAATTATGCTGTAGTTCGGATACGTATTACAATGTACGACTGAAAGATAGGATTATAAAAAACACCATGTGAAAAATTTAGATTTTTTAACAGAGGGTTGAATATTTCAGATCATTTATTATGTATATACATTTCTGTGTTCATTCAATAGCTTATTGAAGGTTATTAAATTACAACCTGATAATAAAATAGAGAATTAGACTCCTAACCAATGACAACCAAGTTATTATTTAGTGTTGACAAAAAGTAAACTATAATTGATCAGACATTCATCAAAGTTTCACACACACTCACCCTAAAAAATCGAGATAACTAAGTATTTTGAAAATAGTATGAATTAATCCTTCTATGTCAATAAGTTTTTTTTTATAGACTTGACAACCTTGAATGATTTTCACACCATACACTACAAATAGTATCGTTGAATGAAGCACAGGAAACCGGAGGACTGAATGAGAATTCAGAAAAACTTTGAAACACTTTAATGCGATTAGTTCCGCTAAAGTTCACTCGAATATAATAAATTATACTAAATTAAAACGTGCCAGATCTAGATAGTTTTTTTTAAAATATGCATTTAAATAATAAAAGAATATGGGATATGGATATAAGGGCAAGGCTTGAACCTCAACAAGAAATATGAGCAAATAAAACTATATGGTATTTAACAAATTCTTAGAGGGAACCTCGGAGGTTTATTTATTTATTGTTATATCTGAACTACTTACTTCTACAGAAATGCAAATGTTTCGCAGATTGATTTTATTCAAAAGTAGATATCACCATGATTAACATTTAAAATAAAGTAACATTGGACTAATGATTCAATGCATTTTAGCACTATTTAATAGTTAGTAATCAAAAGACGTTATTTTTTGACAACGAACATAAAATAATTCTGCACTGTAGAGTTGTGAAATGACGATGTGTTATTAGCTTTAATCACTGAGTCTCAGACTAGAACTCTGCCTTATTTACATTGGTCCACCTGCCAGTGACTTCATCGATTTGTGCCACGTTTTGATCTGGCCACCCCTAGCTTTTTTCCAACCTGCTCTTACACCATGAAACATTGCACGTCGGGGCAGTCGGTGGTTAGGTATACGTAATACGTGTCCCGGCCATCTCAACTGATGAAGTTTCACTACTTCATCAATCGATTTGCCATCCTTACCTAGTACCTGTTTCCTAACAACTGCATTACTTACTCGGTGGTCCCAGGATATACGAGCGATGCTTCAAAGACACCTATGATCGAATACTAGTAACCTACGAATATCCTCTACTCTTACCCACCATGTTTCACAGCCATAAAGTAGAGTGGAAGGAACTGCTGCGTAGTAAATCCGTTTTTTGGTTGTTAGACAGATATCTCACCTATGCCACGAATGACGCAAGTTGGCAAAAGCTAGACGAGTCTTCTGTATCCGTACTGAGATTTCGTAACACACCGGATCACAAGAGCTGATGAGACTCCCAAGATAAGTGAAGCGGTCAACACGCTCAATTACTTCACTCCCTATCATTAGTTCAGGTTGCGATGCAACTCAATCTTGAAGTAACATTTTGCAATTCGAGGGGAAGAATCGCATCCTGAACATGCCTGAATTGTTGCTTATAGTGGTCAGAAGACTCTGAATTTTATCAGCGTATTAACCAAACAGAATTATGTCATCCGCATATTCTAAGTCAATAAGTGAATTTTCTGGTGGAAGTTAAACTCCTCTAAATTTGGATGAGGAAAGTGTTATTTCTAAAAGCACGTCTACGATGAACTTAAAACAAGAATGGAGAGGGTGGACGGCCCTAACAAACACCACTTGAGGTAATCAATTCTGATGACAGTTCATCATAAGCTCTCACTCGGCCAGTTGTGTTCGAGTAGAGAGTCTTTATAAGGTTAATGTACTTCTTTGGTAATCCTTTCAGTGACAAACACTGCCACAGTACCTCCCAAACAACAGAGTCAAATGCCGCCTTAAGGTCGAGAAATACTACTGTTTTGGGGTGTCTGAATGGGTGTCTATGTTCTAGGAGCTGACGTAGAGTGAATATCTGGTCTATAAACAATTAACTAGAAAGATACTTAATATTTGTTGGCTGGATACCGTCAGCAACAACCCACTAATGACAGAGAACAAACCAACTTCCAACTGAAGAAGAAATTAGAAACAGACGCTGGAGGTGGGTAGGACATATATTGACGAAATCATTAAGCTGGATCATGAGGCAAGCCCTAGCTAGGAATTCTGAAGAAAAGTGGGAGATCAAGGTACACATCGCATCGAGGATTTGAGGTAGAAATCGAATGAATGAATAGCACTTGGAAACAACTGGAGAGGAGAGTTGAGGACCGAATTTGTTGTAGAGTCCTAGTCGTGGGCTTATGCCCCACTGTGGATAGCAGGCGTAAGAAATACTAGTATTTCATGATCTGAAGAAGGGTAGAGGCATATTACATAGACTCAACTTTATAACTTTACTGTTACAAACTTCAGCTAGGTCCTACTAAATGAAGGAAGTGAGGATCTTTGAACCTATGGGGCATGGACTGATTTACATTTAGTAAGTGTTGGACGGAGACAATGATATGGTATTACACAAAAACAGTAAATTTATTGAGTATTTAGCAAATTCGACTACCGTAGTTACAACAGTTAAGCGTTTGTCTGCAATTATAATTACATAACTACCGCTGTACAAAAATTCACAACGACCTTGGAAAAAAATCAAATGAAGCTAGAAATTCAGCTTTAAATCAAGATTATGTTGTTGTTACTTGATAATCCATGTTAACCATATTACTATAACTGATTCATTTCAATTTTCTCGTTTCATAAAAACTTTTGTGACTACTTAACGTGCCTAGGAACGAAAAAATTTAATTTTTCTGAAAGCATTATATTGAAACTTTTTGTTAGATAAATTGAAAAACGAATACCACGAAATACAAAATCTAGACCTGATAAATAATTGATTTTTTTTTGAAAAAACAATTTTAAAATCACTCTTATCACGATGAAGTTGATTAGCATATATTTCAATCACATTTACGTTTTGAATGAATTCATTTTGATAAGTTACTTTTTAAGAAAAATGTGACTGGTTTATGCAAATCAAAATATTCCACTTTTTTCCAATATCTTGTTCAATTAACAAAACGGAATGAATTGTTGAATAATTATGAAAATCAATAGATAAATACAAATGCTGACATTTGATTTGATCTTATACTATTCCATTTGAGTTAAATTGTTCATGTCTTCAAGAACAAACTATTGATAATTGAAACACAGTATTGTTTCGGGGTTTTATTGTTTTATAAAGAATATTCATTTTATTAAATACGTACGTAGTTTGTAAAAATGTTAATCAAGGTTTGATTAAAGTTTAAAGTAATACATACAGTTCACTAATCCTGTTCACACACTACCACTACTCCAGATGGTAGATTTATTAGCCATATTCAATGAAGATTTTCCAAGGTAACCAACTAGATCTTACAAGCTTTACACACTTTAAATTTGTCATATACTTCTAAAACTGGGGTCAAATTTGATTTATGTCAGCATTTTGTAGTTCGAAAATAAACGGATGATTGTCATCTACTAATCATATGAACTACTTATCAGAAATGGTGTATAGTCTAGTTTTCCAATAGCTTTCTCAGACAATGTATATTACAAGATTCAGTATCCATTACCTTTTTTCTAAAAACACCTAGCAAACTATGGGGTTACAAAATTAAGTCATTTCTAGTTTAGGTCAGTGATATTGTTGTATCCCGAAGAGAATTGCGAGCGGTAACTTTTAAGGATTATTTATTGGTCAATGTAATATGTATATTGCCTATTGTATAATTATTAAATAACTAACCAAATCATATTCATTGTTCCTCTTATCATTAACTTTATTTTGACCTTTGAACTATTATTATACGATCCTTGAGTTATCATCAGTTTATTGATTACTATTCACAGACACATTCGGCTAAATATTGTACAAATGTTATTATCTATTTTATGGGTCGATATGGTCTGTTTGGTTGGTATATAAACTCAGTATGTTTGAAATACAATGATTCATACCACTGAGGCTGTTATTGGTGTTTTGGACTTAACTGGCTGGGCTAGGCAGATCGCAGGACCGGTTAGCACTCTAGTCTGCTCGTACGGTTTCGTGTGTCACTGTTCCAGTCGATAATTCGCTGCTCCCTAATTGGCGGTCTCTCGCAAGACACACATAAACTAGGCATCCAGTCGGCCACAAGATATAACAGATATATAGCAATAGTTTGCATGATCTAATATTGTTTTAGACGAAACATTTTAGAGGTTTCTTGAACTACATCTATTTCACTAGCCAATCATAATTCAATAATATTCAAGTGGAATAATCTTTAAAATTTCACAGTAGGCTAAGATAAATAAAAAGTTAAAATTTAAAGAGAAAAATGATGCGTCGTTTATTTTATTTATTTGCATCAAATAGAACATACCTGTGGGGCATACATTTGACTGCATCCTAGATTTAGGGAGTTTCGTATCCATTCGATCTAAATAAGCACGTAATCCAATGTCCCCTGAACGAATTCGTGCCACTTCTTGTATGCGAATAGCTCCATCGATAGCTTGACGATAGCATAAGTTGAGCATAACCGATGGGACTGGGGATTCGTGGACCGCTGGGAAACCAAGAAGTGTTCTCTAAAAAGGATAAATGCAATCACCGAACTGTTACATACTACTAAGAAAGAATTAAATGTTTCGAAATCTCTTATCTTATGCAGAACATTGTCACAATTGGTGAGTTTACAAACGTTAAAGAATAGTTCGAATCCAGACATAATAAAGAAGGTAGAGTACATGTATATATATATATATATATCATTCATAGGTAATCACGTTAAGATCAATTTGAATTCAAGTTTCAATAAACGAGTGAGAATTTTAAATGGTGCTGGGAGTCATGGCTGCCCAGAGGATTGTTAGCTACACAAAATTGAAGGTGATCCTCCTCAGTCAACACAGGATCAACAATTTTCAACCGATGATTATGATTATCTTTCGCGACTAAGTCAGTCAACCACAATGTAGGACCAAGCACATATGTGCATCAGTCCAAGTTGCCACACCTCATAAGCATAGCAAGATGAACACCAAATTCATAGGAGCAGTTACTTCGATGGTGATAATATATAAAAGAAAGATTGTGTATAAGGATATAATACAGGAAGAAAGAATTAGTTCGTAGAAAAAAATGTTTGAAGCAATTTCAATCTCAAGGTTCAACGGGAGATAGACGGTGTATACACCTATGCCATTGTGATTGATTCTGAGCTATATCACACAGTCCCCAACCCTTGGTTACGATAATCACGCGGACCCCAACCAAGTAGTCTGCATCTACTGATAAGGCTAAGAATAGAAGTTAGTGACTTCAAGCACCAATGCCACTTTTTGGTTTGACCACCAATAAATCTCTTCCAACCATCGCTAATACTAGTCAGCATAGCACTTCGTAGTAATCGGTGTTCAGGCATACGTAACACGTGGCCCAACCGTCTCAGTCGACGAAAAGTCTTCACCTCATCAACTGATTTACCATCATTCCCTAATACCCTGTGTCTAACCTCGCCATTACTTACGCGGTGATCCCAGCAGACGCGAGCAATATTTCTAAGACATCTGTGGTCAAATACTAGTAGCTTACGAGTATCTTCTACTCCTAATGACCATATTTTGCGGCCGTAAAGTAGAACAGAATGAACTACCGCGCAGTATACTCGTCCCTTAATTGATAGACGGATATCTCGTCTTCGCCATAGGTGACGTAAGTTGGCAAAAGCCAAACGAGCTTTTTGAATCCGTGCTGAGATTTCGTCAGACACCAAACCATTAGGGCTGATCAGACTTTCAAGATAAGTGAAGTTGTCGGCGCGTTCGAGGATTTTACTCCCTATCCTTAGTTCAGGTGTTGACGCAGGCGATTAAATCCCATTGATTATCATGAAATATATAAAATGTCTTTGAAATTTATACTCTTCTCAAGATTCGACCACGCATCAATCAGTACAGAGTACTTCTATGTGACCCGCTGATGTTTATCGACAACACAATAGTTGTTGAGTTAAACTCTTCAATAGGTCATTTCACTACTTATAAGTAGCTCAAATGAAGCACAACAATTGCCACCTTTACTAAAAAACATCTTATTAAAACATATGAGAATTGTGAAATTACAATTATTTCGTAACCCAAATTAATCAGTTTACAATATGTCTAAAACTCAACATTCACTTTGCAGACTAAACTTAAAGCTCAATCAGATGAGTAATAATCATTCAAAATTATGTTTATAATTATTATCTAGTGGATGGAATATTTCATAATCACAAATGTTTTACTCAAGATTTGAATATGCCATAAGTTGTACTGACTTTGAATATAGTCTGTGAAGGTATACATTCAAAGTATATGGTTAAGCTAAATTAGCACTTGCTAAAGAACAATCATTACAATTTGCTACATAATATTTACCATACGTTCAGCAGCCAATTGCCATTTGTTTTCCACTAAAAAAATAACATCTGAAAGTTGACGATTAATATCAACGCGTAATCTTAAACGGGGATTTTGCTCTGCCTCGATTACTCTCCACGCATCCGTTTGTGTCCGTGGAACTAATTCAATCCATACATCTTCGGGAAGTAGGAATTCATGTGTAGGTGCTAAAATTTGATTTGAATAAAAAAAACTGCATCATTTTAGTTGAAAAAATTTTAAATTATTTGTTAAATACATCCTCTACAGGACCAAATACCTAAATACTATGCCTAATGTTCTATAGACGAAAATCCTATTTAAAATAAAAATATATTAGTTATTAAAGACGGGAAATTAAAAAACCGATAAATCAAGGACAACGTGTAACCCATATCCGAAAATACCAGTCAGTGAACATTCACAACTTAGTAAACCAATCCACTATCTGGATATAGTAATCTGAACTTAACCGTAATATCACTTGCTTGGATTCTTACCATGAAATAGCAAAATTTCAAAGACAATTTTTATCGAATACTTGTAATACATATGTATTTTCTACATTCAATAGACCATATTTTACAGCAGTAGAGGAGATTATTGAGTTAACTGATTCTGGATTCTGTCCAATATGTATGAGCTGGAAAAACGCAAGTAGCACATAAGTTATATATAAGTAGTGGCCTTCGGTTAGCTCCTTACTTCTTAATTCTTATGGCTGGAAAAGGAAATTTATAGAGCGCTGTGAAATTGCTGGGGATAATTTTTTTCTGATCAATCTTGTCTTAGAAAACCCAGAACACCTGAAATATTAGTTGATGGTCATGTCGCTATACAATCAGCAGTACAACTTTGCTTTAGAGCCAAATATTTATTGCTTCTGGTTATTATCACTTTCTAACAACCCACTTGATGAAGTGTGGCCTTGACATGACGTAATCAGTTAGCTGAAGTCAATTCTATTATTTGCAGTATATCCAGAACTAGATATTAAGAACACAAATATTAATCTGAGTCGCATCAATTAGGATCTTGAGTTACCGTATTGTCCATTCAGATAAAATACGAAGCGTTATTAGCAGAAAACATCCAAATATAATAAAAAAGCTAGGAACAAGAATGCCATACCAATGCATTTTAATAATTACGGGTCGATTAAATTAAAAATATTATGTATGTATAATTATGAATTACCACCATACCAGAGATGTTATTCAATTGCTTCAAAGCAGGACAAACAGGAGTACGTAACAAAAAACGGCGCCCATTGTGTTTGATTACAGTGGTACTGGAACAAAGAAACATGACAAGACAAAAAATATTGTGTATTAGAGAAATTTAAATATTTATAATATGTACACGTATTATTATTTAAATTCCATGTCTCCTTACTAGGCGTTTAAACTTACGAATAACTTCCTGGGTTAAACAACATAAATACCACAGTACACGATTCCATACTTACATAGGCAAACCAACCAGTCATAAACTCAAAATAATAAAAATAGAATGAAGTGTTGTCGATATCTTTACAAGGTCTACTTAATTATGAAAAACTAACAACAATAATGTATCAAATATGACCAAGTTTCAACTAACAAGTAGTTGACAGAATCAGACAACATATTTCACACCAAAAAATGTAAAACTAAAGTACTCATACACCGAAAATGTATTCGTCTTATTCACAGCATCAAAACGAAAAGACTATATCATCTTTGTGATTAATCGGCTGAAATCTTTCCCTATTTAAAAATAAGCCAAAAATAATAACACAGGAAATATAGTAAAAATGGAAAACAGCATTCACAATTAGTATGGATTTAAGTAACATCTTACCACAAGTTTAAGCAATCAAATGAATTCATACACAAGACCTTCAGCAATATCTGTTTATTGATAAGCACTGCTTGGAACGTTTTAGTAACGTATAATTTCACATTGGCCTTAAAACGAAGCACATAAGCCATTTTGTAATAATAGTATTACTGGGCTCCAAATTTAAGATGGATTAAATATTTTTTCACCGTTGAAATCATGAGTCAATTGAAGCTAGACCACCATCGAAAACCTGGAAGCACTGGACGGCCGTTTCGTCCTATTATGGGACTCCTCAGCAGTGCGCATCCACGATCCCGCACTCGCGGGATTCGAACCCAGGACCTACCAGTCTCGAGCCGAAGCCCTTAACCGACAGACCACTGAGCCGGCATTCAACGGTGTTAATGTCTAACTTCAACCAATCCACGATTTTGAGCGACCGTTCACCAATTGTCTTCAGTGAGTTGATATCTCTACAACAGACTTGGTAGGACTCCACTGGCCACTGCGGGATCGTGGATGCGCACTGCTGAGGAGTCCCATAATAGGACGAAACGGCCGTCCAGTGCTTCCAGGTTTTCGATGGTGGTCTAGCTTCAATTGACTCATGATTTCAACAGTGAAAATACTAAATTCTCCACAAAACCGCCTGTGATAAATATTTTTTGACAAACCTCACATAAATACACCAGTTAGGATAGTATTATGTTCGAACAATAATTAATGACTTTATATAATATTTAGGTGTGGAACGTTTACTCATGTCCAAAGTTTATAAGTTCCTAATAGAGTGATTTATTCTTTCAAAAAAAATTATAGGAGCAAAAGTAGATCTTTTCCTAGAATGATTTCAAACGAGTCTAGTTTAGTGGAAAGGAGCATCCTAAATGCCATTCCGGTTTTTTACTGAAATCAAATTCCCGAGCTGAATTCTAAATAACGTCTTTGCGAGAGAGGATATTCTTATCAAAGCTTGACTTTGTAACTGAGACTACTCTCCATTGTGTTTCAGAGGTTTTTAATGCCTTAATCGTATTATCTTTGTCAACAGATACGCCGAGTAACTTGCTATGTAGCATTGTTCTGGAAGCCATCTCTATGATGACCTTTCTGATCCACTACTGGGAATAATTCGGACATAGTCTCAACGAATTTCAGGAAATAAGTAACGCCTAAATGTCTTAAGTGAACCTCACGTGAACTTGGCTTAGACATCTGGATCAAATTAAACCTAATTTTTTGATATGAAGATATGAACAACAGAAAAGTATAAGTAACAGACCATTTAAATACACTAATGAAGTTCATAGATTTGCAAGGAAGATATATTATTTTATCTCTTAAATTCAGACAGAATATCTCATTCAACAGATTACGAGACAAGGAACTGTGAAATTACGCCACATCGGCTGTGGATAAAAACAAGCTAAATAAAATAAGTTCAAAATAATACAAGCAAGTTACTTTTTATTACAACAAAGCAGTGACCAAAAATCACACACCCACAATGAACTAATTCGTTTAATTTTTCTCCCAATCGGTGATCCAATGCTAAAATGACAGATAAAAAAACAGAAACCAGGGCGAAAATGAAACTAGTATTGTTAGAGAGATAGAATAGAAAAACGACCTAATGTAAGTCGCTTCTGCCGAGAAGTGAATAACCAAATTAAATTAACAAGTTTAAAAACAGTACACAGGAATGAAACGGAATATATAGTGTGAATAAAAATCAGGTCTGACTACAGTAATGTCAAGTTATTTCGGTCCAAGTGATTCTGTGTAAAATAAACTCGTGTATTCTAGCAGATGTGATAAGTGTGACATTTTTAATGTGGAAAATAATAGTTAAATTTGTGTTAATAGTGTAAATGGAATCAAATGTGGTTGTTTGAATAAATGGTCCAAGTTGAATGAATAGTTAGACCTTCAAAGAGCAGAGTTTAAAACCATATGAAAAGCTTCAACTACTTGCCTTTATTCATAGTTGGAGAAACCTTTTGAACCCATTTAATACTTTTGGTACCGATTTGATGGTGGTTACAAATGGTATGTACTTCTACTGCTGACTTGATTTGAAGATCTTTCACTTGTACATGATTAGCAAGAGTGAGGACTTCGCGAGAACACTCCAATACACAAGATATCACAACTAGCACAACCTGATCTGTAGGTACAATCCTGGACAGGAGTTAAAAAGGATCCCTCCTTTATTAGAAATAAATAATTTTAGTCAGTCAGTCAGTTACAACGTAGAATCAGGCACATATATCCATCGGTCCAAGTTGCCATATCTCGTTAGCACAACAAGATGAACACCGGATTCATGGAAATAGTTAATTTAGTGGTGGTAGTATATAAAAGATAGGTTGTATATAAGGATATAGTATAGGAAGGAAGAACGTTACGAAGCAATTTTAATCTTAAGGTTTAAGGGAAGATAAAGAGTGTATACACCTAAGCCATTGTGATCGATTCTCAGTCATGTCACCTAGAGTCTCCAACCATTGGTTACGATAGTCACGCGGACCCCAACCAAGTAGTCTGCATCTGCCAACATGGCTCAGACTAGAAGATAGTGACTTCAATTACTGACTCCACGTTTTGGTTTGGCCGCCCCTAACTCTCTTCCAACCATCCCCTACACTAGCCAGCATAGCGCGTCGTGGTAATCGGTGTTCAGGCATACGTAACACGTGGCCTAACCATCTCAGTCGATGAAGATTCACGACCTCATCAACTGATTTACCATCATTTCCTAATACCCTGCGTCGAACCTCACTATTAATTACCCGGTGATCCCAGCAGATGCGAGCAATATTTCTAAGGCATCTGTGGTCATTCGGGCTGTAAAAGTTCCAGTTTACGACATGTGAGGGAGAGTGGTTTTGCTCCACCCTTTTAAACCCTGGCCTTCCTGAGTTGAGATGTTAGGCTACTCTCTGCGCCCCATCATCGTTGTCGCCGAAGGATTGCTGAGTTTCAGAGTCAAGACCATCCTAGCAATATGAAGGTTCGGCAGCGTGTGTTTGAGCAGTGAAGATAATTCGGTTGGTGTCGCATTCTTGAAATACCGACTTTGGTGGCTTGGATATATGATATGGATGTCATCCCAGAGGATTGCAAATCATGAATTGTTTGCCGATACTAGGAGTAATTAGAAAATCTAGATAGGTGATTAGCATTTGACATGGTGTCGCGGTATGAAAGAATTATCCCCAGGGCTGGAGTCTGTTGATCTTTTATTAGTCATTGATAGGGGTCCTAAATATAGTGCAACACAATGGCTTGAGACGCTATCAGACATTGTTCAGAATAGAATCCAGCAGTGGTATTACTGTACTTTTCTTATACATAAACTTCACCAACTTGAGAAATTCTTCTTAGCTCTATTTTTAACAGAACTGCTCCTCCTATTGTTTTCTTAATTTTATTCACTTATTTTTGTTGATTTTTTATATCCCATTCACTTTCCTTCTCCTGTATCTTCAAAATTTCACTTTTTTATTAGGTAGCACATATTTATTTTAATGCCTCTTTATATGACGGGATTAAAAAGCAAAATTACACTCATTTACTCATTCTGATTTCTATCTAACATCAATTCCGTCTTAATTCAGTGTGATGATTACTAAGCGTAGTATTTGTTTTGTTTTCCAGTGTGATATTTCATTCGGTATAACATTAATTTATTTCAGTGCGTTGTTTATTCAAAATATAATATCCGTGTATTGAATGAAGTTAAACATTAACAACGTTGGATGCAGGCTCAGTGATCTAGAGGTTAGGTATTTGCACGAAAGACCGGATGTCCTGGGTTCGAGCCGCAAGTTCAGGATTGTAGATGCGCAATGCTGAGGAGTCCCATACTAGGACGAAACGGTCGTCCAGTGCATCCAGGATTTCTATAGTAGTCTAGCTTTAATCGGCTGATGAATTTAACTATTAAATGATATTCTTATATTGAATATGTTCAGCAAGACACGCAGCATGTGGTTTGTTATAACTGGGTATTTTTCATAAATGTGATCTCATCTTAATGAATGATTAAAACGGGTATACAATCAATATATGAGTGTACTTTTGACTGGGGTCGTCGTGTTTTGGGGTTGATAAACCCTCAATTGTACTAGTCTTGGTATTCTTACTTCGTCTCGTGAGAACTGCAGGGTTTCTCGTTTTACAAGTATGAGTAATAAGCGATTCGGACATCACAATTACCGACGACCAAACATAATACCCCTTTGCATCAATATTTGTATTTAAACAAATGGATGAAAATGTCCTTTCATAAAGAACGTAGAGTTCTTAATTCCTCTTTCGAAACATCTGAAGGCATTTTTGTGGAAATGTAAAGTTTTCTCGATATCCTAGATGAGCGGTTTTTCATGTAGTTGTTCGAGTATTGGTTTTATAGTTGGAGCGACTTTTATAACGTTGAGTGCCTTTCTATGTAAACTAAAAGTTAATTCTTTATCCAATAGGGTGATCTCATGGTTATCTAAAGTTTCATCTGGAAGATTATAATTAACTCTTAAATAAGTTGGACTAATTTTTGTTGTTGAGCTTCTCTTTTTCGTCTTTTCTTATTTCACTCTAACCTGTTTTCTAGTTTGTCAGGAGTTCGACGAATCTAAATAATAATTTCCCCTTTCATTGGCCTTCAGAAATCTCTGGTGCCACTAGCACTACAGTTTGTTCAAGCCATGGCCCATACGATCAATCAAGCACATGAAACCATAGTCCAGGCAAATCTAGAACACATACCATTGATAGGAAAGCTCTCGGTTTTTTTTAAATCCATACTCCCTTTTTAAACTTATTACTTATTAATGCACGTTCACTTCTGAACAAAATTTCAGCCTTGAGAACCTTACCTTTCTAACCAAGCATTCTTTCATACTTATCACTGAAACATGATGCTGTCATGCAGTATCTGATTCAGAATTAAATACCCAGAACTATCGACTCTATCGTTGTGACAGAAAAACTAGGCGAGGAGATGGTTGTCTTATATATGCTTTGGGTATCCTAACAACTAATAAAGTTGAAG
The DNA here is from genome assembly GCF_000237925.1 of Schistosoma mansoni. Lineage (NCBI taxonomy): Eukaryota > Metazoa > Platyhelminthes > Trematoda > Strigeidida > Schistosomatidae > Schistosoma > Schistosoma mansoni. The sequence continues at coordinate 11,901,335 of NC_031497.1, forward strand.
ACAATGTCTTGAATAGTTTACCAAAATCGGTCTGGATATCAATCAACACCCTGAATCATAGTCTACTCCTAGGATGTATATACAGAGCTCCTGATAGTTCGGATAATGTGAATGATCTTATTATCAATGCATTTATACATGCATCTGCTCTAAACTTCAATGCTAAGGTTATCACTGGAGATTTCAATTATCCTGGAATTAACTGGAGTACCGGTAGTTGTCAGTCAAGTAATGATTAATTTTCGGCAATCCTTAATCTGCACTGTTGGTCACGGTGGGTTTGTACGCCAACAAGGAGTGATAATATACTTGATCTAATATTTAGTAGAGATGTCATCCCACTATCTGTACAAGTATACAACGAATTTGAAAGCAGTGACCATAAGATAGTAGCTTGTGCTCTCCCTATCTATCCCTCTTATAACCGACCAATTCAAAAAACCTGCCAATATAAAGACTATAAGCATGCTGACTGTGACCTCTTGCGCTTACTGATCAAACTCTCAGACTGGGATGAATTTTTCTCATGTAATAGTCTCATGGATGCCATCAACAAATTCTATTTGACCGTTAACTCTTGTCTAGATTCCTGTGCACCAATTAAAACATACAGGTTTAGTAAACCTTACGAATTATATATACCAGCTAAATATCGTAATAAACTAAGACGCCTACAGAAACGTTGTCTTAAGTCAAACGACTTCACGGCAGTTCCACAAATAACAATAATTTTTAACCAAATTAAAGAGAAACATAAGTTAAAAGCCATTAATGAAGAGCTATTAGCACTTAATACTAGCTCAAAAGTAAAAAACTTAATTCTCCTTTTCAAAAAACGCGCCAAAACAACTCAAAATGGTGATATATCATACATCAATAATTCGTTCTGACACAGGAAATAACCTTAAATAACGCCGTTCATAAACCAACAGGCTATCCACTGAAGAAAAAAATTAAAAGTTCCCTGCTGATGCATTGGATTGCTGTAATACATATCATAAATGTACTACCTAAACAATCACTGAACTAGCAAACTTAGAACAATCTAATATCACATGTTTGTTCTCTACATATGTTACTATTTTTATTATTTATTTATTTAAACACATAAATATTGGTACAAGGAAGCACCAGATAAATATGCGCCTCACAAATCTCATTCGATTTGCTTGAGGGCTGTGATACTGCCCAGGTGCCCAAACTGAAGCAGGTGGTTTTCTTAGGGGACCACACCCGGAGCCTTTGACCGAAAGATCTGATCCACAAGGCAGTGGAGCATCGTGAGGAGATGCATTCCCATGGTAGCCGGTGATCAACGATTGATTCGTACGCCATTTGTTCCCTCAGGATACTGGAGCCAGCCCATGTGCACCATTGGTTTGGAATTAGGGTTTTCCAACTCCCCTAGGTGGACTCGCCGTGTCCACCAACCCAGTTAAAGCGCCGGACATTCGCTTTTTGTCCTCTCAATTTCGTAAACAACACCCCCGCCACGAGAAGGCAGTGAGTAGGACTTCCCTGGCAGAGGCTATATATTCGCTGGCCATGTGAGAGCATTTCGAGAGGGAGAGCGGACTCTCCCCACTCTCGGCCGTACCAGGGCATTTGGGGGCGAATGTTACTATTTATACCAAGTTGATCATGCCTGTAAACTGACGTGAATTCTGTAATTAATATTTTCAGAGTATATATATATTTATTATTATTATTATTATTGAAAAGACTAAAGATAAAAATCTGTAATTTTGTAAAAATCAAATAGTTTATTAGATTCACTGTACATAAACTATCAATATAGTAGCTAACCTAATTAATAAGTCTATGAACTTATGACACACCTTGATAACTGATGATAAACAAATTAGAAGTAGCGAATTCCGCTGGTGACAAACGAATGATAACTTCATTTTTCTTAGCTTAGCCTTTGTTATTCTGAATCAGAGGCCCAATTCTTGAGTGAGTATCTGTGAGATTTTTAAGAGGACAGCGATTGCGCGTAAACGTGGCTCCCTTTCTTTAGAGAAAGCGTAATAACTTAGTAAATATAAGTAAAGTGATATGCAAATGGAGACGTTAAAATGAGGAAAAACGGTGGGAGAGAAGCTGAAATCTGAATTTACACATCCAAGAACTGAATTAGTTAAAGCAATTATGATCACATGAAGTTGCAAACTACCTAAAATTTGTTTGTTAGAAGGATTTGAGGACAAAAAATATTAGGGCTGTTAAGAAAAACAATCCAACTAAAGCACTAAACCTAGGTTTTGTGTAGAACTACTGAATTTGCCAGTCAGTCAGTCATCAACGTAGAGGCTAGTAGGGCTGTGTGTTGGCCTGAGTAACCATAGCACATTAGGAAGACGAGATGAAAGCAACAAGATAAGTTGGAAAAAGGATTACAGTAATTTAGCAAAATTACAATGAGAACCACTAAATTTATAATTTCGATTAAACGATTAGTATAAATTCTTCGTTGGAGCCGTTAAGTGATATGGTCCTAACCATTGACAATGGTACAAATCCATCCAGTTCTTATCTTGCCCTAGATATCGAACATGGTTTTTATTTTATGGGGATTTCATATGTCTTCTTTTAGATATAATAATGTGTCACTCGTTTTGTTGACTAGCAAATTTTTAGTGTAGCAACTTGAAATTCACCTTTACATTGGTTTTATGACATTGTGATTCAACGATGTCTTCAAAGTTATTGACATAACCCTAAGATTTATCCAATTTTCGGATCGACAAATGTCTTGTCGCCATGCACTCTTAGACACAGTAGGGAGCTATATCCCTTACTTATTAGAGCAACAAAACCCGCAAATGAAAAGATAACCTTAATTAAATTCAAACCAAAGTTATTCATTACCATAGGCAGAGATATAAAGAGATGAAAGTATATTATTGCTACAAATTTGTTACTTACGTTTCTTAATGCGTGTACGCAGCACAGAATAATTGACAATTGCATAAACTTCCCTAACATGTTGTGGAACCTCTTCGGGAAATTTAGTGTAACGACGTACTTTATGCCAGGTCTGTTGATAAAAGAAACGAACTTGTTCACGAGTCCGACCGCCACAAGGTGTATTTAAATCAGAACTACTGGTATAGGGTGTGCTCATTCCAACATTAGGTTGAGAAATGTTGCTTGGGCACGGGGCGCTTATATTAGATGGAATGAGGGCAGATGATAGACTATTTGAGGAGACAAAATTATTTCCAGGGTGCAAACTATTCAAAGTTAGTTCAATATTGCCACTTGATGGCCCAGTTTGGTGATCGATTGACGTACGATGTCCACGAGACCGAATGAAACGTGTGATTTCACTAAAGTTACGCCCGTACTAAAAGATGTTAAGAAACGAATAGGAAATATTACCATTCAATATTTAAGGTAAGCATAAAGAGTTACGAAAAAAATTAACAATAACGCAGAAAATGGGAAACAGGAAAAACGAGAAAATAAACTGTAAACCAATCAACGTACCATTCTCACCGCTTGAAAAAATAGACGTCTATCATCAGCTGACCAAGTTCCGCGTAACAATCTCGGAGCATTGTCTAAATGCAAGCATTAACTAACCACTGAAAAACTAACCAGAACGACTTTTATGTGGTTTATCGTCTACTGAGATTTTTACATCATCGCATAGTATCTGTCCACTTGTTCCAGATGCACTATAAAAATTGTTTAGATTACAACCACTCTCAGAAGATTCATATATTCCAGGAGAAATTGACTGATTGGGTGTGTTTCCTAATGAATGTCCACTCGGAGGGCCAAGTACACGAGCATGATGTCGGGCCTTCACAATGGCTGCAATATTTGGGGCTTCCATTTCTGCACTACGCGTTTTCATACCGTCCAAATGGTTCTGGATGGAATAGAAGCTTTCGCTTAACGGGCTTCCGTATCTAGCAGCAAAGGATCACCGATGCCTCCAGGTAGGAACCTAAGCATATTAACAACAAAAGAGGGAAGAGAGAAAAGGTACATCATAGTGAGATATTGTCCTTAGTCCTGAAGAATATGTCAAGTTTTCTCTTAAAGAATTCCTGAGAGGTCGCTTGGACTAGCTTAACCTGCAGCGAATTCCAGCGTTTGACTACTCTTAAGGGGTAGAAGGTGCATCTACAGTCCGTTCTGCTGTGTTGTGTCTCCAGTATTTGGATGTTATCTATAAGGTTTGTGTTGGGATTAAGCTTAAGTAGGTGTTTAAGGGAATGCCCAGAAATGTTAAGGATGCTGCGAGTCATTAGGTCACCTCTAAGACGTCTATACGTTAGTGAGTAAAGGTTCAGTGATTAGGGGAACTCTTCATAAGACTTGAATTCGAGTCCCTGAACTGATTTCGTGGCTCGCTGTTGGATATGCTCTAGTGTCCCTATCCTTTTGGAGGAAAGAAATATTGTTTCCGCACTCTAAATAGTGACGAACGAAACTGTTGAAGACTATGTGTAAAGTTCTTACGTCGAACTGGCCGAAAATGCGCCTCAACGTTACCAATGCAAGGTTTGCTCGAAAGGCACTTTTGTCGCAGTTAGCATAAGACTTCAAAAAACAGAGTTCCAACACTCCTAGATCTTTATCAACTTGGGATGCCTCTAGAGGGCAGTGACCTAAGTTGTAGTTTCAGTGTAACAAGTCGCAGATGGACTACTTTACACTTTGAAGTGTTAAAGGTAAATCCGTTGTCATCTGGCCAACTTTGAAGTCAAGTCAGATCCTCCTCCAGTGCCAGTATATCATATTGGTTGCGTGTCTCGTAAGTTTCACATCACCAGCAAAATATAATATGACGAAGTCGTTAATGTAAATGAAGAAGAGAAGAGGTCCTAGTAATGAGCCCAGAGGGACCTAACTAGGACATTCAATAGCCTGAGAGAAAGTGAAGTTAACCCTGACCTCAAAATGCCTATTTTTTAAGTATGAAGTGAGTCAGTCAATTAGAGATGGTTTGATACCCAATCGTTTGAGTTTACTGATAAGACATATATGGTTGACCCTATCAAAAGATTTTGAGAAATCAGGGTAAATGATGACAACCTTCCATATGCGATCAAGAATGGTTGTCCGTCTGTCCATCGCAGTCGTCAGGTTGACTATACAAGAGTGACCCTTTCTGAAACCATGCTATTGGGGTGGGAAGTTTATGAATAATAAGTGATAGTGTACAGCATCGCATATCAAGAACTCCATAATTTTTGAATTATGGAGTCATTTATGGCGTAGGCGAGATATCCGTCTAGCAACCAAAGGACGGGTTTACTGTGCAGCAGTTCGTTCCGTCCTACTTTATGGCAGTGAAACATGGCCGATAAGAGTAGAGGATATTCGTAGGTTACCAGTATTCGATCATAAGTGTCTTCGAAGCATTACTCGTATATCCTGGGACCACCGACTAAGTAATGCAGTTTCTAGGAAACAGGTACTAGGTAAGGATGGCAAATCGATTGATGAAGTAGTGGAACTTCATCAGTTGAGATGGCTGGGACATGTGTTACTTATGCCCGACCACCGACTGCCCCGACGTGCAATGTTTCATGGTGTAAGAGTAGGTTGGAAAAGAGCTAGGGGTGGCCAGATCAAAACGTGGCACAAATCGATGAAGTCACTGGCAGGTGGACTAAGCCATGCTGGTAGACATAGACTACCTGGTTGGGATCCGAGAAATGATAGTAACCGATGTTTCGAGACTTTGAATGATGTGGCTCAAAATCGTTTGCAAAGGCGAAGGTGCATCCACCCTTTGTGTTTTCCCGAATTCGAACCTTCTGAATTCTTCGTGTCCCTTTCTTCTTTCTCTTTCCAAATTTATTTCACTGGATAATATTCCTTGAATAAGATCTTGAAATCCTAATCTTTCGGATTACTGCTTATACTTTTACTACGTTTACCACTATGGGATTTGAATGGACAACTGCATTTCTGTGCTAATGTGGTATGGCAACCCGAACTGATGTACGTACGTACGAAGTTCTACGTTGTGACTGACTGACTGATAATTTTTGAAGGTACAGAGAGAAGAGCCACCAGTAGGTAACTTGAAGGTGTGATGTGAGTCAGCTTCCAATTTTCTGGTAATGTGCCTAGGCTTAGCGAATGTGAGAACATCACGCTAAGTCGTGTTGCCAGGATTGAAGCTGCTTCCCTCAGTATAGCAGAATGAACTATATCCGGGCCAGGAGAAGTGTCTTTTTTTACATGCTGCAGTTTCCAGAACACCAAGTCAGCGCTCAGGTTCACTTCGGAAAGTCCTATGCAGTTGCAGATGAAGCTTTCATCAATATAGTTGATGTAGATCGGTTGAAATTTCCAAGACTATCGTTTAGCCAAAAGGTTAGCGGCATCATCGTCGTTACTGGTCAGGCCATTCGAACCTAACAAATGGAAATCTCCAGTTTTGGCTGCATGACGGAATAAACTTTTCGGATTGGAGATAAATTTATCGATAAGCTTTGTCTGGTACTGAAGTCTGTCTTCTCTTATTGCCTTTATGCATATGTTCCTTATTAGTTTCGATTGCATATATGCGCTGTTTTTACCAGTTCATTTGTATTCCGCCCAACAGCGCCTTTTGAGTCTTAGCAATCGAAGAGTACAATTCTTGATGACTGTAGGTTGCATGTAGATTTTGGAGACCGTTTAAGGAACAGACTGCTTTGTAGCACACAAGATCATGTGCAGTAAGAAATCCCAATGAGCATCCAAATCAAGTTGAGGGTGAACTTCACAGTCCACCTGCTGTAGATTGTCCTGTAAGGCTGACAAATTCAACCATTTGAAATTCTATTGTTCGTTGTCGGTAGGATGTCTTAGCTCAGTTTTGCTGATAAAACTAAAGGCTATGATGGCGTGATCGCTTCTCTCCAATGGAGCCAGGATTGAGAAGTTGTCAATTAGGAATTCTTCGTTTGTAAATACACAGTCTAAGCGCCACGGCGTCTTACTGTTTCTCCAACGAGTTGCCGACCTGACATTTTCGAATAATCTCAGATCTTCAGTGGGGTTGAAGAACCAAGCTTCAGTAGAGTTTCCACCTCCAATCTACATATGTTTCGCGGGGTGATATACAATCTTACTAAGCACCATACGGATTCATCAAGATTGATAAACACTTAGTTGTGAACTTGATATACCTCCAAGGGTAGAAGGTTACTCCATCCCCCATTCCTGTTTTTGTTATTGCGAAACAAATACATCCCGGCTATCGCTAGCTCCTGGTCCGTAAGTTGAGAAGATATCCAAGTTTCAAATATTCCTATCAGATGAGTATCATTAGCATTACTGAGTTCACGCAGCTCATCCACTTTATTCAGTAAACTCGCGGCGTTCATAAAGCAGTCTATGCTTTCAATTTGAAACACGTGAGCTTCCCCATGCTCTTTACTGCATGATCCTTATATGAGTGAACAGGCAACCTACTTACACAAGGTTTCCGGAGATGGTATCCGCTGTCCTTTCTACGTCTTTTTTCCATGGTCTTGACAGTCCACAATTGAAATCGTCAGCTCCAACTTGCCTTTTTACTTGATCCAGACATTATGTGGCCTATCCGGCTGCATATGGATCCTATCTGGCTACCGGAGTCTGTTTGGCACGGAATTCTTCGAGAGTTGCAGCCGCCATATGGGAGGATGCGAAAGTTACCTTTATCAGCCGGGATCTAGAATCCCCGTACTTCTTGGCTAGTCTCACTACATGTTCAGTCAATGTTTTTGAGCCTCAAGGACTCCTTGATGAATTTCTATTCCCGAATATCAGAGTTTGTGCGGCCCGAGTTCGTGTTTTATGACACACCTTGCAACATATCTCTTTCGCGAAAAAGCGTCTCATGACATTCCTTAGGAATGTTCCTGATAAGATTGCGCCCAGAATATGGTATATCAGGCAGTATTTATATATTCCTATCAGATTTCAGTGAGTAACTAGAGTTAGTGAGCGTCACACAAGGTAGTCTTAAGTGGTTTTGATGCTTGGAGTCCTTTCCCCGAGTGAGCTGTGTGACAGTCAGATGCTCCATTTTGGGAAGTTCGAGCTTTCTGTTTAACTCTTCCCAGAACATTGTCATTTTTGTCCTGAAGACTGAGGGGAAGGTCAGAGTTGTTTTTAAAATTGATTACTGTGAGAGAATCGTCGCTAACCGTGATCGCTTCCCCAGGTTTTCGGATACGTTCATGTTAAGGAGCGTTTTGTTTGGTAGTTGAAGCACGTTTCAGATTCCTGAACTCCTCCCTGATTGGTTGGACAGTCTTAAAGACAGACTGTACGGCCGTATGACCAGTTGATTTCAGTACAATACCTGTGATGTCCTGCTTTTTAGACGGTGACACTCAGTCTTCTCTAACTTAGTTGACGGGGGTCCAATACCTGCATAGTTTTTGGGGATAACCGTTGCGTTCAGGGATCCTATACTAGGAGACCTAAGTTTTCTGAGATAGTCTAGTACTGTCGATTATATGATGGTGCTGAGCTTCAGTATGTCCATAGAGACTAAAATTTACGGACGAACCAACAAGAGATGAGATAACAGGCCTCTGAATTTGGAGCGAAATTCACCCATCCATTTGGCTGAATAGCGTTTTGGCATTATAACTGATGTCAATTCGTGATGAAAACCCTAATTCTAGTTACCAACCTTGACCATCAACTGTAAATCGTAATTTTAATTCCTCACACTGGTTTATAACCATCATCAGGTGGATACTCAAGGTCACTAGCGCCGACCAAAGGTCGTCTACGACCGAAAAGCGAAAAACCGTAGGCTCAAGACGGAAAAACTGGACAAAAACGAGTGATACAAACGGTCAGGATACACTAAGACTAGCCTCAACGTGAAAAAACTGAAGCGAAACCACAGTCAACCATTAGCATGAGTACAACTTCAAAAAAGTAACCTACCGAACATTAAGCTCAGGACAGATTCTTTGGATCAAAATTTGTACTTCTGTTACGTAAGGACACAGCAGAACATTGAGAAATGAAAGTCAAGTTAGGATAGCACGGTAAAAATAGTCAGCGAATTTTAAGACCGCCCGCTGTTTCGTTTTGACGACCTTGAACAGCCTGACAAGAGGCGGTCATTCCATATTTGAGTTGTTGAGGGTCTATTGGTTGTCCTTTGGGTTGCACGAATATCAGGTTTTCTCGTATTTGAGTCGCATTTTGCTGCATTAAATTCACGAAATCAATGCAAAAAGCGTTTATTTAGCCTCCTCTGTTTTGTAGTGTACAACTTGGCTATCTTGTTGCTTCGTAACTTGGCCTAGGATACCAATTACCCTACTGAACATCTTTGTCCTTGTTTAGAATTTGTTGGGGTCCACAAAACTGCGTACTGAGAATAAATTAACAGACTTCTTGTTCGTAATACGCGCGCGTCGAAATTCCGGTACATGAATCATCACTATCTTGTGCAAATATCTCCTTTTGATGAATTAATACTCCATTAAAACATTTAGTTGAGGCGATCCGAGGTTATAATTGTCTACTAAAGCAACACACGATGCCGAACCTCTGTATTACTAACATGGTGTTACCACTGGATCTCAGAAATCCTTCGAAGACAACGATGATCATACACAGAGAGTTTTCTAACATCCTCAGCACAGAGAGGCCAGATTTCACAAACACAGAGCAAAACTGCTCTCACTGACGCGTTGTAGACGCAACCTTTTACAGCCAGACTAACATCACGAAGGCATCAAAAATGACTCAGATTGGCATAAGCCGCTCTGGCTTTCACTATACATGAATTGATCTCATCACCCACGTCACCACCATCACTTATGCAGCTACCCAGATACACGAACTACTCGACTACTTCTAGCTGCTCACTGCCCAGGGTGAGTGCAGGATCAGGGTCTCGTCAGTCTTAATGAAGTACTTTGCATTTGGAAGGCGCAAGGCACGTACCATACTTACGGAAACTGATTGCCAACTGATTAAGTGCGGATTGCATGGTTTGGGCATTTCTGCACTGTTAGACAATATCATCTGCATATTCAAGGCTGAAAAGTCTTTCTCCAAGCAAAAGATCCACATTTCCATTGCCTACAACCATCAGAGCCGTTTCTAGAATGTCATCGATGGCAAAGTTGGAGAGGAATAGTGAGATTAGGCAACCCTGTCTAACACAAGTGCTTGAATGGAACAATGGAGAGAGGTGGTTGTGTGCCCTTGCTCTGTCTGAGGTGTTTGTATATAGGGCTTTCAAGATGTCAATAAACTTACCAGGCATACCCTTCCTCAATAAACAGTTCCAGAAAACAGTTCTGTCCAACGAATCGAAAACGGCTCTAATGTCAACAAACACTACGGTTGTTGTCCTGTGATAAGTATGACGGTGTTCTATCATTTGGCGGAGGGTGAAGATATGATCAATAAATCATGGACCAGAAGGAAAGCCAACATGCTCTTCGCGAGTCAATGTTCTTCGGGTTTTGAACAAACTACGAAGTACGATGGAAGTCAATAGTTCGAACTCAACCGGAAGTAGATTTATCCTCCGATAGTTGTCGCAGAAACCACGTGAACCCTTCCTACAGATAGAGACAACTATCGACTCATTCCATGATGTTGAAACACTCTCTAATCAACAGACCTTTGTAAATAACTCAGTCAGTTCTATAACCGAAATGAAACCATTGCCTTTAAAAAATGCAGGAGGTAAGTCATCTGGGCCCAGTGATTTGTAGCGCTTTAAGAGTTGGAGTTCTTTGTGGACTTCCGTCTCATTTGGTGGATCAGTCGTCACCAGCCATGGAGGGCAGGTTAGTCCGATCGATGTTACCGGAGCAGAAGACCAGTTTAACTGCTCCTAGAAAAACTGCCCGTCGTCAAAGACGTCAAAGGATGTTGGTTTGTTTTAATTGTTATTATTCTGGCGGCTGCCATATTGACTGCTCGCTCTTTGATTGTGCAGTTTGATTTTGACTGGGATCGTGCATTTTTGGTTGTAATTTGGAGCACTTTCCCAGATATCGAAACACTTTGTGTTATAAAACAGCTGCTCAAACGGAATCTTACTTGATCTATCCAGAAAGGATAGAATAACGCTTACCTTTTGATGTTTTCGGTAATTTTCATATATTTCTTACCACTTTGCTATTCATTGTAATTTAGATTGAATATTTTGGTATCAATTGTCGGTTGAATAACTCAGTGATAATATTTGTTTAGGTAAATTTGTACATCTGTATATATGATGAAATTTAGAACCGTTGTTACCCAAAACACTTTGTTCTGATTTCGATTGGGTCACGAGTCTATAAACCTATTCCCCCGTTATCCGGCCACATCCAGACCTATTGGAATCTAGGTTTGGATCATACACTTATTAGTCCTTAATCCGCCTAGCCCGTCCACTTGAGTCCAGAACACCAATAGCCGCTGCTGTAATAGGAATCGTTTATTCCAAGCATACATTGTTTATATACCAGACAGACAGGCCACATCACACCATAAAATAGAAAATAATATTTGTACAAAATCAAGCCAAATTTGGCTGGGAGCGTGGGAGACAATAATCAATAAACCGTGTATAATTTAGGAACAGTAAATCATATAATAATAATCAATAGGTTAAAATGAAGCTTGTAATAAGACGAATATAGATATACAAAACAGTGGTTCCCTTTGATAAATTTGAACAGAGAAATGAGAAGACAAATTTTGTGAGATAGTACCATTTCGTGCTTTCTCGTCAGTCACATACAAGCAACATGTTATTCGTGTAAATACAGTTTTGAAGATAAGGTCAAAATTTCTTATTTAGCATGACATTCACTCACTAGAACCATGGTAAACAAAGGTCAACGTACAGTTGTTTTTTTTGAACACATAAAGTTGGACTTTTCCGACCAATCAAGATAGCTTCGAGTAGTTGGTCGAAAAACAAATATGCCGAGAACTACATCTACTCATGCTTCACGGTTTTATCACCGAGGCCCACTATAAGATGCTCAAGTCCATTGGTACATGCACACCAGAAATGTATGGCTTACCGAAACTGCATAAGCCTGGAACACCTATGAGACCAATTTTGTCCATGATAAATTCACCATACCATAATCTAGCAAAGTGGTTGAAAGGAATTTTGGATCCTGTTTGTAAACAACTGTCGACACATACTGTCATTGATTCTTTTGAACTTCTCCCAACCTTGGAACACTTGAATATTTCTAATAGTCGGATGTGTTCTTTCGATGTAAACTCTTTGTTCACAAATGTACCTCTCGAAGAAACTGTGGAATTTATTTGTGATTTCATAACTTCACACAACATAAGAATACCCATTCCTACTACCTATCTTCGAGATCTAATTTTGCTGTGCACAAAGAATATAAAATTCTATTTCCAAGGTAAAGCATATATGCAAATCGATGGAGTGGCTATGGGAAGCCCTCTCGGACCTGTTTTAGCAAACATATTCATGGGAATGATAGAAAGGCAAGTGAGTCACTTCATTGATGGTATTACACTTTACAAACGATATGTCGACGATATTCTTGTCATATTACCACAGTCTACAGATATTAATCAAGTCAATGATTTATTTAATGCAATTCACCCGAATCTGAAAGTCACTTATGAGGAAGAAAACAATAATGAACTAGCTTTCCTCGACATCTTGCTCCATCGCCGTCCAGACGGATCGATCAGACGCAGAGTACATCGCAAACCCACCTGGTCGGGACAGTACCTCCACTTCACTAGTTTCTGCCCCATACAATATAAACGTTCTATTGTCAAAACTTTATTCGCTCGAGCAAGTAGAATCTGCACTGTAGATACATTGGACGACGAATTTAAGTTTATTACTGAGACACTTAAATTAAACGGATATCCTGAAACGTTTATTGGTCATCAGAACACAAATACGACGAAACTGATAGCAACGGATGTGCCCAAGAAACCAGTATACCTACAGTTACCTTTCAAGGGTGATCATTGCATGAAAATTACAACCAAACAGACTGCAGCTGCAATAAAAAAGACCTTCAATGCAGCTAATCTGAAGCTTATCACAACAACTCAATGGATCTCAGTTAACCCTATCAAGTCTCCAAGACCGATTCAGTCCAAATCCCACTGTATTTACCAATTCACATGTAACTGCGGAGAAAGTTACTTAGGTAGGACAGATCGCCGATTGGAGGACAGGATAGGGGAACATATTCCAAGATGGTTAATCAAATCCATGATTCATCCACCTAGCCCGTCATCTCAAGATCGATCAAGAAACCCAGCCTCGTCCATTGCAAAACATCTAATGATGAGTGGTCATCAAATTGATCCAAAATCAGCCTTTAGAGTTGTGACATGTCATCAAAACCCACACACACTCAAACTACTCGGAGCTATCTTGATTGGTCGGAAAAGTCCAACTTTATGTGTTCAAAAAAAACAACTGTACGTTGACCTTTGTTTACCATGGTTCTAGTGAGTGAATGTCATGCTAAATAAGAAATTTTGACCTTATCTTCAAAACTGTATTTACACGAATAACATGTTGCTTGTATGTGACTGACGAGAAAGCACGAAATGGTACTATCTCACAAAATTTGTCTTCTCATTTCTCTGTTCAAGAATATAGATATAGATAATCTAGTTACTGAATAGTTATACAATAGGAATATACCTAGAATAATAGTCCAATAATAGGTCCCGTAAGTTATCCGTACTTATTTTACCCTAGTATATAACACTTCTTTCACCCAACTTAATAATTAAGTGTGGTTTTGCGTCAGTTTATTATTCAATTTTTTTCACCTTTTCACGTAAAGGCTAGTGTAGCGGTAAATAAATCCCCAAAATCAGTAGCTCTGTCAGTGTTCGACATTCGATGCTGACCACATTAGTTTTAATGAACTCACTTAGCTGAATGCGCTCGAGCATGCATCCGCACCAGATCACGAGTGGGAAAGCCGTGCTCAACATCCTCTGCAATCACTAGTCAGATTAGATCAGTCACTTCTTGATATATTGATAGTCTATCAAATATCTTCCAACCTCATTGCTTCCGAATTTTGATTTCACTGGGTGGGTGCGATTCAATTATAGAAGGTTTTACTGATAAAGTGTTGTCGAACTACAATACCTGTGCAGCCTAAACACTTCTGGACATCCTCTTAAACACATACATTGGCTAAGGCCCAGTTGCAAAATTAAGGGGTAGCACCCTGGAACTTCGGACATCACATAGCCGGATAGACTGTGGACACAACGTCTGCTTCATAAGATTTGTCAAATGCTGGGTTTCGCTGCCGACCGAGCTAGTCCAAGTGACTTCCCAGGAGTCCTTTAAGTGTGTAGCTGTAAATAGTTCCGCGAAAGCAATAGCTCTGTAAGTGTTCGACATTGGATGCTAACCACATTAGTTTTAGTGGACTCGTTTAGCTGAGGGCCACAATTAAGCAGTTGCGCACTTTTAACGGCATTGTAAGCTTCTATAGACGATTCATACCGAAATACGCGTCCTTTATGAAACCGTTAACCGACCAACTTCGTGGAAATGCGAAATCAAATAATCTAGACGACACCGCGCGAAAAGCATTCTCCACAGTTAGGGAACATATCGCTAAGGCAACCCTGCTCGCACATCAGGACAATCAAGCAACCATTTTTATTGTCGTAGACACATCCGACTGAGCAATCGGAGGAGTCTTAAAACAAAGCGTTAACCACTCTTGACAACCTTTAGGATTTTTCTGGAGACGGTTGCTAGACACTGAATCTAGGTACAGCACGTTCGGTAGGGAACTCCTAGCTATGTATTGTGCCGTAAGGCATTTCCAACATTCCATCGAAGGAAGAGAATTCACGCTTTTTACCAATCATTAACCTCTTACCTTCTCTTTAAGCTCATCCTGGGACAAGTACTCACCCCGCGAGTCTCGACAACTGGACTACATTTCGCAGTTTACTACAGATATACAACACATTTCTGGAGCAAACAATGTAGTAGCGGACGCCCTGTCTCGTATAACTTCCTTGAACAGTTTCCAAGGAATCGACCTTCTGAATCTCGTCCAGCTTCAAAAAGAAGACACTGATCTTCAGCACGAGTTATCCTCAACAACTCTAAAACTGCGTATTAAACAGATGGAAACAGGTAAGGAAACCTTATTATGTGACACATCTACAGTTAGGGATCGACCAATAGTACCAAAGCATTATCGACACAACGTCTCCAATACGTTGCAAAATCTTTCTCATCCAGGTGTTCGTGCGTCCATCAAGCTTATACTCGAACGGATTTGCTGGCCTGGCATGAATAAATACGTGACGGAGTGGGCACGCTCCTGTGTAAGCTGTCAGAAATCTAAAGTCATTGGACACAACAAATGTCCCTTAGGCTCTTTCAAAACCCCTGATGCTCGTTTCCGCCATGTTCATCTAGATTTGGTAGGACCCTTACCTGATTCAAACGGATACTCTTATTTTTTAAAGTGCATAGACCGTTTCACACGATGGCCTGAAGGAGTACCTATTAAGGACATTACTGCTGAAACAGTGGCTCTCGCTTTCGTCGAACGATGGGTAGCGAATTTCGGCTGCCCTTCAACCATCACTGCAGACCGCGGACGCCAGTTCAAATCTGGACTTTTCCGTTGTCTGACCTCACTATTAGGAATCACGTGCTTCCGAACTACCACCTACCACCCACAAGCTAACGGTTTGGTAGGACGTTCTCACCGACAACTAAAGGCTTCGCTATCAGCTACAAACGTTTCACAGTGGACAGACGCTCTTCCACTCGTCTTACTAGGTATCCGCAATGCAGTGAAAGCTGACATTGGATACACTGCATTACAACTTGTTTATGGAACAACACTCCGATTTCCAGGAAAATTCATGGATCCTTCGTCCTCTTCAGTGAACATGGATCTAAACTCCTACACGAACAGGCTTCAAACGCAATGTGTTCAGTCAAACCTGCCTACACTCGACCGCAATCAACTGATGTTTTCGTTCAACCTGAATTACGATATGAAATACATCTCTTCGTACGTCGAGACTCACATCGACAACCCCTCGAATCAACGTACAAAGGACTCTTCAAAGTTCTTCAGCGTGAACCTAAGTACTATAGAGTCGATAAGAACGGTACCAACGATAGCATCAGTATCGATGGCCTAAAAGCAGCATATTTAGAAGGAAATCCTATCTACGTCGATTTTCCTTCACTTCAATTGAACGACACGGCTCCTACACTCGTAGTACCCCATTCGACAGCCGACACGCACGTTGATACTCCATCAGCGTCTGAAAATAAACTTAAGACAACGCGTTCTGGAAGAGTAAGATTTCCAGAACATCTAAACGACTATTGCACGTAGGATACAAACTTTATCCCGATTTTCCCTTGCATTATATATTATGAAAAATTTAATATGCTCAATTTTAAATATTTATAACAAAAAAACCCATTTTTTACTAATAAGCGCATATTTAAAAAAAACAAAAAATTTGTTCAATCGCTTTTACGCTGTCGCAAGCGTATTGGTTTATTTACCTTTCTTTCCCCTTACCTTGTGTCTTTACTCAAGTACGAGTGTATCTCGGCATGCACTCTACTTTTTTTCTTTTCCAGGACGGCCGGAAAAGAACGATGAGGTTTATAAAGAACCGAGATTTCGATTGTAATTTGTTCTGCCATTACTATACTGTGGTTTATGGCTTTCATATAAAGGTGTTAGTGGGATATAGATTGGATTAAGCATGTTTTATGCATGATGGTGTTGCTGCGCGCTGATTGGTTAATTTTAAACCGATCAGCCAGGGCATATTATTGCAGAAAAATCTATAAGCTTCTCATGCATATACTATAAATATATGAACGATATTTAAACTATTGATTGCTGATTGCGGATTCGCTGTTCACTTAATATTATTATTTTGAATACAATTTGATTCCTGTTCAACGTGTTCTGATTTTGGAGTCTTGTCGAGTGTCATCGTATAAGAATACTAAGCAATAGGAATAACTGGGTCGTTTATATACCAAAAATTACAAATAAAATAGTGGCGACGGGGAAAAAGGAAAATTCATTCAAAATGCCTATATCAGATGACCAGCTCAGCCAAATACTACAGCAACAGCAAGCACAACTTGACGCACAAATGCGCCTGTTAGAAACTTTGACGCAACAGCTTAGCATACACTACTCGAGTTCACATGCTACTACAAGTACTTCTTCTTGTGATGCAGTTGCCAGCAGCATCCCAGAATTCTATTATGACCCCGAATGTGGCAATACATTTCTCACGTGGTTCAAGCGTTGGGAAGACACATTTAGAATAGAGTTCTGTAATCAAGACGACGCGTGGAAGACTCGACTGTTGATGCGTAAGTTGGGAAGTCATGAACATGCACGCTATGCTGATCATATATTACCAAAGTTACCTCGAGAGCTCAGTTTCGAGGAGACAGTATCTCAGCTGTCAGAAATATTCGGTGAATCTTCCTCATTGTTTAGTATTCGCTTCCAGTGTCTTAATTTGGTGAAACGAGAAACCGATGAATATGGTGTTCTAGCAGACATCGTCAACAGAGAATATGAAAAGTCCAAGTTACGCTCGTTGACAGAAGGTCAATTTAAATGCCTTATATTCATCAAAGCTCTCCAGTCACCACAAGATGCTGAGATTAGAACCAGACTTCTAACTCGTTTGGATCAAGATCCTAACATCACACTCAGAACGTTAACAGATGAGTGTAAGCGGTTACAGAACATCAGACACGATAATCAGTTGATTGAACAGGTAAATCCTAATTTAACCTGCAGTAGTGTCAATGCTATTACGAGGTTAAAAGTTCAGAAACCGAAAACAAGTGGTAGCAAACCAACGACTGCATGTTGGTTATGTGGTGATTGGCATTATGTACGATTCTGCCCATTCAAGAAACATAAATGTCAGATGTGTAACAAACGTGGGCATAAAGAAGGTCATTGTCCTCCAAATCGTACGTCCCAGCCTAAGCAGTAGCACAAACGTCCTCGACACATAAAGTCAGCCGAATCTAAATCACTTTCTTTGGTAGCAGCCTTTCAAACAGACTATGACATTCGGAGAAAGTATGTTACGATCCAGATTAATGGTATAGCGGTTCGTCTTCAAATTGACACAGCATCCGATATTACTCTAGTGTCTAGAGAGACTTATAACTTGCTGGGAAAACCGCCAATGAAGCCATCCAAGAAAACGGCTAAAAACGCATCTGGAGGTGTACTGAAACTAGTTGGTGAATTGCAGTGTGAATTTTCCTTCAATGGACATAGCTGTAAAGGAGTATGCTATCTAACAGAACGACCAAACCTTGATCTACTTGGTCTAGATATGTTAGAAAAGCTTGGATTAATGGATATACCCATTAACAGTGTGTGTAACGTGTCGTGTCCATCATTAGACACCACTTCATATGCAAAAAAGACAGGTAAAAAGGTTCCAGAAATACGGAGTGTAGCAGCAGCGACAATTCGAAACACTCCAGTGTCGTCAGATGAAGTCAGAAAAGACTTTTCAGAATTTTGTCAGCAGAACGGAATCAGGCACATCCGAACACCTCCATTCCATCCGAAATCGAATGGTCAGGTAGAACGTTTTGTTGGTACGTTCAAAAATGCTCTAAAAAAGTCAAGAGGGGAGGGGGACACCGAAGAGATCTTAGAGAGGTTCTTGTTTATACACCGTTCGACACCGAACCCTCAGACAACAAATGGAGTCTCCCCAGCGGAAGCGTTACTTGGCAGAAAAATACGTACACATTTTGAGAGCATTCGTCCGACTCCAGCTCTTAAGCCGCAAGGAAACGTGATGATGGAGAAACAGTACAATAGTCATCATGGGGCACAAGAACGATTGTTCAGTGTGGGTCAAAAGGTACTTGCTATGGACTATCGAGGAAAACATCCTACATGGACAGCTGGTCGGATCGTGCATAAGAAAGGAAATGTGGTTTACGAGGTGTCCGTTGGTTCAGAAATCTGGGTGCGTCATGCTAACCAACTGAAATCAACCTCGATCTCCAACAACGAAACGCAGCATAGATTACCTCTTGATGTTCTGCTAGACACCTTTGAGATCAAAACACCTGAAACAGACAGGACAGTCAAGGTGCAAACGAAGGATGATACAACGTCCTTATTACCTAGAAGCTGGACTAACCGGAAGCGCAAACCAGTAAAGCGGTTGCAGTTGGACCCTAACACCAGATCCTACGAATCTGCTCAAGGGGGAGGTGTTAGTGGGATATAGATTGGATTAAGCATGTTTCATGCATGATGGTGATGCTGCGCGCTGATTGGTTAATTTTAAACCGATCAGCCAGGGCATATTATTGCAGAAAAATCTATAAGCTTCTCATGCATATACTATAAATATATGAACGATATTTAAACTATTGATTGCTGATTGCGGATTCGCTGTTCACTTAATATTATTATTTTGAATACAATTTGATTCCTGTTCAACGTGTTCTGATTTTGGAGTCTTGTCGAGTGTCATCGTATAAGAATACTAAGCAATAGGA
The DNA here is from genome assembly GCF_000237925.1 of Schistosoma mansoni. Lineage (NCBI taxonomy): Eukaryota > Metazoa > Platyhelminthes > Trematoda > Strigeidida > Schistosomatidae > Schistosoma > Schistosoma mansoni. The sequence continues at coordinate 11,920,878 of NC_031497.1, forward strand.
ATAACTGGGTCGTTTATATACCAAAAATTACAAATATAGCAAAAGGAAAGACGACCAGGGGCTGCTCAACATAGCAAGCTGTCAGAAGAGCGTTTACCAACGACAAGCGCGTTGGGTTTAAACTTCTGGCTTGCAAAATCGTTGGGTCATCACTACCTCACTAAGGGGGGGAGTGATCAGTAGCTGTAAATAATTCCCCGAAATCAATGGCTCTGTAAGTAATGGATGCTGATCACACTTGTTTTAGTGGACTTGTTTAGCTAAAGGCACTCGGTCATGCATCCGTACCAGATCACGTTACAGCACGGCATGGGAAGCATCTCCCACGATCATTAGTCAGATTAGATCAGTCACTTCTCGATATGTTGATAACCCATCAAATATATCTTCCATCCCCTAGCTTCTGACTTGTGATTTTAACTGGGTGGACGCTACTGGTAAAGAGTTGTCGAACTACAATGCTGGTGGTATCTTCAAGATGAAACGACTTATACTTAAGGATTAAGAATAATATCTCATTAAGATTTACCGATTTCTTTTTTCTCTGTTATCGTTAATATATATAGGTCCCTGCCTGTAGGTATTGATGATCAACTGGCACTAGACACGGAAGCATGTCAAGCGAAAATTTCTTTTATTACCTCCACAACCATTTGAACCAAGTGAAGTGAGTAGAATTAGTGCACTCGAATGTCTAGACCACCACCTTCTGAACATAACCAACTATCAAGAACCGTACCAAAATAAAAAAAGCGAATGCAAAGAAACTAATTGGATTACACAAGTTGATGACAAAGACATTGAATATTGGACAACAGTACTTTGGCGGACTCACCAACTTTCGACGCTTCGTTGTTTTCATAGTGGTCAAACCTTTAGACCTAATGCCGTCTCCGGGTGGCCGGTTAGTCGACGTGGAAATTTCATTGACTTGTCGCTAAACAGATATGCTTGGTTTCAGTCGGATGGTAATATTTGCATAAATTACTTCAGAAAAAATATGGCATTAACTGATGTTCGAGTAGAAATAGAAAGACGAAAGGTGAGAACACAAAATATTAAGTTAAGTTCATAAAGACAGGTCTCTTTGTACCTGACCATTCCCACCGGTGATGAGTTGCTCAAAAAATTTCAGTTGCTTCATGAAGTTGTGCCAGAGGATTCATCATACCGTGTCACCGCCACGAAAATCGAAATCAAGTTAAAGAAAGCGGATAAAGTTTGCTGGAGTCATCTGGAATCTCAAGATTGTGTTACTGGTTCAGGAATTCGTAAGTTGAAGTTAGTTAGGGTGCAGTTATAGATTTGTCAAACTATTTTCATGACCTAATTAATCTATTGTAATTCTATAAACTCTCGAGTGCTGTTCGAATACAGAAATTTTCAACTTAATTCACCGAGTTTTTCGACTAGTGGATAAAAGTTATCTGTCTCTTGATACTTCTTGAATATGGTTGTGATGAATTCTCGTTTCCAGTTCCATATTTAGTCCTAAGAACAGTGAACTACTTACTCATTGGGCGAAGATATTTCCAGGAGTTTGGTTTTATAAAATTGCAGTATACTTCGTCACAGTTGTACAGTGGGATGCTGCTAATGTGGATAGGACAAGCTTACTTTGTGCATAAGATAGAAAGGGAGTTATGTAGCCTTCTAATATGGAATGGAAGTTAAAAGAGCAACTACACAGTAACAACTGAAGTATTATAAGTTATTACATATATATCATCAGTATGTGGTCCGAACTAGTTGTATTTGGTCAGATTGGTTAACTCATCTATTTACGAGAGTAGACTTTAAATGGTAATTTAGTGGCTCATTGACCTGACTTCTACTTGAAAAGATGTTTGGATGTGCCATGAATATAAATCTTCAATTTAACTCTGTGTTACACCTAGGCTAACCTCGTTTGTGCGACGGTGGCAATAAGCCAAATATGGCTTAGGTTGTATGAATTTATTTCAGGCACTCGTTTGTCCAGAAAGAAATTAAGAGTGAGGAGCGTAGAGGACAAGTTTTCCAACCCAATTTGATTAAGCGTGACCCCATATTTGTAGCCAGACAAATAAGCTAGATAAGCGATAAGTGGAGTGAGTGATACACACATACCCTCATATAAAAAGTCAGGGTTATTAGGCAAGTAATTGACAAGGCGAATATGTGACTCTAAGCTAGAATAACTCATGTGGGCTTGGCATAGTACTATACATTACAGTGACACTAGTTGATCGAGTGACTGTGTCAAAATTAACTATTCTTCATATTTACACGTGTTTTACTTTGATGTTATAGTTTATTAGAGTAGTTTGAAAGGAGTACAATGTGTTTGCAACTTCAGTTCGTAGTTATCAAGTTTTAGAGTCAATGGGCTAATCATTTTACTTTCTCAATATCTCAGTTACTTATACTTGTATGCCACTCCCTTCATTCATGATGCTGTATTGGCTTACTTGTCAACTTTCTTTGTTCAGTGTTAAGAAGTAGCAATCTAAACGTACTTGCTTTTTGATAAGATTCTGCTTTTTGGTGCAAATGTTCATAACTACGTGTAACCCTGTTCAACGAGTTGTGTTAGGATGGTTTTTGGGTGGACGGTAGTTTGTTGCAATGAATTTTGTGTTTTTTTACTAACTCCCAGGACAAGCATTTGAAATTGATCGTAATGGATTAATCTCTACTATATTGTATGCGATACTACTCTGCTTATTAGTTAGTTACGCGTACTATCAATTTGCTTCAAATAAACTTTGTAAAATAAATATTTCTGTATTTGCAGCGTCTCTAAAATGTATTTATCAGGATGATCTAAGAAACCTACTTCCAAAGTCTAATTTGCGAACCAAGTACATCCAGATAATAAACTCAAAACCCCGTCCTGACAAAAGTTTTATTCGATGACTGTGAATCCTTCAGTTTTTTTATTGACTTTTGAATAATAACGTTTCATATACTGACATTTATAATTTAAACACATAAACATTGGTACAAGGAGGCAGCAAATATATATGCGACACACTTCGACAGTCGATTTGTTTGAGGTCTGGAATATTATCGGGGCGCCCATACTGAAGTAGTTGACTGTCTTAGAGGGCCACTCTTCGAGCCTTTGTCCTAGAGGCCTAACCCACAAGGCAGTGGAGCAACGTTCAGAGATGCATACTCATAGTAACCGGTGACCAAGAGTGAGTTTATGCTCCATGTGGTACCTCAAGATACTCCGCCCCCAAATGCCCTGGTACGGTCGAAAGTAGGAAGAGTTAGCTTCCTCTCGAAATGCTCTCACACGGCCACGCGTGTACAGCCACTGCCACGGAAGTCCTATTCACTGCCTTCTCGCGGCGGGGAAGTTATTTACGAAATTAAGAGGACGAAAAGCGAATGTCCGGCGCTCTAACCGGATTGGTGGACACAGAAATTCTACCTAGGGAGTTCGAAAACCCTCACTCCAAACCAACGATGCACACGGGCTCTTATTATTATTATTTAAACACATAAATATTGGTACAAAAAAGCACCAGATAAATATGCGCCTCACAAATCTCATTTGATTTGTGTGAGGGCTGTGATACTGCCCAGACTGAAGCAGGTGGTTCTCTTAGGGGGCCACACCCAGAGCCTTTGACTTAAAGGTCTGATCCTCAAGGCAGTGGAGCATCGTGAGGAGATGCAGTCCCATAGTAGCCGGTGACCAACAATAGGTTCATACGCCATTCGTCCCATCAGGATCCTGGAGCCCATGTGCACCATTGGTTTGGAATCAGGGTTTCCCAACTCCCCTAGGTGGATCCTCTATATCCATCAATTCGGTTAAAGCGCCGGACATTCGCTTTTTGTCCTCTCAATTTTGTAAGCAACACCCCCGCCACGAGAAGGCAGTGAGTAGGACTTCCCTGGCAGGGGCTATATATTCGCGTGACCATGAGAGAGCATTTCGAGAGGGAGAGCGGACTCTCCCCACTCTCGGCCGTACCAGGGCATTTGGGGGCAAGAATTCTAACGTGGGACTCCTCAGCAGTGCGCATCCACGATCCCACCTCACGAGATTCGAACCCAGGACCTGCCAGTCTCGCGCCGTACCAGGGCATTTGAGGCCCTAGTATCGTGAGAGAACAAATGGCGTATGAATCAATCGTCGGTCACCGACTACCATGGGACTGCATCTCCTTACGATGCACTACTGCCTTGTGGATCAGATTTTTAGGTCAAAATAAGTAAATAACATGAAGTTTAGATTGTCGTTTCAATTTAGCATGTGGTTTAAACTAACAGGCATTCGCGTGGTTTTATCCCAACAGACTAGATAGTGTGTTGTACATAAATGAAGCGAAGAAAATCTCTATGCCTTTCATGTATGGAACAGTGATGTAAATAGTAGAGGTAATTCGTCATCGATTGACAAATATGTCTTCTCCCATGACTTCGTTTCTGGACTAGTCTCGCATAGTTATTTTTAATCGGAGTATCTCTGATAATATCAGTTATCGAGGCGAAAAAAGTCAAAGTGGTTGTTTACATGTAAAAATAGGATATTCGTTAGAATTTGGAGTGTTTTTGGATATACTTGGGACATTACTTAAATAATTACCATGTGAAACTGATCTTCTTAGATCTTTGAGAAAAAGAATTATTTTATCTGCCAACCAGACCTATTTTAGTAGCTGTTCAGCCTACATAACATCTGTGTGAAGCTGATCGCACATAACCATTTTTTACTTTTAAATCATACTCGCATATGTTCCTTTAGACATTGTTTTGGAATACTGATGTTGAAGTTGTTATTTTTAAAATGGTAACACAAGGAGTATACTATCCTTTTGAGTGGAGCATTTGTAAAGTGCCAAGTAAAATCTAATGCTAACGTTCGCCCTGTTATTATAATGACGTCAGTAATGGAATCAATTAAATCTGTTCTATCGATTGAGGTGATTTCTAGCTGGTTGTAGGATTTCAGCTAGTTGTTTAGCAATGAAATGTTATACATAAAATCTCACTAAAAGTGTCATTAAACTTGTATGTGATAAGAAATACATTGGAAATCCTTCCTAATAATTTATAGTGATGTTGCACATATACTTCAGTATGATAAGAAACAACTAATTAACATGAACAGGACACATCATACTTGTTTCAATATTCTAACCAATTATCAACACTGTTGTAGTTACTAGAAAACTTTCAACTTCCCATCTAGGTAACATTTGCATCACAAATGCCTCTGATTTGACTGCAAGTAAAATTTTGAGATTATGAAATAAATTTTATTTGTTTGATAATTATGATTATTTAGCAAATATTTATTTAGTCAGTCAGCCATTAGTGACGTTGAACATAATACGAATATACATCTGCCTAAGTTGTTGCACTTCATATTGGCAGAAATTCAGGAAACTGCCCTATGAAGATCAAGTGATTCAAAATAATAATAGTATCCATAATTGTAGAAGAAACTAAAAGCGAGGCATATATTCCGAACAGACTGAATGTAATCATGAAAAGAAAGAAATACGAAGTAATACTGAATTTTATGAATTAGGAAGATGAAGAATATATATATATCTGATACACTGCATCTTATGTTGAACGACTTAAGGGTACGAGTCTGTGTAAGAACACTAATTGTGAATTGAACGCTGATACTTCCAAATGACTAGCTCTAAATCGCACATACTACATTATCATAACTCCGCCTGTAGCTCCTCCCTTGTTACTACCGGTCACAAGCCCTGGTAGAGGAGGAGGGTTGGGCATGACGTTAGCGACCCCATCCCGTAGAAAACGAACTAGCTAAAAAACGCTAACCAGAGAAAATTATTCAAACCATTTAATGCTGGTCGGCGGCCTATGCTCCATTGGGAGTAACAGGCGTAAGTTAAGTTAAGAATTTAGGACGAAAGAACATCACATTCGACAAATTTTTATAACCATCTATTTACCTGATATATATAGTCACAAAATACAAAGTGCATGTCATCATTGGAGGCAGTAAGTTGTACTTCCTGAAGATATGAACATATTGTTTATTAAACAAATGCAAAATCTTTAATTCAGCTGTACCTTACAAATTAATTGATCTGTCATATATTCATTCTCTGCAACAAATGATTTCAATTGGTCATAGTAAACACGATCCTGTGAACGAAAATAAACTTTTGATACCTAATTATAATATAATAACAATAATAATCATTATAAATAAATTAATAGATTTGTAATATCCCAACGAGTAGAAAAACTAAATTTTCTGATGTTTCGTGACTCAGTGTAAGCCACTTCTTCAGAGAATAAACAACCAAGTTTAAATAGTACAACAGAACAACATAAGAATATTATGTGCGATCAATCAAAAAACAGGTCTGGACAAATCCATGTCATTTCGATCAAGGTGATTCATAAGCGACATGTATGTAAATTTGTGTGTATGTGTGCACGGTTAAAGATGAAAAATGTTTGACCTTTATGGTGAGAAAGAATAGAGTTTAATTTGTACGTAAGATAATAATGTGAAATGTGAATAATATCAGACTAGGTGGCTGGGATAGATGATCCAAGTAGGATGTATAGTAAGGCCTTCTTTTCTATTGAGGGCAGTAGGATTAAGCATTATGTGAAACGCTTCAGCTACTCTCTTTTCTTTGTAATTGGAAAAACCTTTTTGTAATATTTTGAAATCGATTTGGTGGCTGTTGAAAATAGCGTGAACTGATATTGCCGATTTAATTTGAAGTCTATCCATTTCTACAGGATTATTAGGTGGCTTCGTTGTGTACCCAATAAGTTCTTTGGCTCGAGTCAAGATTTTGCGAGATGTCTCTCCAATATAGAAGGCATCACAACCGACACAACCTAATTTGTAGACACAGTTCTGTGTTAACATAAACGGGATTTTTTTCTTTTAAGCGAACTAAAGTATTTCGAAGTGTGTTCGTTGTTTTGTAATGCACTTTGATTCTGTGTTGTTTTAAGATTATTTGGAGTTCTTCTGTTGTACCATGACGGTATGGTAAAACTGCCGTACCAATCCATGGTATTTCATTTATTATTATTATTGTCAAGCAATGAAACATCTTTTAATATTAATCATTGGTTGAAATAGTGAATTATAATACTTGAACTATCAGGTGTTCATAATCGTTCATGTAATTAATGTTTTAATTACTATTAAAAACGGAATTAGCTGGAGAATCTTAGAGGATAATTTCAATTTTTTCTTTAACTTCAGTTGAATAGAATGATAACAATCGGTGCGGACTTGCTATCAGACAGTCATCAACGTACGCATGTACGAAGTTGAGACCTCGGAAAACGTCATCTATGAACGTTTGGAAGGTTTGGGCAGCATCCCTTAGACCGAAAGGCATTCGTAAAAATTCGTAGAGTCCGAGGGGAGTTATGATAGCGGTTTTCGGAATAACGTCATCAGCCATAGGGATTTGGCTATAAGCTTTAACCAAGTCGATTTTCGAAAAGACAGTTGTACCTTTCAAGGTAGCTGTCAGATCGTGAATGTGAGGCAACGGGTAACGATCGGGAATGGTTTTAACATTCAAACACCAATAATCACCAGTTGGACGCCAATCGTTGCTGTCCTTTTTAGGGACCATGTGCAAAGGAGATGACCATGGGCTATTTGACGGTCGAATGATTCCTAATTCTATCATCGTTTCTAGCCAACCTCAGCTTTTCGGGAGCCAGTCGGCGTGCTTTCGAGAATACCAGCTTTAAATTGCAAAATCAGTAGATTTACGGATTTTTTTATATTTTGCGAAGATCAATGGAAGTCGGAGTAGTTAACTGACTTAGTTACTCGCTACAATGGGAAACTATACACGATTGTTGTAGTCTAGTTAAGAAATTCATATTCTCGATACCATATGGAACCAAACTCTGAGCTATTCTATTATTGAGCAATAAAGCACAGGGATATATTGTTCATTATTAATTGACATCACTAAAGCATTGATCTGCATAATCAACTTCATAAAAGACTAATGTCTTAACCAAGTATTCACCAATTAAACGCCTGAAATAGCCAATATTTCTACACAGTCTGGCGCCCTAACCTGTGTGTGCTATCCATAAGAGATGATTAAAAATCAGTAGTCCGGTGAAACTACCAAGTTTTGTTTTACCATATTTCATATACAAATCACTGTATTTTTGAGAGATCAAAATACGCCACATTTAAATCGGATTTCAGTTTTCTGATCTTTGAACTCCAACCTTATTTTACTAGAAAACACATGAATTGATCAACTGAGATGGTACCTTAAAATGTTCTACAGGTTGTAATAGACAATCATTATAGGTGTTCTGCAATCGGGAACTATAAATCATAAATAAATCCAACTGTGTTTTGAGCTTTTTACGTCTCTCTAAAATAATAACAAACGATATATTCAGGATGATTACTGCCCATGATCATGTTACTTTGTACGCACTAAGCACACAATCATTAAATATACATAAATGACCTGATTAAGAGTTGAATAGCTTAGTTCAGTGACTTATTAATGAAAAAACTCAAATAAGAACTTGATTTTGAAATGCCTTTATTTTAATCGTAGCTTGAACTGCCTATTTGGTGAGGTTTTCATCTGGTGAAATTTCTTGAAATATCCATTGATGAATAGTCAGCATTTGGTGAAATTAACTGCATTCAATGAAATAGAAATAATTAAGATCAACTGGTTTCCTAAAAACAAATCTAATGTAAAAATGACTTTCAACGAAGAAGGAGAAATATTACAGTTGTAGTGGTTTAGTGATAATACTTTGAGATCATGGATCAGCACTTACGTGTTCCGTCACTTTTGAGTTTAAACACAAGGCCCATAATTGTGCGCGATAACCTAGGGGGCAGCCACGACGCAAAAACTGCTGTGCCCGTTCAGAAGAATCGAGACTTATGACTGATATTTTTTGAAGAAAGTAAAGTGGAAATTAGATTTAACAAAATAACTATAGTGTACCTTCTTTAGCTTCATGTTCATATACTAATTCAAAAGTAGATGGCAATGAGTCGTCAACACCAATTTGAGGATTTTTGATGTGTAATGGTTCATAAAACCTTCTCTAGTTACTGTAAACAACATTGTGAATCGTGAACATACTAGATCGAACAGATTTTTAACATTTATAGGTAAATTTATTAGACCCCAATTTGCAATCGTTGCTGAATTATAACTATTGTCGAAAGGAAAATGGTCGTTGCAATATGATATACAAAAAGCTTACTCTTCAAATGTGGATCTCACTTGTGGATGTTTAATACTTGTAAGAACATCTAAAAGATCTTTTGGACCAAAGACTGGTTTAATAATTGACTGTTCTTGACACGTTTATGAGGAATGCGGAATTATTAGTTAGGAATAATTGCATGACTTTACTGTTAAAAAATACTGATAATTCTGTCCAGTTTTGTAGAACAGCTTCTTTGTGACATTTCGACCTCTTTTAAAAGGAAATTAAACCGAAAAATCCATAGTGCTACTCTACTAACTTTTCTTCCCAGAGGTATTCCAAGCTCTTGGCACATTGAATTTAAACTTCGTAACATTTTGCGCTCCCAACTAACCTGAAATAAATTCAGTAAAATCACTCTCGAATTGGTGGAAATGACACACCTGGGCTTTTTTCAAATAGCTACAGCCGCATGAGTTGTTTAAATAATGTTCATTTGCAATATTTTGTTTTAACTGCAACAAGATGGTAGACTTGTGTGTAAACGCCCAATTTTTAAGAGCTTGGAAGCTATCACCTTCTAACAGTAATTCGAATATATGATCTATTTTATTGCAAGATGCTTCCTTGAGATCGTCAAGAAGCAACTAAAAATAATTTTTAAACGTGAGGTTCTATTTTAAAAAGAATTTTAACATAAGATTAAACATGAATATAAATAAATAAGGATTCGCACAATGTGATCCAAAAAACTTGTCACTTTCAAAGGCAACGTTCATTGCATTCAATCAGTCACTGATATGATATAAATGAATAGTTGAACTTTTCACATACGAACTTCCGTCTAAATTTGATCGAACAGTTTCACAGTGGGTGCCGAGTTGATGTGTAACATTAAGGAGAAAGGATGTATTTGTCAAATCTCAGCAAATGAATTTGAAATAAATCCAACGTTTCACCTGGCAATCTAGTCCACGTTTTTCTCATGGCAATATAATCAAACATGAAATTTTGTCGAATATAAACAAGTACATGGTTCTCTGGTTAACCGTATACTAAACAGGACATCCAGTCACGTTAACAAATTCAATTACAGATACATTCTTTCTCCTCGGTTGGGGTTCACTATTGGGAGATTTGTCAAATGTTACGGCTTACGAAGGAAGTGCACTGAATTTCTCGTCAGTTTTATGTTAAGTACATTGTGTCAAAAGATCAGAGAGATTTGGGAAGTTTTTTTATCGTCAAGTTGTACTGTAATAACAACTAGTGAAGTGAATTACTTGCAGACTTCATACAATCCATCTCTGTTATGAAGTCTTTGGACAAATCCTGTCCTTCACTCTTTTACGCCTACAAAATTCAATATTTTGTTGAAGAAATCAAATTGATTATGTTTATGAGGAAATATCTTCAGGATTCTTATGAATAAATCTTTCCCTGCAATTTTAAGTAGTATGCTAAATATTTTGCGTTTAAAAGAGTCATTATCTCGCAGTCGAGGATAACAGGAGTTCTGACACCAACTGGATAGACACTGTACATTAGATTCATCCCTCGAAGTCACAAAATATCCTTCGAAGTGTATTCATCAGAAATTCATCCGAGTAGACAGCCTTGTCTGACTCCAGTCCTTACTGTAAATGCATCTGTCAGCTGTCCTCCATGCACCACTTTGCACTGTAGTCCGTCGTATGAGTTCCGGATAATATTAACAATCTTCTCAGGAATTCCATAGTGTCGGAGAATTTTCCATAAGTTTCTCCTATCCACTCTATCAAGTGCCTTCTCATAGTCGATGAAGTTGATGTATAATGACAAGTTCCACTCAATCGGTTGTTCAACGATGATCCGTGGTAGCTCAATTTGATCTGTCCGCGACCGATCTTTGCGGAATCCAGCCTATTGATCTCGAAGTTGAGCGTCTACTGCGTATTTCATCCGGTTCAGCAACACTCCATTGAAAACTTTTATTGGTACTGACAACAGTGTGATGTCTCTGTAATTCTCACATTTGTTCACATCTCCTTTCTTTGGTATCTTGATGAGGTATCCTTCTCTCCATTCTTCCGAAACGTATTCTTCCTCCCAAATCTTATTGAATAGAATGTGAAGCGTGCATGCAGCTACTTCTATGTCTGAATTTAGTGCTTCAGCTGGTATATTCTCAGGTCCTGCTGCTTTCCCACTCTTGATTTGCCTGATAGCCATCCTGATTTCTTCGATCGTTGGTGTAGTGACATCTATGGGAAGGTTTGTGTGTGCTGCTTCGATGTCCGGTGTATTCAATCGGGCTGGTCTATTCAACAGTTCCTCGAAGTATTCTAACCATTTGTTCCTCTATTCTTGAATCTCAGTGATTGTCTTTCCTTCTTTATCCCTAACCGATCTCTCTGGTTTAATATATTTCCCTGCCGGTTTCTTCGTCGTATTATATAGTTGTTTCATATTTCCTTCTCTTGCTATGGTTGTTAGAAGGGGTTATCATATCTACAGCATGACAGAACGAGACAGGTGTGTATAAGACTTTATTCATTTATGGGCAGTTAACAATGTCATGCTATGTTTTGTTCGAAAACGGCAGGAAGTAAGTGTTCAAGGTCATACTCTCAAACAACAAGTACAATCGTTTAGTGATAAATGAACAGATTGTGAAAATAAACAAAATAAGTGCAAAAGATATCAAAAAATACTTGCAAAATTGGTTTCTTAGGCGTATCTCCACATAGCTACCCCCAGAATGTCAGGAGGTAACACTGGTTATAATAACGACAAAAATTGCAAGAATATAGTATATACATGTATAAAAATTAGTATTTACAGTTATGCAATGTCTTACTGTGTAAAATAGCATTGATATATCGTAGCATAATAAGCACACAAAAAAATGAAAGTACGGGCATTCAAGGTCTTGGTTTGCCAATGATAATAAAAATGTGTAAAACTGTTAATAGGCTCATAAAGTAAAAGTTTGGATTGTTTATTTTTACGTACAATTAAAAAATTATGAACTACAGTTCTCCCATTTATTATTGTGACAATTTTTCTTATTAAAAAAATTGACAAAACAAGTGATTGTGAATGAATGTAATTAGTTATATATACATGTGAAGAAAAGAAATAGTTTTTAGTAGATAACTGAGTAAGTTTAAGCTTGTCATATGTATTAATTAATGTTTTTGATTTTATTAGTCTACAAAATGTACATAACGTTTAGGTTTCTTTATAAGTCTACCGGAACTTGTTAAACCAGAAGGTCTAGTGCTGGGATTTTCATCCTCCCCTTGTTTCACAATAATTGATGCGAGGGATTGTTCATTCACAGTGTTGTCTTCTTTGTCTTGAGAAGCTTCGTAGAAAGCTGGTTTTATTCTGTCTATAGAGATTGTCTCTTTGTTCCCATTTCTGTTGATAATGAAGTATTTGTAAGTGCGTTTAATTACTTTATGAAGGCCTTCATATGGTTGTTTCAGTGTTTTTTTATCAGAATCTCCTAGAATGAAAACAAATTTGCGCGTTTCAAGATATTTATCAAGTTGAACTCGATTGTTATGTTCTCGCGGGGGTATTGCTTTGATGTTCTGCATCGTTTGCAATGAACGGCTTACAAAACGAAAAGGATCCCCTGACGTTATAGGTTCTTGATTGACAAGTTGTCATGGTAACATTAAGGCTGTGCCATAAACTAGTTCGGCAGCTGTACATCCAATATCTTCTCTTATAGTTGAACTAATTACGAGGAGTAAGAGCGGCAAAGCATCGCCCCATTTCGAAGAATCAGCTTGTGCCATCACTGCGCTTCTCAATTAGCGATGGAATCTTTCAACAGTGCCATTAGCTACTAAGTGATAAGCTTTTGTTTTGACGTGTTTTACCCCGAGAAGTCTAGTGAACTCTTGAAACAGGATGGAATGGAATTGGGGACCACGATCTGTAATGATTATCGAAGGTACTCCATAGTTCGATATACAGCGGTCAAGAAAAATCAATGCTACTGTCTCTGCGGAAGTGTCGGTAATAGGACGAGCTATTGCCCATCTTGTGAACCTGTCTTCTGCGGTGAGGATATGCGTGAATGAATTTGATGGTGGTAGGGGACCGGCTACGTCTAAATGAATGTGTTGGAAGCGTTTCTCTGGCGATGGGAACTTCCTAACAGAACTAATTGTGTGTTTTTGAATTTTGCTGCGTCGACATTGTATGCAGCTTCGGGTCCATCGTTTTATATCTGCGTTAATCTTCGGCCATACGAAACGTTCAGCAATCTATTTCGTGGTAGCTCTGATTCCAGAGTGTGAAAGTTCGTGTAGTTGTCGAAGTACCTGGCGTCGGCAAGCTTGAGGTACGAAGGAGCACTTGCTGCCTTTTGAAACGTCACAAATAATAGATACGTTTGTGAAAGGAATGGGTACGTGTTTGATGGTTAAGTTGGATTTTACTTTGCAGCATTTTAGATCTGCGTCGTCTACTTGTAATTTTGCAATTGTTTCAAGATCAACCTCTTCTTTACGTACCAGCGTATTCATATCCTTTCGTGATAGTGCATTGGCTACGACGTTAGTATGTCCTTTGACAATTTGGATATCTGTTGTAAATTGGGAGATGTAATCCACTTGTCGTACTTTGCTAGGTAAACTTCGACCGTACGAGGTGTTGAATGAATAACACAGAGGTTTTTGATCGGTCATGATAGTGAAAGTACACTTTTGTAGTAAGAAATTAAAGTGTTTGACGGCTAAATAAATGGTGAGTAACTACCGTCCGAAAGTACTGTAGCGTACTTATGTTGGTGAAAATCTCTTGTAGCAGAACGCTACGAGAGTAGCCTTGTCGTTTACGCACTGCTGTAATACTGCTCTCACTGCCTTCTGGAAAGCGCCGGTGCAGAGAATGAGATGCGTCGTGGGGTCGGTGTTTAGGTGCTGTAGCATAATGGCATTGGATATCATCAATTCAGCTTTAGCGAAAGCCTCTCTGGCCTCGAGGTTTAACGCGAAGGTATTCTCTTTTTTGGTCTTAGCTGCGGTTTTATCAGCCTTCAGTAAATCTGTCAAAGGTTGCAAAATGGGCGCACAGCTAGAGAGAAAACTTCGCTCAAAGTCGCACATCCCCAGGAATCGACGTAATGCCTTTATCGACTTAGGCGCAGGAAAGTTGACCTAGAGGTTTAATTCCGAAAGGTGTTATTATGGCTGTTTTTCAATATCCTCAGGTGCCATCAGTATTTGATGTTATGCTCAAAATAGGTCTCACTTCGATAAAACCGTTTTCCATGTAGATTCAAAGAGAAGTCGTGTAAGTGAAAAAATGGGGTATTGATCCGGGATAGTCAGGTTATTTAGACGGTGGTATTCTCTACAGCGGCTCCAATCTTAATCCTTCTTCGGGACCATGTGTGGTGGGGAAGACCATGGGCTGCTAGACTGCCTGACGATGCCTAGTTCCATCATGTGCTCGAATTCTCTCTTAGCAATTGTTACCCTATGTGGGAGCAGTCTGCTTGATCTGGCACGAATTGGAGGGCCTGTGGTAGTAATGTGATGTTGCACATGGTGGGTGTTGCATTTGTTTCGATAATCCCCCCTATTGGTGCACTCGAATTTCGACAAAATATCGGTGGAGATGTTGTTCACAGGTTTTATTATTTGTTAATTACCTACGCCTGTTACCCCATATGAAGCATAGGCCGTCGACCAGCATTCTCCAACCCACTCTGCCCTGGACCTTTCCTTCTAGGTCTATCCAATTTTTGTTCATTCTTCTCATGTCTGTCTACATTTCTCGCCATAATGTGTTCTTAGCTCTTCCTCTTCACCTTTGACCTTCAGGATTCCATGTGAGGGCTTGCCTTGTGGTGCAGTTGGGTGATTTCCTCAACGTGTGTCCTATCCACTTCCAGCACTTCTTCCTGATTTCTTCCCCCACTGGAATCTAGTTTCTTCTCTCCCACATTAGCTTGTTGCTGACAGTGTCTGACCAACGGATCTGAAGTATTTTGCGTAGACAACTGTTAATAAACACTTGTATCTTCTGGATAATGGCTTTCGTAGTTCTCCAGGTTTCCGCCCCATACAGTAGAACCGTTTTGATATTGTATTGGAAATTCTGATCTTGGTGTTGGTTGACAATTGGTTTGAGTTCCAGATGTTCTTCAGTTGTAAATATGCTGCTCTTGCTTTGCCGATCCTCGCCCTCACATCTGCATCTGATCCACCGTGTTCATCGATGATACTGTCCAGATATGTAAAGGTTTCCACATCCTCCAAAGCTTCTCCGTCAAGTGTAATTCGATTGGTGCATGTTGTATTGTATCGGAGAGTCTTTCTTTTCCCTTTGTTTATATCGAGACCTACTGCTGCTGAGGCTGCTGCTACACTGTTCGTCTTCTCCTGCATTTGTTGTAGCGTGTGTGATAGAAGAGCCAGATCATCTGTGAAGTCTAAATCGTCCAGCTGCATCCTTGTTGTCTACTGTATCCCGTGCTTCTCTACAGATGTTGACGTCTTCATGATCCAGTCGATCACCAGGAGAAAGAGAAAGGGTGAGAGTAAGCAACCTTTCCTAACACCGGTCTTTACCTCGAACGAGTCGGAGAGTTGTCCTCCATGAACGATTTGGCAGTTTAATCCATCATAAGAATTCCGTATGATATTGACTATCTACTCGGGCACGCCGCAATATCGAAGAAGCCTTCATAGTGTTGTCCTGTCCACGCTATCAAATGCTTTCTGTTAGTCAATGAAGTTGATGTAGAGTGATGAATTCCATTCGATTGATTGTTCCACAATGATACGTAGAGTTGCGATTTGGTCTGTACACGATCGATCCTTACGAAATCCAGCCTGTTGATCTCGAAGTTGGACGTCTACGGAATCCTTCATTCTGTTTAGCAACACCCTGTTGATGACGTTTCCTGGTATTGAGAGAAGTGTGATTCCTCTGTAGTTATCACACTTGTTAGATCGCCTTTCTTTGGTATCTTGATCAGATGTCTTTCTTTCCAATCTGTTGGCACTTGTTTTTCATCCCAAATCTTACTGAAGAGGATGTGTAGTATCTTGGCAGTTGCTGCTACGTCTGCTTTCAGTGCCTCTGCCAGGATGTTGTCTGGTCCCGCTGCTTTGCCGCTTTTGATTCGTCTGATGGCCATGCTGATCTCTTCAATTGCTGGTGGGCCAACATTGATTTGGAGGTCTGTGGGTGCCGCTTCGATGTTGAGTGGGTTCAGTGGAGCCGGTCGATTCAAGAGTTCTTTGAAGTGTTCTACCAACCTGTTCCGTTGTTCTTTGATGTTGTTGATTACCTTGCCTTCCTTGCTTTTCACTGGTCGTTCTGGTTTACGGTAATTTCCAGCAAGTTTCTTTGTTGTATCATACAATTGTCTCATGTTTCCTTCTCTTGCAGCTTTTTCCGCCGTCATTGCTAAATCTCCATATATTTACGTTTGTCGGTTCTGATGCTCCTCTTCACTTGCTTGTTTGCTTCTGTGTATTCAACTTGTACCTTGACTTTTTCTGCTCTTGTTCGGCTGGTATTGATTGCTGACTTCTTGTTCCTCCTCTCTTCAATCTTATCCAGTGTACCAATAGTGATCCTTTCTTTATGGTGGTGGAGAGTGATGCATTTGCTGAATTCAACTTCTCAGACTCGTTTTATTTTCACTATGCATATACAACTCGTAAATATTGATCATGTTTTGCACTTGTTAATTCCAAACCTAAGTTCCAGGCTAGGTTTGGTTGCTGAATAACGGGCAATTAAAAGTAGAGACACACGCACACTCTAATCGAAATCAGAACAAAGTGATTGGGGGTAATAACGGTTCTAAAATTCATCATATATACAAATGTACCTAAACAAATATTACCACACAGTTATTCAACCAACAATTGTTCCCAGAATAATCAATCTAAATTACAACAAATAGCAAGTTGATAAGAAATATATGAAATTTACCGAACACATCAAAAAGTAAGTGTTATTCTATCCTTTCTGGATAGATCAAGTAAAAATTCCGTTTGAGAGGTTGCTCTAGAACACAAAGTGTTTCAAATTCTGGGAAAGTGCTCCAATTTATAGCCAAAATGCACGATCACAGTCAAATCAAACAGCACAATCAAAGAACGAACACTCAATATGGCAGCCGCCAGAATAATAACAATTAAAACAAATTAGGTACAGTTCAAGAAGAAATATAGAAACCCAATGAAAGCAACAGAGAAAAACTGAGAAAACTATTATGAAATGAAACACCACAATCAAAAATGGCATCAAAAATACTAACAATAATGTAAAAACAAAGAAAACATTAGGAAGAAGCTATGAATGTATGCATGGAGGAGTTTTCACATACGAAACGTTCAAATTGGATCTTACACCAATTAACGACCAAAATGCACGATCCCGGCCAAATCAAGCAACACGGTGAAAGATGGCACAATCAATATGGCAGCCACCAGAATAATATCAATTAAAACAAAATAGATAGAGTTCAAGAAGAAACATAGAAACCCAACGGGAGCGATAGAAAAACTGAGAAAACTATTATAAAATTAAACATTACAGTCTCATTGGCATCAAAAAGATTAACAATAATGTACAAATAAAGAAACCAGTAAGAAGAAGATGGAAATGTATACATGGAGGGATTTTCACACAGGAAACCTTCAAAATGGATCTTACAGCACTTTATTGAGACTTTCATAGCATCACCCAAAACTATGACTGCACAAACACTTATTCTGACGTCATGTCTTGCCGCAATAATAAGTTATTTACTTAATAATTTATTTTGTTTTATTTTATTTTTATTACTCATTTCTCGATACATACATAGTTGTTTATTCTTGTTCTGTGTTCAGCTATTTACATAATCCGCGTCTCCTTTATTTCTGTTTCCTTAGTTTCTTCCTTTCCTTCTTCAAAATCAATTAAAATTTTTTTACCAATTATACAGAACCTGATTTATTATTACTATTCTATTATTATTTTATTTTCCTTTTCTTTCCTTTCTCAAACATGGCAAATGTAATGCTAACATTATTGAAACTTATGTATTATTGCATTTCTGAACAAACCCTAAATTGTTTCTTCACAACACTTATGTACCCATAAGATATTTGTGAATAATAATAATACTCCATCGCTGAACCATAGCAGCTGAGGAACGTGCTTAAGATTTTTAAAGATGATAAATGAGCTTCGAATGTTCATGACCAGTAACAATGGTAAACTTCTTCACAAATAAATATTTATGAAGTCTTTAAACAGCCTAAAATATTGCTAATGCTTCTCACTGAGTTTGTGAATAATTTCGTTAAGCAACAGTAATTTTGCGTGAAACACAGATAACTGGTCTACCTTCCTGTTCCAAAACTGCACCAATACCCACAGGTGATGCATCAGTAATAAGTACGGAATGTACACTGGGTGAGTGAGTTCGGAGAACAGCACCACTTTGAAGAAACTTTAGCAGACTTTGTAAGCATGACTCTTGTTCCTCACTCCATTTGAATGAATTGGATGTCAAAATACTAAATAACAAGTTGTCACGACAAGAAAAATTAGGAAGAGCACCCACCAGTGAACGTAGTTGTATAAGATTCTTTGGATACGGTGCATTTGTCAGTGGGGCTAATCGTTTCATATCTGCTTTTAAACCATTACCATCAACTAGGTTTCCAAGACACTTAGAACTAAATACAGAGAATGAACACTTATTTGGATTCATTGTAATATTCTTCTCAATTAAACGACGCAATAAAGCAATAAGTCTCTGTTCATGAACTACTTTATCAGTACCATGAACGACGAGACTATCTTGATGAACTTCAACACCGTTAAGATCACTGGCTATCTTGTTCATAACCTCCTGAAATATGGCTGGAAAACAACCTAGAACAAATGGAATGAAGTTGTATATGTGCAGTGCAAAAGGAGTGTTAATTGTCGTCAAAATAGATGAAGATTGATTTAAAGGTATTTGAAGATAAGCAAATTTTAGGTCAACTTTAGAGAACACTTTATAACCATGTAGCCGATTCAGAATATCTTCCGCCTCCATCGTCGTGCATCTTTGCTTCAACAAAAGGGAGTTCAGTGTGAATCCGTAATCACCACATTTTCTAGGGGTCTTGCCATCCGAATTCAATGGTGTGACAATAGGAGTACCCCATGCTGAAGACTGAATAGGTTCAATTATACGTTTTGTACACAACTTTTTCAATGTCTCACGTACTACATCTCCAAAGCCATGAGTAATTACTCATCTTTTAGAAAAGTGATGATGCCACAGGTACTGTAGTTTGACAACACTTTACCAGTAACACCTATAATTGAATCGCACCCACCCAGTGAAATCAAAATTCGGAAGCCATGAGGTTGGAATATTTTTGATATTTGTCTATTTATTGTAATTTAGGTCGATTATTGTGGGAACAATTATTGATTAACTGAGTGGTAATATTTGTTTGGGTGAATTTGCACATTTGTATATATGATGAAATTTAGAACCGTTGTTTCCCCGACCACCTTGTTCTGATTTCGATTGGAACCCACGCGTTTCTACGCAACTAGACAATTATTCTTCAGCGAAACTTAGTTTGGATTAAACATTTACTATATCGTAAGTAAGGTTGAACGAAAACATCAGTTGATTAAGGTCGAGTGGAAGCAGGTTTAAGTGAACGCATTGCGTTTTTAAGCCTGCTTGTTTAGAAGTTCAGATACATGTTCATTGAAGAAGACGAAGGATCCACGAATTCTCTTAAAAGTCGAAGTGTCGTCCCATAAACGAGTTGAGCTGCAGTGTATCCAATGTCAGCTTTCACTGCATTGCGGATACCAAGCAAGATGAATGGAAGAGCATTGGTCCACTGTGAAACATTGCAGCTAGGTTTTTTTTAACGAAAATGCTGTACCTCGATTCAGTGTCTAGTAACCGTCTCGAGAAAAACGCCAGGGGTTGCCAAGAGTGGTTAACCCACTGTTGTAAGACCCCTCTGATCGTTGAGTCGGATGCGTCTACCACGATACTAATGAGTGCTTGAACATCCTGATGTGCTTTTGCGATAAGTCTCATAATTGTAGGGAATGATTTTCTCGCGGTGTCGTCCAAATTGGTGGACTTCGCATTTTCAGGAAGTTAGTCGGTTAACGGTCTCATAAAGGATGTGCATTTCGGTATGAACCGTGTATAGAAACTTACTTAAACATGCGTAATTGCTTGATGATGGTCGGTTCTGAGCAATCCAGAAAGGCCGCTACTTTGATTCTTAGATATCGGATGCCTTGAGCATCAATAGTGTGTCCTAGGAAGTCTAAGGAGTCGGTCCAGATTTCGCATTTAATAATAATAATAATAATAATATATTTCTGCAATAGCAGAATGTTCAGATTCTCCAGATGAGATTATCTGTCCAGACTAGCCATCAAGTAGTCATCAACATATGCATGTACGAAGTTGAGACCTCGAAAATCGTCATCTATCAATCTTTGGGAAGTTTGGGCAGTGTTTCTCAGGTCGAAAGGCATTCGCGAAAATTCGTAGAGTCCGTAGGGAATAATGATAATGGTTTTTGGATTATCGTCAGTAACCATAGTGATTTGGTTATAAGCTTTAACCAAGTCAATTTTTGAAAAGACAGTTGTACCTTTCAACGTAGCTGTCAAGTCGTGAATGTGAGGCAACGGGTGTCGATCGAGAATGGACTTTGAAATCAAACGCCTATAGTCATCAGTTGGAAGCCAATCGTTGCTGTCCTTTTTATCTACATTTAACTACATTGAGTAACATGTCTGTTCAAATGAAACAATAATCATGACTTGCCTAGTTTAGTATTCTTGGTTATCATATAATTAAGTTTAGTGTATATAATTATAGTATACTTCAGTGTAGTACCTGAAGCATGTAACGAAACCGATCTATTTAGTAAGTAGATCTGCCTGCTTTTAAAAAGCATACTGATTCAAATCAGTCTGCTTGCAAATGGGAAAGAGAGTGTTCTGGATGCTGTTTTTGTCATGTGTTATAAGATAGTGTTCATTTAGAAAAAAATTGATAAGTATGTTTGGTGTTTATTTGTAGACTGTATGTTAGCGGGACATAGATTGGATTAAAGCGTGTTTCATGCATGACCGTGATGGTGCGCGCTGATTGGCTAATTCCGAACCAATCAGCCCTGGTAAATTATTGGAGAAAAGTCTAGAAGCTTCTTATGTATATACTATAAAGATATGAACGTTATTCAAACTAGTGATTGCTGTTCACTTATTATTATCATTTTGAATACAATTTGATTCCTGTTCAACGTGTTCTGATTTTGGAGTCTTGTCGAGTGTCAGTGTATAAGAATACTAAGCAATAGGAATAGCTGGGTCGTTTATTAGCTAATACAAATTATAACAGTGGCGACGAGGTAAAAGGAAAATTCATTCAAAATGCCTATATCAGATGACCAGATCAGCCGAATACTACAACAACAGCAAGCACAACTTGATGCACAAATGCGGTTGTTGGAGACTCTGATGCAACAGTTTAGCATCCAAAACTCGAGTTCACATGCTGTTTCAAGTACTTCTTCTTGTGATGCAGTTGCCAGCAGCATCCCAGAATTCATATATGATCCCGAAAGTGAAAATACCTTTCTCACGTGGTTCAAGCGTTGGGAAGATACATTTAGAATAGAATTCTGTCAACAAGATGACGCATGGAATACTCGGTTGTTGATGCGTAAGTTGGGAAGCAATGAACATGCACGTTATGCTGATCATATATTGCCAAATTTACCTCGAGAGCTCAGTTTCTAGGAGACAGTAACGCAATTGTCAGAGATATTCGGTAAATCTTCCTCATTGTTTAGTATTCGATATGTGTCTGAATTTGGTGAAACGTGAAGCCGATGAATATGGTGCTCCAGCAGACGTCGTCAACAGAGAATGTGAACGGTTCAAGTTACGCGGCGATTGGCACTATGTACGGTTCTGTCCATTTAAGAAGCATAAGTGTCGGGTGTGCAAAAGACGTGGACATAAAGAAGGCCATTGTCCACCGAATCGTACGTCCCAGCCCAAGAAGAAGTATAAACGTCCTCCACGTGTGGTGAAATCAGCGGAGTCTAAATCTCTTTCTCTGGTAGCAGCTTTTCAAATAGACCATGATATTCGGAGAAAGTATGTTACGATCCAGATTAATGGTATAGCGGTTCGTCTTCAAATTGACACGGCATCAGATATCACCCTAGTGTCTAGAGAGACTTATAACTTGCTGGGAAAACCGCCAATGAAGCCATCCAAGAAAACGGCTAAAAACGTATCTGGAGGTGTACTGAAACTAGTTGGTGAACTGCAGTGTGAATTTTCCTTCAATGGAAATAGCTGTAAAGGAGTATGCTATCTAACAGAACGACCAAACCTTGATCTACTTGGTCTAGATATGTTAGAAAAGCTTGGATTAATGGATATACCCATCAACAGCGTGTGTAACGTGTCGTGTCCATCATTAGACACCACTTCATATGCAAAAAAGACAGGTGAAAAGGTTCTAGAACATCTTAAGAGAAAATTCGCCGCTGTTTTCCAGAAGGAATAATATACTTGATTTACTATTTACAATCAACATAGATTCTATCTCAGTGCATATTGGTCAGGAGTTTTTTAAGAGTGATCACAGAGTAATATTGTGTATCATTCATTCTTTCGACGCCATACAATTGAATTCTAAAGCTGGAATGATGTACAAGAGTAGACATTTTGATCAACAAACCTGGAAACGGACTGAAAGTCTTATTCGTTGTCTGCCATGGGAAACTTATTTTACCACAAATAATATTGACATTGCGATCTCTGATCTATACCACAACTTGATACACTGCCTCGACTGCACTGCTCCAATTGTTAGCCATGTGGCTTATAACGCCAATAGGGGCCAGAATAATTTTAAAACTTTTAAAAGAAAACTGAGGAAATCAAAACACCGTTACCACAAGCATAATGACTTGTATACACTACAGAGTATACTTAAGTTAATTGACAAGAGTGCTTCATCTAAACGCAAGTATTTTATAAATATAGAAAATAAAGCCCTAGGTAATAAGAACCCAGAATTATCAATACTTCGGCTTTTCAAATCGCGTGTGAAGTCAAATTCTCTTGGCGTGACCAAATTCTTCATAGTTAACGGAAGAATTATTGATGACCCCGATATTATTTGCGAAGAATTCAGTCAGTATTTCTCGCAGTGCTATAACACTAGAACTGAAAGCTGTATCAATACATTTCCAATGCTGACGTGCAGACACTTGTCGAAAATTGATTTTGTACCCTCCAACATCAAGCAGGCCATAACTGCCTTGAAAAAGTCCTATGACGGTGGACCTGACGGGATTCCCTCATCATTTGTGAAATATGGTAGTAGAGAATTCCCATTATTTTGTTTAAAACTTTTCAACCTATCTATGGAATATGGGGCCTATCCATCTGCATGGAAAACATCTCTTATCACTCCCAGATTCAAAACCGGATCACGCAGTGATATTGCTAACTACAGACCAATTAATTTGACATCCGTGCTGTCAAGAACTATGGAGAAAATAGTCCACAAACAGCTATTATCATTTTTGCTTTCGGCTAATCTGATCAGCCCATCCCAACACGGGTTTATGACCAAACGCTCCTGCTTCACATCGCATCTGGAATTTTTTGATCAAATTACCCAGAGAAGAGATGTTGGTCAGTCTGTGATAATTTTGTACTTCGACTTTAGTAAGGCCTTCGACAGCGTCCCACACAAGCTTCTTCTTCTAAAACTCTCTTCATATGGAATACAGAATCCCCTTTTATCTTGGCTCAAGTCATTTTTAGAAGAACGTAGCCAAATTGTCCGCTTTGGATCTTTCTACTCCAAACCTGTGAATGTAACCAGTGGGGTTATACAAGGAAGTGTAATTGGTCCATTACTATTTCTCCTTTTTATCAATGACGTTTGTTCCCTCTTTCAATATGGTAAACCTTTTCTTTTTGCCGATGATCTAAAAGTGGTTTATTCATTCTCATCTCCCACAAAAGAAAGCTATATTTCAACAGTAATCCAAGAAGAAATAAACAAGTTGTACGAATGGACTATTTCGTGGAATTTGCCACTTAATGTTGACAGAAGTGGATTTATTAACATTGGCCGTTGCCTTAACTTAAATCTGGCTATACACAAACATACACTGAAACCTCTCAACACTGTTCGTGACTTGGGTTTAAGATACAGCGACAGTTTGAACTTTTCGGAACACATTGCATCTCAAGTATCCAAAGCTAGAAAGCTCATCGGATTCATAATGATTAATTTCAATAATACCGAATCGAGATTATTATTATACAGAAAATGTATCTTACCAATTCTTGAATATGGTATCTTAGTTTACAGTAACTGCAGGCATAATGACCTGATTAAAATTGAAGGTGTTCAAAGAAGGTTCACCAAAGCTGTTTTGGGGTATTCTGACAACAAAGACTATCACCAAAGATGTCAACAACTCAAACTAGAACCTCTCTGGATCAGGCGTATCAAACTAAACCTTATCTTTCTCTACCGGCTTCTTAACGGTATTTCTTACTCTTCGCTATCTACCCCATCATACTCTATGATACCGTCCCACAATCTACGCAATAAGGAAAATATTCTAGCGATTCCAAAAACCCACACAAATTTACGCCAGAATTTTTTCGTTATTCGCTACTCAACCATCTGGAATAGACTACCAATGAACCTCCGATGCAGTGAAACTATAATCCGGTTCCGAAGTCTTCTTGATGACTTTCTTTCCGAAAGTGGATTGTGTCACCCTTTGAATATTAACGTGCTTAACAACGATTTATACAAAAATGGTCCGTCATCTATCTAACTGACTGAAAAGCAAAGTGAAACCTTTGAAACTTTTCACGTCTATTTCACTTTATTTTATATTTATCTGAATATACAAAGTCTGCTTATGTTCGTATTTATAATTATTACTGTTATTAATATCATTATTGGTCTTTCGACACATTAGATATTCATTTCATCTCTTCTTGTCCTTCTAAACATATTTTATCCAAAGTCTACAATTAAAAACAAAAAACCCCTATGTTCCACTTAAACAAATAATTTTTTTTCAAAATATTCACAACATATAACATATAAAAATTTATATTTAATTATTCTTTGCAATTAATTATGACTATGATAGCATCATTCTAAATTATTATTGCACTAATGTTTATACTACAACCCGGTTTCACTCTGTATACTGTTACATAATTCTACACGTATTTATCCGAGTGCAGTAAAGGTTTATTATTATTGTTACTATCGTTATTATTATTTTAAAATTATTCGTTCATCTCAAAAGTCTATATCCATTACACTATTATGATCATGGTTGAACCCTTTCACTATGTGTTCATTTCTTTACTCTCTCCTTTTTTTTCCTTCTAAATAAATATTATTCTTAAGATTACGAAGCTTTGGATTAAGGCAATAACTTGTGTTACGCTGAAATCAACTTATCAGTCTCTTTTTATCTTCACTATGTATATACACCTCATACACATTGATTATCTTTTGCACTTAATTGAAACTTTCAGAGCATCACCCAAAACTATGACTGTGCTCGCACAAGCACTTATTCTAACGTCATATCTTACCGCAATAATAAGTTATTTACTTATTAATTTATTCTGTTTTATTTTATTTTTATTACTCGTTTTTGCTATACATACATAGTTGTTTATTCTTGTTCTGCGTTAAGATATTTACGTCTTCCGCGTCTCCTTTATTTCTATTTCCTTAGTTTCTTCCTTTCCTCCTTCAAAATCAATTCAAAATTCTTGCTAATTACACAGAACCTCATTTATTATTACTATTCTATTATTAATATTTTATTTTCCTTTTCCTTCCTTTCCCAAACATGGCATATGTATTGTTAACATTATTGAAAATCGTGTATTATTGCATTTTTGAAGAAACCCGAAATGGTTTCTTCACAGCACTTATGTACCCATAAGATGTTTGTGAATAATAATAATAATAATAATAATAGCCTTGGTTACTGCACTAAAGTAAAAGCTTATTTACCCCTGAAACCAGATGCCAAACCGATTTTTCGCCCGAGAATTCCTGTGCCATATGCTGCTCTTGAATTAGTCGATCAGGAACTTAACCGTTTGCAGCAAGCTGGTTTTATCCAACCGGTTAATTACTCTGCATGGGCCGCGCCGATTGTAGTGATTAGAAAGCCCAATGGAACTATCCGCACATGTGCTGATTTCTCAACGGGTTTAAATGCTGCATTGGATGAACATCAATATCCGTTACCTGTTCCTGAAGACCTGTTTGCTAAACTAAATGGTGGTACATGTTTCGCGAAAATAGACTTTTCGTATGCCTATCTGCAAGTAGAGGTAGATGACGATAGTAGAGAGCTTCTGACTATCAACACTCATCGAGGGTTATTTCAATACACCCACCTACCATTCGGCATCAAGACCGCACCTGCCATCTTTCAGCAAATAATGGATACAATGCTAACTGGCATACCGGGTGCAGCAGCTTATCTATATGACATCATAGTTATGGGTTCCACCAACAGTGAACTTTCCGATCGTCTACACCAAGTTCTCAACCGAGTGTTGGAATATGGTTTCCAACTACGTGAAGAAAAGTGTATCTTCTTCATGCATTCGACCAAATACCTTGGTTTCATCCTAGATAAGAACGGCCGACGACCAGACCCTGCCAATATAGAAGCCATTCAGAAAATGCCCGTACCAACTGACGTTCCTTCATTAAGATCATTCTTTGGACTAGTTAGTCACCACAGCACATTCTTGCCTGAAATGCATCGAGTGAGAGGCCCTCTGAATGAATTACTATCGAAAGATAAACCTTGGTAGTGGTCAGCAGAATGTCAAGCATCCTTTGACAAAGTCAAGTCAATGCTCAGCTCAAAGCTTCTCTTGACACACTTCGATCCCAGCTTGGAAATTGTTGTCGCATCTGATGCATCTAGTCACGGAGTTGGAGCAGTTATATCACACGTGTTTCCAGACAAAACAGAGAAGACAATCACCTATGCTGCCAGATCACTTACCCCAGCCGAACGCAACTACAGTCAAATCGAAAAGGAAGCTCTGGAAATCATTTTTGCTGTCAAAAGATTTCATAAAATGCTTTACGGCCGTAAGTTCACTCTGTTGACGGACCACAAACCACTGATTGCAATATTCGGTCCCAAGAAAGGGATTCCTGTCTACACAGCTAACAGACTACAGCGCTGGGTATTAATGCTTTTGAGCTACGACTTTGACATAAAGTATCAGTCAACCAATACTGTCGGTCAAGCCGATGCCCTCTCACGACTTATTGGAGTTCAACATCCTGGACCGGAGGACATGATCATTGCTTCGATATCAGTTGATCCAGAAATATGGAGTGTAGTAGCAGCGGCAATCCGAAACACCCCAGCGTCGTCAGATGAAGTCAGAAAGGAGACACTTCGAGACCCTGTTCTACAAGAAGTCAGAAAGTTCCACCTAGAAGGGTGGCCCTCGAACATCAGTTCAACAGAGCTTCAGCAGTTTTATCGGCGCATATTATCTCTTTCAATCATCGACGATTGTCTCATGTTTGCTGAACGTATCATAATTCCGAAGAAGTTGCAACCAGAAGTCCTCGAACAGCTGCATGCAGGACATCCCAGAATAAACCACATGAAAGCGCTAGCACGAAGTTATGTGTACTGGCCACAATTAGATACCCAACTCGAGCAGCTATCCCGTTCGTGTACAAAATGTTCATTGGCAGCAAAAGCACCACGAAAAGCAGAGTTGCAGTCATGGCCGATACCACAGTCACCGTGGCAGCGTTTACATTTAGACTTCGCTGGTCCATTCCATGGACAAACTTACCTTCTGGTAGTGGACGCATACAGCAAGTGGCCGGAAATCTTCATCATGGAACATCCAACAGAAAGCTGCACAGTTAGAAAACAGCGGCAACTATTCAGTCGTTTCGGGGTTCCAGAACAAGTAGTCAGAGACAACGGCACACAATTTACATCATCTATCTTTTCAGAATTTTGTCAGCAGAACGGAATCAGGCACATCCGAACACCTCCATTCCATCCGCAATCGAATGGCCAGGTAGAACGTTTTGTTGGTACGTTCAAAAATGCCCTAAAAAAATCAAGAGGGGAGGGTACCACCGAAGAGATCTTAGAGAGGTTTCTGTCTATCCACCGTTCTACACCGAACCCCCTATCAACAAATGGGGTCTCTCCAGCGGAAGCGTTACTTGGTAGAAAAATAAGGACACATTTCGATGTCATCCGGTCGACGCCAGCTCGTGAGCCCCAACGAAACGTGATGACGGAGAAGCAGTTCAATCGACACCATGGGGCACAAAGACGATTGTTCACGGTGAGTAAAAAAGTACTCGTTATGGACTATCGTGGTAAACATCCTACGTGGACAGCTGGTCGGATCGTGAGAAAGAAAGGGAATGTGGTTTATGAGGTGTCAGTTGGCTCAGAAGTTTGGATACGTCATGCTAACCAACTGGAAGCAACTTCGATAGCCAGCAGCGAGAATCGACATCGAATACCTCTTGACGTTCTGCTAAACACCTTTGAAATCAAAACGCCTAGAACAGACAGGTCAGTTTCTGTGCAAGCAAAGAGTGATACAACTTCCTTATTGCCTAGACGATGGACAGATCGAAAGCGCAGGCCAGTCACTCGGTTGCAGTTGGACCCTAGCACCAGATCCTACGAATCTGCTCAAGGGGGAGGTGTTAGCGGGACATAGATTGGATTAAAGCGTGTTTCATGCATGACCGTGATGGTGCGCGCTGATTGGCTAATTCCGAACCAATCAGCCCTGGTAAATTATTGGAGAAAAGTCTAGAAGCTTCTTATGTATATACTATAAAGATATGAACGTTATTCAAACTAGTGATTGCTGTTCACTTATTATTATCATTTTGAATACAATTTGATTCCTGTTCAACGTGTTCTGATTTTGGAGTCTTGTCGAGTGTCAGTGTATAAGAATACTAAGCAATAGGAATAGCTGGGTCGTTTATTAGCAAATACAATTATAACACTGTACGTCTAGCTCTGACTATATTTCAAGTTCACTGTCATTAAAGAATTTCCCCAGTGTTAACATCGATAGCAGAGTAGCTAAGAGTCTGTGTTTCTACGTTACTACAAAATAACAGTATACAATCATGGATGAGGAGTGTCCTGCGTCTTAATTAAATGCAGTTGACTGTGGACAAACGTAAAAATTATTTTGACAACTAGGAATTTTAGTTTAACAGAAACTAACTCTACTTATATATGTTCCTGTAAAATCAGACACAGATGCATTAGAATACTTAAATGGTAGCAAAATAATAAAAGCTGTACAATAAGATACAAAGTACATATTATGCTTTGCACAAGTTGTAGTAGCTGACCTGATCTTAAACTAATATTCATGAACTCAGGGAAAATCACAGTTGCGTAAATTCTTTGCTTAAATTCATGTAGTTTGTTTACTTACCCATTCACATTTTTGACTGAAGCCATTACTATTTTTTTCATCTAGAATGCAACAGGACTGAGCCTTCACAGATCTCGCAAACTGTTTCACCATTAGAACTATGGCCCTGTTCAACTGTTTAAGGAAGAATCAACTAACAGCACGTTCTACAAAGCTTATTAAAAGCATGCTGGACGTATACTTTAGTTTCAAAACCGCTTCCAGCATTAATGAGTTACTTTTTTCACCCTTTATTTTAAAAAATAACAAAGAATACAGCGTAACGTTACCAGTGCTAGTTTAAGATGAGAACCTGGTGTAAATGTTTGTTTGATATTCTATTGTTAATAATAAATTGTGAACAAATGTAAACCTGACGATATTTTATTTTATCAAGTTAACAGTCGTAAGAAATTTGTGAAACACGAGCATCTCAGTGCCTAGTTTATATGTAATAAATTTAAGTGATATAGTACACATCGTTACTTTCTTTGTAAACCTACAGACTCGGGCCTTCTTACCTATTCCAGCAACCACAACGTGTCACGGTTGTTGGTTAGTGAACGCTCGTTACGTACATCCTAACCATCTATGCGTCCAATCTCACAGTAGCTTACTCAAGTGCCCCATGGTATACAAGCAACAAATTTATCCACACTAATGGAACACTAGCAATATAAGGGTACTCGTATGGTACCGTACATCAGTCTACAAGCTCACCAAGCTTTTCAGTAAAATACTACTACAGTCCTGTTAAACACGTCATGAACCCCTTACCTACATCACATCAGACAAGTTTTTATTTACTGAATACAGGGACTTTATTTTTCAAAAGACACGACTGTCGCAAATGGGAGTGAAATGGCAATTTACAGCAGATGCACGCGTGTGACTTGTCTTCATCTATTACCTGGGATACAGAAAACAGACATTAGCTCAGCAGGTACGTTTAGGAAGACGTTACTACGTTTTTTAAAAGGAAAATTGGACTAATTGTGTTGGAAAGCTACACTGGTATTATGATTGTTATGGAAATCAAGTTCCCAGGGCAAATGAAGCACTCAAACTGGAAGATGGTCGTCCAAAAACGATTTAAACGGGAAGGCGGAAATTTTCAAGTTCTTTTTATCTCCAGGGTGGTTGTGGAACATCTTAGATGAAGCCGTTATGCACCAGTTGACATCATACTGCAAAAGAAACATGACTTTGCATTCGTTAAACTTTAAACCATGAAAAATGAGCATAACAACATTGAATTGCCCTTTACTCTTTGACCATGGCCATCCGGCTTTCTTTTATGGTCAAACCAGCAAACGTTCAATGCATTCTAATAGAGGATTCCCGGCTTTTCAACGTCAAGCTTGCTTTCATGCACGACGTGATGAGTCTAACTCATCTATTACCGTTACATGACATATTTTGTAATGACAAAGCTTCTGCAATCGATTGAAAGCATTTCTGACTAGGTCAAGGGTTGTCAGGTGCCTGGGTCTCATAATCTTTTCGAAAACATTACTGATATTCACTACTATAGGTCACTCAGGATTATTGACACTAGTTGATAGGTCGAGTTATTCATTATGGCGAAGGATATAACAAACCGGAGATCGTTTTCTTTCACCGCTCCCGATAACATCATCAAAGACATTTATATCTGTCCTACAGGGACTAACACACTGACAATTAAGGTTTCAGGCGGCAGAAACACTTATTTTATCAAAAAACGTACTTTGATTTTCAATATCTACAAAATAATTCCTAAAACAAAATGGATTGGATGAAGGAATATATTGAATTGAGTGGCAGCAGCAAAACCAGGGGGACAAGGCTGATTCAAAGAAAATTTGCGCCAACATTTAGAGTATTACATCAACTGCGGAATTTTAGCACACTGAAACATCAAAATATGAAGCTGCACAAAGGAACAAACACAGAACCAAGAAAGTCGAATGCCAATGCTTACAAGGACAGTGGATATAGCAACTCCTGCTCCATTCTGATTGGTTGGTAAGGCGACTGTCACGATAACTAAATCAAGTTGAGTTTAACTGCAGACATACGTTTACAGTGATATTGGTCCTACTATTATAATAGAAATAATAACAAAGTAGATAATAACGCTTCAAGTTCATTTGTGCTCATCTAGTTCTACTTGCTGAACTTTGCATTATTTTGAATATTCCTAGTTAGCACGATGATTTGAATACCTCTTATTATGATACTTTTATCAACTTTCTTGAATCATTTATACTTGGAAATCTGCATAGATCAAAACACTTAGTTTCAGAGAACCTCGATGATCATCTGCTGCAGGCAGTTCGTATTTGTTCAAACATTAAAGTTTGATATACTCAAACTCATCGCGATGTCCCCTTAAATAGTTTCCCTGTTTCATTGCTTTTGGTTCATCATAAAATAAAACCGTCCACTATGTTTCACATCAGTTGTTTGTTAATCACCATAGTGTAATTTTTTTAAAAAGTGATAAATATCTTAGAAATGAGCGGGTTTTTCAGGGATTATCCCAATCACAGATAAGTCTAACTAATTGGTAAAACTGATTTGACGTGAACACATTTAGTCTTCATAAGTAATCACTGGCAGAGTTACGAAAAACGAATGCTTTTAGATGATACTATACTGGCAATCCAAATTTCGTCCCGGGAATATTCAGAAAAAAATCTGTCATTTTACAATTTTAAAATAACTTGACTAATATAGCTTGCTTAGGAAACTTGAGTTATCTGAAAAACGTTTACCCTTTAAGTTTGAAAATGTAAGAATACTACCAAAAAAACCATCTTTACGGATAGTGAATGGCTTTTAGTCATAACGTGCTTAGAATTTTATCGCGTTACTAATAGTTGGAAGTGATAGGTAAACGCAAGACATAAGGTCAAAGCAAATGTGGATTCCAGCAAAGTTCGAAAGCAATCCATCAAAAAGAAGTTAGTGAACTGAAGTCAATAACCACACAGATTGCTTAGATTCCAGGCAATTTTCATATGATATCATGATTTTTGAAAATTTATCTGCTTGATTACATAATTTGGATGAATCTTAGTTTTGCATGCAAGTACCACTTCAAAATGCACTGCTTTTTAAGAATTCAGCACCAGTGCTAAACATGTTACTTACACTGAGAACACCTCTAATAGCAGAAACACGACTGATTATCTGAGCCAAAAAGATTTTTAGATCATAGTAAGACGCAAACATTTTGATAAATACCTCAACAAAAAGATATACGTCACGAGATCTCTGAATATAATCCTAATATATTCGACTACTCGTTCAGCCTCAAATTATTTAGTTGTCCGGAGAACATCTTCGTGGAAGAATCTCAGTAACAACTTTCTGTTCATGAGACGATTTCATTCTGAAGTAATTCGAAGTTTTCATAAAGAAAATATATGCACTCAATAGCAGCACGTCGAATTGTGACATGACAGGATCAGTAGGATTGCCAATAAAAGCTTTATACTTGTAACACAAATCTTTAGCAGTTAAAAAGGTTCAAGAAAGAATTTGTACAAGTTGTTTCTGAAGTCTTAACTTATTTAACCAGTAATCGATAGATCACGTGGTTGAACAAGCAGAAGTTCGCCGAAATTGAATTCAAAGGATTACGTCTAAATTTCCTAGATGAAACACTGATTTTCTGGATTGGGGCGTGAATTAATTTATCTGCATGTGCTGATTTAACAGTTTAAAGCGACGTTACATACGAGTGGTCTGTTAACAAAACTTTAGAGGAAGTAATATGGTTTTTTTGGATATATTAGATTTTTCAACGAAACGAAGCGGACTTAGATGAGGTGGAGTTCCATGACACTGATGTAAGAGTTTCTCCTAAGCAGTCGTTCAAACAAATTTCAATGTTTAATCTCCTCAGAGCACATTTTATTTAAATTATCCAACGGAAGAATTCCCGTTATATCCCTGATGTTATATTTCAATAATAACGAATTGCCATTATTACCATACGAAAATTGTATTTTTCTCATGTTTTATGGTGATCTGTTCTGCAGTAGTTGCAAGGAATGACTTGATGTAGATTTAGGTTGTTCAAAATAGATTCAATTCAGCTGTTTAGGAGTAATCTGACATCGGGAGTTACCATTAAAGATGTCGACAACTCAAGTTGGAACCTCTCCGAATCAGGCGCATTAAATTATACTTTGTCCTCATCTACCCGTCTATAGAAAGTATATCGTACGCTTCGGCATCCAACCCCTTATACTTCATCTTATCGCCTCACAACCTGAACAATAGATTCCCGGAACCTATATCAACATAAGTCAGAATTTTTTTGTTCTTCGCTCCTAAACCATGTGCAACAGATTCCCAGTAAACCTACGTTACAGTAAAACTAAAACTTGGTTTAGAAATTTTCTTGACTACTTTCTTTCCGGAAGTGGTTTGCGTCACGCAATCGAAATTATTGTGATTACCAACGAATTTAACAAACAAGGTCCGATATCTGTCTCTTTGAGTGTAAAGCAGAGCAGAACCATTGAAATTCAGTTCCTCTGTTCGTTCATTTTGTTTTTTATTTTCTTACACCTAAATGTTTGAAGTCCGTATATGCTAATATTTATTATTACTGTCATTACTATCATGACTGATTCTCTGATATATTGGGTATTATTTTCTTCCCCTCATTTTCATTCCACTCTCGTTCTACCTTCCAAACAAATGTTATTTCTGAACGTAAAGATGTGTGCATTCGAAGAATGGTTGTTTCATATACCCTTTAGAAAAATGTAACACTTATGTATTCAATATTCAGTTGGCAACGGTACTTCGGCGAACACATCAAGTTTTTCGCTTCATTGGATTCACCGGGTTTTAAGTTTTGGACTTGTGTATTCATGATGTCTGCTTCTGGTGATCGGTTAGTAAAAGTGAAAGTTTCATTGACTTGTTGCTAAACAGATTTGATTGGTATCAGTCAGAGGATAATGTTTGGATAGATTGTTTCAGAAAAAAGATAGTACCAACTGATATTCGGGTAGAAATAGAAAGACGAAAGGTGAGAACACAAAATAATAAATTAAGTTCATAAAGACAGGTCTCTTTGTACCTGACCATTCCCACCGGTGATGAGTTGCTCAAAAAATTTCAGTTGCTTCATGAAGTTGTGCCAGAGGATTCATCATACCGTGTCACCGCCACGAAAATCGAAATCAAGTTAAAGAAAGCGGATAAAGTTTGCTGGAGTCATCTGGAATCTCAAGATTGTGTTACTGGTTCAGGAATTCGTAAGTTGAAGTTAGTTAGGGTGCAGTTATAGATTTGTCAAACTATTTTCATGACCTAATTAATCTATTGTAATTCTATAAACTCTCGAGTGCTGTTCGAATACAGAAATTTTCAACTTAATTCACCGAGTTTTTCGACTAGTGGATAAAAGTTATCTGTCTCTTGATACTTCTTGAATATGGTTGTGATGAATTCTCGTTTCCAGTTCCATATTTAGTCCTAAGAACAGTGAACTACTTACTCATTGGGCGAAGATATTTCCAGGAGTTTGGTTTTATAAAATTGCAGTATACTTCGTCACAGTTGTACAGTGGGATGCTGCTAATGTGGATAGGACAAGCTTACTTTGTGCATAAGATAGAAAGGGAGTTATGTAGCCTTCTAATATGGAATGGAAGTTAAAAGAGCAACTACACAGTAACAACTGAAGTATTATAAGTTATTACATATATATCATCAGTATGTGGTCCGAACTAGTTGTATTTGGTCAGATTGGTTAACTCATCTATTTACGAGAGTAGACTTTAAATGGTAATTTAGTGGCTCATTGACCTGACTTCTACTTGAAAAGATGTTTGGATGTGCCATGAATATAAATCTTCAATTTAACTCTGTGTTACACCTAGGCTAACCTCGTTTGTGCGACGGTGGCAATAAGCCAAATATGGCTTAGGTTGTATGAATTTATTTCAGGCACTCGTTTGTCCAGAAAGAAATTAAGAGTGAGGAGCGTAGAGGACAAGTTTTCCAACCCAATTTGATTAAGCGTGACCCCATATTTGTAGCCAGACAAATAAGCTAGATAAGCGATAAGTGGAGTGAGTGATACACACATACGCTCATATAAAAAGTCAGGGTTATTAGGCAAGTAATTGACAAGGCGAATATGTGACTCTAAGCTAGAATAACTCATGTGGGCTTGGCATAGTACTATACATTACAGTGACACTAGTTGATCGAGTGACTGTGTCAAAATTAACTATTCTTCATATTTACACGTGTTTTACTTTGATGTTATAGTTTATTAGAGTAGTTTGAAAGGAGTACAATGTGTTTGCAACTTCAGTTCGTAGTTATCAAGTTTTAGAGTCAATGGGCTAATCATTTTACTTTCTCAATATCTCAGTTACTTATACTTGTATGCCACTCCCTTCATTCATGATGCTGTATTGGCTTACTTGTCAACTTTCTTTGTTCAGTGTTAAGAAGTAGCAATCTAAACGTACTTGCTTTTTGATAAGATTCTGCTTTTTGGTGCAAATGTTCATAACTACGTGTAACCCTGTTCAACGAGTTGTGTTAGGATGGTTTTTGGGTGGACGGTAGTTTGTTGCAATGAATTTTGTGTTTTTTTACTAACTCCCAGGACAAGCATTTGAAATTGATCGTAATGGATTAATCTCTACTATATTGTATGCGATACTACTCTGCTTATTAGTTAGTTACGCGTACTATCAATTTGCTTCAAATAAACTTTGTAAAATAAATATTTCTGTATTTGCAGCGTCTCTAAAATGTATTTATCAGGATGATCTAAGAAACCTACTTCCAAAGTCTAATTTGCGAACCAAGTACATCCAGATAATAAACTCAAAACCCCGTCCTGACAAAAGTTTTATTCGATGACTGTGAATCCTTCAGTTTTTTTATTGACTTTTGAATAATAACGTTTCATCTACTGGTAATGTAAAAGCTGACTAGACTAATTCAAGGATAGACCAATCAAATGTAGAATAACATATTTTGGATTGTGGTGCGGAATTCATTTATCTACATGGTAAATAGTTTTTCGATACAATAGCTGATGTCAGTCCGTGATGAAAACTCTAACGTCCAGTCGTAAATCCTTATTTTTATTCCTTACTAATTCAAATATCATTTAACTCCTACGCAAGTGCGCATTCTTAAGACGGCTTAAGGTTCATTCAAAGGGTTCCATAAAATTGAGCCTCACCGAAAAGCTAGTATCTGTTGGACATTATTTTTATCATCAGTTTGTTGTTCATTGTTAGTGGGATATAGATTGGATTAAGCATGTTTTATGCATGATGGTGTTGCTGCGCGCTGATTGGTTAATTTTAAACCGATCAGCCAGGGCATATTATTGCAGAAAAATCTATAAGCTTCTCATGCATATACTATAAATATATGAACGATATTTAAACTATTGATTGCTGATTGCGGATTCGCTGTTCACTTAATATTATTATTTTGAATACAATTTGATTCCTGTTCAACGTGTTCTGATTTTGGAGTCTTGTCGAGTGTCATCGTATAAGAATACTAAGCAATAGGAATAACTGGGTCGTTTATATACCAAAAATTACAAATAAAATAGTGGCGACGGGGAAAAAGGAAAATTCATTCAAAATGCCTATATCAGATGACCAGCTCAGCCAAATACTACAGCAACAGCAAGCACAACTTGACGCACAAATGCGCCTGTTAGAAACTTTGACGCAACAGCTTAGCATACACTACTCGAGTTCACATGCTACTACAAGTACTTCTTCTTGTGATGCAGTTGCCAGCAGCATCCCAGAATTCTATTATGACCCCGAATGTGGCAATACATTTCTCACGTGGTTCAAGCGTTGGGAAGACACATTTAGAATAGAGTTCTGTAATCAAGACGACGCGTGGAAGACTCGACTGTTGATGCGTAAGTTGGGAAGTCATGAACATGCACGCTATGCTGATCATATATTACCAAAGTTACCTCGAGAGCTCAGTTTCGAGGAGACAGTATCTCAGCTGTCAGAAATATTCGGTGAATCTTCCTCATTGTTTAGTATTCGCTTCCAGTGTCTTAATTTGGTGAAACGAGAAACCGATGAATATGGTGTTCTAGCAGACATCGTCAACAGAGAATGTGAAAAGTTCAAGTTACGCTCGTTGACAGAAGATCAATTTAAATGCCTTATATTCATCAAAGCTCTCCAGTCACCATAAGATGCTGAGATTAGAACCAGACTTCTAACTCGTTTGGATCAAGATCCTAACATCACACTCAGAACGTTAACAGATGAGTGTAAGCGGCTACAGAACATCAGACACGACAATCAGTTGATTGAACAGGTAAATCCTAATTTAACCTGCAGTAGTGTCAATGCTATTACGAGGTTAAAAGTTCAGGAACCGAAAACAAGTGGTAGCAAACCAACGACTGCATGTTGGTTATGTGGTGATTGGCATTATGTACGATTCTGCCCATTCAAGAAACATAAATGTCAGATGTGTAGCAAACGTGGGCATAAAGAAGGTCATTGTCCTCCAAATCGTACGTCCCAGCCTAAGGAGAAGCACAAACGTCCTCGACACATAAAGTCAGCCGAATCTAAATCACTTTCTCTGGTAGCAGCCTTTCAAACAGACCATGATATTCGGAGAAAGTATGTTACGATCCAGATTAATGGTATAGCGGTTCGTCTTCAAATTGACACAGCATCCGATATTACTCTAGTGTCTAGAGAAACTTATAACTTGCTGGGAAAACCGCCAATGAAGCCATCCAAGAAAACGGCTAAAAACGTATCTGGAGGTGTACTGAAGCTAGTTGGTGAATTACAATGTGAATTTTCCTTCAATGGAAACAGCCGTAAAGGAGTATGCTATCTAACAGAACGACCAAACTTTGATCTACTTGGTCTAGATATGTTAGAAAAGCTTGGATTAATGGATATACCCATTAACAGCGTGTGTAACGTGTCGTGTCCATCATTAGACACCACTTCATCTAGTTAACATTTCACTTGTTTAGGAACGTAGGTTAGTAAGATGCCATAAGCAATCCCTTAGCTCCTCAACGTTACGGTTGTCTGCAAAAGTTGGTGTATTTTTATTTTGACGTATATAAGGCATAAACACTACTCATGTTGTTCATTGTCCCTTTTTGTTTTCAGAGGTGTCACAAGATGTCACCAAAATTGTTCACTCCTATCCTTCCTCAAGCAAATCTACTCATGATTGGAATAAGATCGATAAAGAAGCAGCTGAAATAGAGGGAGAAGAAGACCCTCTAAACAAGTTGTTCAAAAATATTTACGAAAATGCCTCAGATGAAACTAGAAGGGCAATGATCAAAAGTTTTGTGAGTTTTCTCTTATTCTCTCTTACCTTTAGTAAACTGAACAGTTTGGGCTTAAAGTTCAGATTGTTGTTTCAATTTAGTATGTGGTTTAAACTAACAGGCATTCGCGTGGTTTTATCCCAACAGATTAGATAGTGTGTTGTACATAAATGAAGCGAAGAAAATCTCTATGCCTTTCGTGTATGGAACAGTGATGTAAATAGTAAAGGTAATTCGTCATCGATTGACAAATATGTCTTCTCCCATGACTTCATTTCTGGACTAGTCTCGCATAGTTATTTTTAATCGGAGTATCTTGTCGTTCACTGTTTACTAATATAACCAAAGCTGATTTGTGCTTAGACATAAGCAACACATTCGCTTACCATTTTAGTCTATGAATATATACCGCCTCACTAATTGATTTGTGACCTTTAACTAGTACCCTATGTCTATCCTCAGGATTGCCCACTTCGTTGCCCCATAAAACGCTAGCAATTCCTTGAAGGCACCTATGGTCAAACATCTACGGCTTATGCTTGTCTTCTACTTTCAGATAGCATATTTCACAGCCATACAGTAGAACAAAACAGGCTGCTGCGCAATGCAAACGCGCTTTGTCTGTAGGCGGATATTAAGCTCACGTCATAAGTGACACAAGTTGATTGAGGTCAACCGAGTTTTCTTAGATCCTTCCTGAGACCAACCCACCAGGGCTTCTAAGATCGGTGAAGCGGTCAAGATATCTAACTACTTTATTCCCTATAATCAGTTCAGACGTTGACACAGACTATTTTAGAGGCAGCATTTTGCACTTATGTGGAGAGAAACGCATTCCAAATATCTCTAGATTGCTGTTTGAGCTAACCAAAAGACTGCGTTTTGTTAGCGTCTTCACCAAACAGAACTGTGTCATTCGGGTATTTTAATTTGATAAGTAAATGCCCTGGTTCGAAACTAACCTCTGGAAAGTTAGGAAGTGTTGTTTTTAGGAGAGCATCTGTGGCCACATTAAATAAGAGGGAGTAGCGGGCAACTCTGATGAGAACCATCTAATACACTCGTGCACTAAGCTAATGTATTTTCAACTCCGACCTCAATACGGTGAACAAAACTACCATCCTTCCCTTCCCGCTGCCTGCTAACTAGAGAGAAGTCCGGTTTCGTAATGGAAGTCTTGTTGGTGATGAATCCAGTGGAACTAAAGATACATTTAAAGTTAGTCAGTTGTGTATCAGTTACAATGATCAGGACTGTGAACTGAGTGATTTTCAATAAACTAAATTACGGTAAAAACATGGTAAGAGTTTATAAAGTGACGTAACGAAAATTTGTTGGAAGTTAACCTTGCAATCAGATTACATCGATTTTGGGTAGTGTATAGTTTTTGTAGTTTTTCTGCGTCCAGTGAGGCGCAAACAAATGTGTGCACGTATTGAAGCGTGACTAGAGTTTAGACATGTATTCCAATACGAGCGACAATCTTCTGTCGAGCCTCTCCAACGATGACTGATGGCAATATGGTCAATTTGAGTCCATCGTTGGTTTGGTACAGGGGGTCGCCATGTTAGACGATGTCTCTCCTCATGCTTAAAATTAGTGCTTGCTAAGAGTAAACGATTGTCTGAGCATAGTTGCAACAGACGATCACCATTATCTGTTCGCCGAGCCGGAAGATTAAAATACCCGCCTAGATGTCTTTCTGTTTGGTTTAAGCTACCTACTTGTGCATTAAAGTCACCTGCTACGAGTACTATGTCTGAGTGTTTTAGTTCTTAAAGTTCAGAAAGCTTCTTGTAAAACTCATCTCTTCACTTCATCCGGACTGTAGTCAGTGGGAGCGTAGTCAGAAACGACGAGAAGGCTTCGACGTGTGTCCCTATCCTCCCGAGTTCTTACGGCGCCATTAAGCTGGACAGCACTCAGGCGACTGTTAACGGGGATCCATTCAAATAGTACCTGTCTTGCCCTCGTACTAAGTGCTATGCCTACACCTGCAAGTCCACGAGGACTAGCCATCAGGTCACCAGATACATAAAGGGTGCATTTCATCGGCTGTTCGTTTTGGCGAGGTGAGGTCAAGTGAATGACCACACTAGGATCCTGTATGTGTGTTTCGGAGACACAGCATACATCAATGGTACGAGATTCTAGGGTTTTAGCCAAGGAGACCTGTTGGTCGATTTGACATAGGGTACGTACGTTGAAGGTTCCAATGTGTAGTTTGGAGTGAGGTTTTAGTAGACCTGCGACAGTGTTTTGATCACTAGAATCGTTGGCCATGGTGACACTTGAGGAGGAAGCCGAAATAGGAAGTTTAGTGTTGAAAGTTGAGGTGGGAGGAATAATAAGAATTGAAGGAGATTGATTATGAATACAGTGATCTTGAGTGCTGTTAGAGGTATGAAGGCAGTTATCACTTCCCGGTTGTCCACACCGTGGAAGGGTCCTTCTAGAGGTACCTGAAAAGAAAATTGGATTAGAAGTGGTCTTAATGACCTGAGAGCGTGACCGCAGTGCCCAAGGGACAACTGCTTGAGGTCGGTCACACGCGACCTTTTTGTGGGTAGTTTTTGTGTTAGCTCCGTACTTGTTGGGACCTTACCACCAGAGACGGATATCCGTCTTTTTATATTTGAATTCTCGGATCACTTGGTGATATTCTCCCATAGACTGTCTCTTTTACTTCTACTGTCTTTTACTCCCCAAGATTGTCTTGTAAACTATCAGTCTAGATTTCATCAGCTTATCCTGCTCTCTGTCATCAGAAAAAATCAGTTTCTCTTTCCACTTCTAAAATTGATCTTTTATGGAAGTATCTGACTTTTTTACAATTAATCACCATTGTCGTTTTGTTGAAATGGGATTCGCAAAGCTCTTTATTGGTGTTTTCCTGTTTAATTTTACTCTTATGTGCAAAATGAAGTGAGTGACTATCGTATATATCAATAAGACCTGTCCTCCATACAGTGGAAGCTGCAGTTATATAGCTATAAGATCAGAAAATACTAATTAATATCCTATTCCTTCAGCGTCCTCACTTAGCCGTTATATCAAACAGGTGACACGAAGCACAACTTAAGGTTGAAAGTAATTGTCTTTATGCTCCTGTAAAATCGTGGTAACTGTTCGTCAAACCTTGTATCAGAAGTTCGATGTCTTGACTCCCTAAACTCTGATAATATCAGTTATCGAGGCAAAAAAAGTCAAAGTGGTTGTTTACATGTAAAAATAGGATATTCGTTAGAATTTGGAGTGTTTATGGATATACTTGGGACATTACTTAAATAATTACCATGTGAAACTGATCTTCTTAGATCTTTGAGAAGAAGAATTATTTTATCTGCCAACCAGACCTATTTTAGTAGCTGTTCAGCCTGCATAACATCTGTGTGAAGCTGATCGCACATAACCATTTTTATTTTTACCTTGAAAATCATACTCATATTAACATATTTTCTTAGGTACTGTGGTCTAAGCTAGTGTGATATTGTCTGACCCTTGGGTTTTCATCTTCTGAAAGCTTTCATATATTCCCGTCGTTACCGAAAAAATCCTTTTTACGTCAATCAAATTTTTTAACACTTCTAATTTTTCCTTACTCAATATTTTAGGTACTATTAAGGATATCCTTTTTATTGTTTTTAAAGAGTCGTAATTCATTGGGTTTTTTTAAATTCTAGACGGAATCAGCTGGTACAGTCCTAAGTACCAATTGGAGTGAAGTTGGAGCAGGTAAAGTTGAAATACGACCTCCAGATGGAATGGAATATAAGAAGTATGAAATATAATGTTTGTTAACAAAAACTACCTTATGCTTACGATTTTTTCAACGGAAATAAAGTATTTTCACGTTCATGACCTTTTTCGTTGATAGATCATAATCATTAGGCAAGGGTCAATTGAATTATGAAAACGTATTTTATTTGTCCACTTTTTATCTCTCTAATTTTAGATATGCGTTATAAACGAGATTATTGATAGAATATGAGATATAAAGTTAGTGGCATATTTCATCATGCAATATGGTTCTGTTCACTTTACGCACAACAACTCATCCTGTTGTTGTTTCTAAAATCCACTACGTGTATTTCTTACCTATGTAAATAAGTGACCAAATTCGTCATTTATGTTGAGGATATGAAATCTTGCTGGAGTATAAAATTAATCTCAGCCTGTATATATTGAAAATAATACAAAGACATTTCCGCTTGTGCTTTCATCTCCATGGAATCACAAGCGAATCCACCTAGTTCTCAAGTAATACTTCGGACTGTAGTGAGTTTTTTTTAGAAAACCAACTGACTTGCTAAGCTCTCTGCATAAGTTGATACTTAATTATACGAATTTGGAGTACGAGAAAGATCTATAACCCAACTCATTAAACATTTTATTTAAAGGAAAGGTTTCGTAGCTTGTAATTCGTCAACTAACTAGCTATGATGAACATGATCGAAAGTAGATTGATGTTTATAACTCAAGTTCTAGTGTTCTTCGGAACGATTCGAATATTATGGCCGTTTATTCAACTCATGATGATATGCTAAGTGACCTCGTGCGCATCGATTAGAAAGGCTAACACGTTTATAGCCAATAGCCTAGGTTTTTATGACGACAGAATACCTGGGCGTCTCATTTCTTTAAAGTAAACCAGTAAAAAACACTTTCTGGATCTTCGAAATTGTTTTCTTGAACTTGGGAACATTCAGCTACCATTATATTGTATTTCCCGAACTTTTGTCGACATTTATTGACAAATCATTTTGACTGATAATACCAAATTAGTTATTCGAAAGAAAAAAATCCGAATTTTGTATGATGCAGTATCATTGAAATATACAGATTTTCTCATAGCTTAACATCCCAATATGATAACTTCAGTTTGTGAATATAACCATTTGGAGAAGACTGATCACTCGTATGGATGTCAAATCTGCTAAAACTGCCTGAAAATAGAAATTGAGCATTTATTACTTACATTTAAGTGAATATAAATTATTAGATAAATACATAAACGCTGCCTAATTGTCTGTTCATAATCAAGGTGTTCACTATACGA
Source organism: Schistosoma mansoni (assembly GCF_000237925.1). NCBI lineage: Eukaryota > Metazoa > Platyhelminthes > Trematoda > Strigeidida > Schistosomatidae > Schistosoma > Schistosoma mansoni. Next base: position 11,965,004 of record NC_031497.1, read on the forward strand.
ACGCCTATTTGCTCTAGGCCATGAAAACCGCATCACTATACTTTGTTATTTTCATGTGATCCATAAGGAGTCAAGACAAAACGGTTTTCGTTTCGAATGTTTATCAGTAGAGTTCCAAATTCTTAGTTCAGTTCGGAACTTAATTAAAGTGCTTCTTTTCAAATATTTCGAAGTTCGTGTAGAAAGAACTATAGCGTAGATAGAAGTACAGGATCATGTTTCTTATTACGTGCTTACATTAAATGGCTAAGAGGTTCTATGGTTTTTGCCATTTAACCCAGAAAAATAATGGCTTACAAGTGAATCTTAACTCAATATGTAGTACATCACTATGTTTCCCGTACATATTTCAGCGCAATGTGAAGAAATATAGAATATTAATGATCAAGTGTAGTAGCCGCTAATTTTGTTGTTTGGTGAACCAACGGACCTGCTGTGTAATTATTTCGGATTGAGTTCTCTACTTTCATGTTAAATATACCATTTTTCGAACTGCCTTATGTATAAGATACATAAATCATATCTCCATCAATAGTATTTTTTTTTAGTAGTTTAGGCTTAATTAATAGTTCCAGGTTTTTCGTTCCAAAAATTAATAAAGTCTGTTGGAATTTACTATTGAGTTTATGAACCTGTACTAATGAATGGAAGTTCGTTTCTAAGCTACGGAAATGAACCCTTGCTTTTGACGATTATTGAAAACAGATTCTTTCCATACCTTAAGCCGTTATTTTTCCCAACTCACTAGAGATTCTACTTTATGGGTGTTAAGCATGGCCATTAGGAATGGAGGATATCCGTAGCCCCCAAATGCCCTGGTACGGCCGAGAGTGGGGAAAGTCCGCTCTCCCTCTCCAAATGCTCTCATATGGCCACGCGTATATAGCCACTGCCAGGGAAGTCCTACTCACTGCCTTCTCGTGGCATTACTGTTTACGAAATTGAGAGAACGAAAAGCGAATGCTCGGCGCTTTAACCGGGTTGGTGGACACGGAGAATCCACCTAGGGGAGTTGGAAAACCCTGATTCCAAACCAATGGTGCACAAGGGCTCCAGTATCCTGAGGGAACAAATGGCGTATGAATCAATCGTCGGTCACCGGCTACCATGGGACTGCATCTCCTCACGATGCTCCACCGCCTTGTGGGTCAGACCTTTAGGTCAAAGGCCCTGGGTGTGGCCCCCTAAGAAAACCACCTGCTTCAGTTTGGGCACCTGGGCAGTATCACAGTCCTCACACAAATCGGATGAGATTTGTGTGGCGCATATATATCTGGTGCCTCTTTGTACCAATATTTATGTGTTTAAATAAAATATAAAAAGATATCCGTAGCATAATAGTATTCGACATAGGTATTCTCCGCGTATGGCGAATGGGTTGGTGAGGTTATGCATCTTCATCAACTGAGGTATTTGGGATACGAATTACGTATACCCTGCCTCGAGGGGTGACAGTGTTTGGTGTAGGAGTACGTTGGAAGAAAGTTACAGGCTGGTCGAACTAAGACGTGACACCAATCATTGACAACTGGATTGAGCCATGTTAATAAGTGTAAACTACCTGGTTGGTGTCCATGTAATTATCGCAACCAGTGGTTAAGGACTTTGGGTGACATGGCAGAGATTCGTTTGCGATGGCGCGAGTGTGCTCACTACCTGTCTCTCTTTGGAACGTGGTTTCTGAAATCGTATACCCTTTTTATTTTTGTATACCTAATTTCTGCTACAACAGATACTGTTACTACTCTGTATCGGAATAATCTTATCTCGTGGGTCGATCGAAGTTAGGAATTAACATTATTGGATACTGGCTTATTGGTCTAGAGGTTAAGTCTGTGTGCGAGATTGAAGGTCACTAGTACGACTCCCATTCACGTTGTGGGTGCACACCTTAAGGAGTCCCATGCTAGAAAGAAACAACAGTCTAGTACATCCCGCTTTTAATGGCTGTCTAACTTCGATCAGTTCATGATTTCAATGATAATCTTATCTCGCTGTGCTAATATGGCATGGAAACTTGAACAGATGCACATATGTGTCATGTTCTTTCTTGCGTATGACTGACTGCACTAGATATCTACCCAAGTTTTACGTAATGACTAAGGCACTTAGTGAAGTGTATGTAAGCAGTTTTCTCAGAAATAATTCTTGGCTAAATATATTTCCGCTGATGGATGGTTTTTAAACTTGAACTTATAATCTTGTCAGAAATAATAAGAATCGTAAAGTAAAATCAAACAGACATTAAATATACCAAGCAAGATTTTTACAATTTTCACACCTCAACATCCACACTTGTTTTCACCAGGAGTAGATTAGTACGACGGTAAGAGAATATAGCGACAGCTAGAACTGTAAAAAAAATTAAAATTATGAACATAAATGACACAGTGGTCGTGAATGTAGTACGTAATTACGAAATGATAGACATAATTTCCGCACTTTTTACTTATTCATTCGATAGCTGATTCACAGTGTTCTATTGTTATCCTAAATGTGAGCTTTCGTTTGACCAATTCTAGGTAGAGATATCTTTTGCTACTCATAAAAATATAGTTAACTGTCTGTAAACCTATTACTCAGCTTTGTACCTAATGAGATTTAAGGTATATTATGATCCACTATTTATGTAGTCACTTGTATTTATGTGTAGATAACACTTTTATATCATTTTATTCTGAAAAAATAAGTGGTCCTTGACTGGACTTTCTAATGTTCCAATTGGCGGTTTTGGAACAGGTTGATTTTACGCGAATACTTGATTATCAGCGCGTTCAGTATCTACGTTAGTGGAATTATTGTGTTGAGAGTAGGCAGAAAACACAACCACAACAGTTTTTCCAGTTATGTTTATTAAGAAGCGAACTGAACACCACTCTCAAAACTTCGTTAATTCAAAATGCATTATACTGATGATCTACGTCGTCAACTTTGTAACTGACATTGGACTTCTTTCCTCTCATCGGAAGTATTATTTTCAGTTTATCTGTCTTGACGACGAGCATGTCGTCTACAAGACTTCAATTTGACCACTGTGACTAAGTGTAGCTAGTGAGTTTTCCAAAAAGACTTCAGGAATTAGTAGATGTAGGTGTAGCTTCAGGCTCTGTCTGAAACACTATGAACGAAATCAATGGGCTTGTCAAATTTAAGCACTTTACTTCATTTATGCGAGATGTTTGGTAAATGTTACACTATTATTTGATGGTTTTGTGATCTAGTCCTAATTTACTGAAGAGCCGAGATAGGAAGCCTGAGTTTTTGGTGCATTTCAAAATAACAGTTGGTGAAGTCAGCCATTGGTTTCAACTATTACGTCCAGTATTTTGCTTTAATTGCCGAGCGGTATCGAGAACCAGAGTAGCTTATGTCGGTATGCTTCATTTATGGTCGACTCATATCCATATATAAAACATAAAGGTACACAATTACTTTACTGTACATAAGAAAACATTTTACAGTTGTCTGCACCTGATAAAATTTCCAAAGAATCAAATCCAAGGATTCTATCCCATAGTAAAAGTACTTGGTCAGGTGCCAAAAAGCCACTGAATGCACGCATTAGCCATTTAAATATAAAACGGACACTGAAGAAAAGTTATTGAAAAGTTAAACATTTTTGTTAAAACAAGTGATAAAAATCACAACAATTTTGATAGATTTTCTATGTGAAGAACTAATCACTTGTAATAATATCTGTTATATACGTTCAAGAAAATAAGTAAATATTGTTAGCATCATAATCCAAAATCACCTTACACAATTCTGAATCGTATCAATACTATAACAATTTAGTTATTCCGCATTGGGAGCAGTCGAAAGTTATCCTGCTCACTTACCATATAGATGTGTACAATTAGAGAAAGTGGTCGTAAATCAGTCATTAGTAGTAGTAGTTGTTTCTACTACTGAAGAGTAATGAATTATTCTTGGAAATAGTGATAGTTTCTGTATTCATGGATTAAATATGGCAAGTATGTGTTTTCGCAGCAGAGAAAAATATTTTCTCTTCAGGCGTAGAATTTTTTAATAATGTTATTGCTAAGTTTACATAAAGATAATTTTACAAGGACTCTACAATAAAGATGACTTTTTGACCATTATATGAACCCTTGTAAATAAAAAAACTGAAGCTTTGAACAGTAAGACTTGATTTTTCAGTTTGGATTACATATTTTTGAGAGGGATTTGTTTCGTAACAGAAATTTTCAATTTACTTTGGTGCTTCTCTATAAGAAACAAATCTTATATTCTAGCAAAGCATCTAATTTGAATAAAATGTCAGTTTTTGTTTATATCCTAGTAACAGAAGGAATAATCAGACTTGAAGACATAATCAATAATGTGATAATGGAATAGTTAAGTATTTATGATATTCATGATTATATGCGTTAACCTTTAAAGGAAGAATAAAAACCAGAGTTTAACGTTACGTCTTCTTTAGTCACCATGAGTGCAAACGTAATTATACGCCTAAAATGTATTACCTTGAAGTAATATACTAACATGTTCTACACCAATCACATCACACTGAATTGTTACAGCTAACTACTCCTTTTCTGATATCATACATTCTATGAACTCATTCAGAAAATATATTCAAATACAACTTGCACCTTGATACCCTGAATTTTCATTAGTAACTGCGATTCGGATAATGTTTTCATAAGTCAACTTATTATAAATGATGATTGACTTTGTTTCTACTGCAAACTAAATGAATGGCAGATAGTTTGGTTACGAAAAGAAACGTTTATTGTCGATGTAGTATCCTTTCCCTCCTTCTTTTTACTCATTTTAATGCTTCTTTTAGTATCAATGTTTATGATTACTGCTTCGCTACTTCATACTTCTTTAAAATTAATATGTCCGTAATAATCAGATAACTTGTAATTTTCTCGAAGAGCCGATAAACGTAAATATGTGAAAGATCTAGCAATGACGGTGGAAAAGGCTGCAAGAGAGGGAAACATTAGACAATAGTACGATACAACAAAGAAGCTCGCTGGAAATTACCGTAAACCAGAACGACCAGTAAAAAACAAGGAAGGCAAAGCAATCACCAACATTGAGGAACAGGGAAACAGGTGGGTAGCGCACTTTAAGGAAATCTTAGATCGACCAGCTCCACTGAACCCACCCAACATCGAAGCATCACCCACAGACCTCCAAATCGATGTTGGCTCACAAACAATCGAAGAGATCAACATGGCCATCAGACAAATCAAGAGCGGCAAAGCAGCGAGACCAGACAACATTCCAGCAGAAGCACTGAAAGCAGATGTAGCAGCAACTGCCAAGGTACTCCACATTCTCTTCAGTTACATTTGGGATGACGAACAATTACCAACGAACTGGAAAAAAACACACCTGATCAAGATATCAAAGAAAAGCGATCTCAGAAAGTGCGATAACTACAGGGGCATCAGTCTTCTCTCAATACCAGGAAAAGTCTTCAACAGGACATTGTTAAACAGAATGAAGGATTCCGTAGACGCCCAACTTCGAGACGAAAAGGCTGGATTTCGTAAGAATCGATCGTGTACAGACCAAATCGCAACTCTACGGATCATTGTGGAACAATCAATCGAATGGAATTCATCACTCTACATCAACTTCATTGACTACGAGAAAGCATTTGATAACGTGGACAGGACAACACTATGAAGGCTTCTTCGATATTGCGGCGTGCCCGAGTAGATAGTCAATATCATACGGAATTCTTATGATGGATTAAACTGCCAAATCGTTCATGGAGGACAACTCTCCGACTCGTTCGAGGTAAAGACCGGTGTTAGGAAAGGTTGCTTACTCTCACCCTTTCTCTTTCTCCTGGTGATCGACTGGATCATGAAGACGTCAACATCTGTAGAGAAGCACGGGATACAGTAGACAACAAGGATGCAGCTGGACGATTTAGACTTCACAGATGATCTGGCTCTTCTATCACACACGCTACAACAAATGCAGGAGAAGACGAACAGTGTAGCAGCAGCCTCAGCAGCAGTAGGTCTCGATATAAACAAAGGGAAAAGAAAGACTCTCCGATACAATACAACATGCACCAATCGAATTACACTTGACGGAGAAGCTTTGGAGGATGTAAAAACCTTTACAAATCTGGACAGCATCATTGATGAACACGGTGGATCAGATGCAGATGTGAGGGCGAGGATCGGCAAAGCAAGAGCAGCATATTTACAACTGAAGAACATCTGGAACTCAAACCAATTGTCAACCAACACCAAGATCAGAATTTTCAATACAAATGTCAAGACAATTCTACTGTATGGGGCGGAAACCTGGAGAACTACGAAAGCCATTATCCAGAAGATACAAGTGTTTATTAACAGTTGTCTACGCAAAATACTTCAGATCCGTTGGCCAGACACTGTCAGCAACAAGCTAATGTGGGAGAGAAGAAACTAGATTCCAGTGGGGGAAGAAATCAGGAAGAAGTGCTGGAAGTGGATAGGACACACGTTGAGGAAATCACCCAACTGCACCACAAGGCAAGCCCTCACATGGAATCCTGAAGGTCAAAGGTGAAGAGGAAGAGCTAAGAACACATTATGGCGAGAAATGTAGACAGACATGAGAAGAATGAACAAAAATTGGATAGACCTAGAAGGAAAGGTCCAGGGCAGAGTGGGTTGGAGAATGCTGGTTGAAGGCCTATGCTCCATATGGAGTAACAAGCGTTAGTAAGTAAGTAAGACCTGACAGTATCATAGATTCCCTCAAACGCTATGAGCATCATTAGTTCCACTACATGAAATAGTAGTGTATTCTTCTGCTTACTTTGGCGAATCACTCTTGAAATTAAAGATAAACATTTAGTATGCTAATCAAGAGTTTCTAACATGGTTCTTTAATCTACACTTAACTTACCATAAATATTTTTAAAGGATACTGAATTAAATTCTCACATTTAAATAGAGGCTGTATCTTGGAGATTATTTCAGTTAATTACAAAAGTCGATTTTTATCAGATTCAGCCCAGTAATTAACAGGACTAAAACTATTTTGGCACTCATATTCTAGACTCCAATTATTATGTTTAATTTCGTGAACATTATAGTACTCATATATTGCAAATTAACCATAGTAGATACGTTTCATCATTTTAATCGAAATGGACTATTGTTGCATTAATTGTGAACCTGATTGATAGACAACATAATTATGTAGTATAATTAAATACCAATACAAGTAGTATAACAATGAAAGATATTTAGTCAGTGAACCACTATAGTATATTAGCGAATAGATTAGATTAATAATTACTTAGAAAGTTTCCAGCTCAATTTTAATTACTGTCCAGACTTTCTTTCTACTTTTACTATTATCTCTGTTTACTTCATTCTAGTAATAAAAGCCATCTCATAATTATTAAGACTAAGAAATTAGTATTATGAATAATGCATATAATTTTTTATAAAAATCCAACTTACGGTTGTGCACCAAATGATTTTAAATGAAAGAAAATCTCAGGCTCTATGCTTTGTAACAAACGTTCAAACAACAAACATAAACATAAAATACCCTGAAAATAACGAAAGATAAATAAATAAGTCAGTTATAATTTGTAAACAACTTTCTTATAAACTGTTGATTTGGACTTTTGTTTTCTTAGTTTTGAGCCTGTCAACACTATTCAAATTATTTAGTTTTACTTCTCAAGTTATGGTGCAGAAGTTAACTTTTTATTTTTAAGATTTCACATATTAGTCATACAATACAAAGTCATATGGTTTATGTATATGTAAAAGATTTAATAAATAATAAACTTACACTATTCTCATCGGATATGGTATGTAGTTTGTAAAAGTAACGTATATATAATTGACGAAATGTTACATACAAAGAGACTGGGTCGTCATATAAATAACATAATGGTAACACTATAGTGAGAAAAAAATTTGAAAAATATTCGAATTGTGAATAAAATCCAATTTTTTAAAGTAACTAATAACTGTAAAAATTCGTATTATTATTGTGAGCTTTTATTGATTTGAATACATGAAGCGGTAAACCAAATGAAGTCAAGAAATTATAATTATCGTTAAGTAAATGTCCTAGCAACTATTAAAGTAGTTGTAAGCAAAGATGGATAGTGGCTAGCAGTGGAATCCAGGACGCGTGTTTCGTCCTATTTGGGACTCGTATGCTGGATGTACCTGCATCTCAGAGTTGATATTCACTCTGGGATTCGAACCAAGTACCTTTCGCTGAGTGGATAACGCGGTGGTGTTTGAAGTGAAAGGTACTGGATTCAATTCATGAAAACCTTAACCACGTGTTTGAGCTACATCAGTAGGTGCAAATTTCCTGGTCAGGACCTACGTGTTATACATAATTATTTGTAGAGAATGTTGGATGGCATTCCCCTAATGAGTAATAACGTGTATTTGTATTCATCCTCAATCTTCCTCTAAATCCTGAGCTGAGTATTAACCCTAACCTTCTATCTTTCAAAAGGGATCATCCCTATGAAACTGTACTTATCATATTTACATTTCCATTGCTTTCAACATAATTTCCCATCGTTTCCTTCTTAACTTATTAACTTCCTCTGGCTGTGTTGAAGCATGGTAATCTGATGCTTGTCAGCATATCGAACCCACAGTTTTGATGAAATTGACTCGAACACGCACTACTCAATGTTATACGTAGAGGCGTTAGAACTGGTTTATTCGAACAAGGGCTCACCTGACAGACCGAATGTAGATAAACCTTGCAGATAATTAGCATAAAACTTAGGTCTGGTCTCTTGATAGTTGACTAAAGCAACCTAAAGTTGATATATTGGTAAAGTTTGATAATGTAATAAGAAAACGAAGATTATCAGAACTATGTGATATATTAGCGCAATACATTTCGAACAATCTGATCACACATATACATTTATATATAAAAATAAAAGGTCAACTAGACTGGAAATTGGGCGGAGGTAAGAGTAGACAAGGATAATAATAATAAAAATAATGTGAAAACAATTTGACACCTAATCACTCTGGATAATAAGCATATATTGCCAGGGTAGGTTTAAGGAGAGAACAAACTGTTTTTGAATACACAAAGGGGGTTTGAATTTTCGTATGGCTAAGGCTTCAACAAACCTCAGTATGCGCCCTTTTACACTTTTAAACAACACAATAAAAGCCGAGTTAAGACCAATCTTATGACCACTATCCATCTTTGCTTACAATGCTTGTGAATTAAGGTTATATCGAGGCAATACGCACAGTATGAACATATACCAACTAGAGACTGACCAGTTGCAGTCCTAACACATCTATGGGAAGATTCAAACAAACAATACTAAATGAATATAAAAGTAATTGTTCTTACATAATAACACATCGGTATAACAAATGACATTCTGATTAACATTAGCTATGCTACTGTAAGTTGTGGCACTTCTTTTTTATGTCATATATCTCCCTTGATGCTAAATGCTTGATAGAGTAGAATTTATCAAAAAAAATTGACAATGGTTACATCTGAAATATCTGTTGATTAAGACGTACAATCTAAATCAGCAATTTATGAACGATAATAGTGTTTGATTAACTTGATTAGACAGGAGTAACGGACAAAAAGGAAGTTCTAATTGCAGCTTGTGTATATTTAGAAACGACTGAAATAACTCAGATGGTTTACAAATTCAATCATCTTTGGGTAGGTGAGCTACTAGTGTTACTCATTAAAACTGTTCTACACTTGAATTTGACTTGATTTACAGCCTTATTACATTATTTCACTTGACAAGATATGTCTAATTTACTCGATGTTTTAGTCACCATTTTACGGTGTATGCTAAATCAAAGTGACATAGAAAAATGGAAGCTTCATGGATAAGAGTCATGAAGAGTACAAAGGTTAGTCATACAAGAGTTTATAATAGATTATTTAAATATATTTGTAATGAAAAATTAAAAACACTTACTATACATAGAAAAACCGTGAAATGGTATCACTCCAGAAGGAGGATAAATATATGCTTCTGTAGAGTTTTTATTAATTACCCTTGATGGTGATCCAAGCATAGTTTTAAAATGAAATAATATGGTTTGATCTCTTGTAAAAGGCAAAAGAATCTGATAAAATGAAATCATAAAAATACATTCTATTAATTATTTTGGTTGATTTAATGTTATTTATTAATTTACTCATAAAGTTAGTATAATTTATTTATTGGTTATATTACATATTGTATGAGTTGATTTAGTAATCAAAAATCTAAATGTTTACCTTCAAAGTTACTTTAAATACAGGTGTTGGTGAAGTTTCGATTGCCTAATGTTTATTAATCATGAAAAGATATTCGATAATAAGTTGTCCATTATTGGAACAGCCTATATTGACACCATCATTAATTACAATATCAATCTAGTTCTTCGTTCAGCGTTTGGAAAATAAACACTTTACACACGGTTCGTAGCTCACATCTAAGTTGCAATGGCAGTGTCAGCATTACTAAAATATGCAAACCCAAGTACAAATAAATTAGGAAAACCGTCTTGAATTCTATATATATATATATATATATATATATATATATATATATATATATATATATATATATATATATATATATATATATATATATATATATATATATAGAACATATTCGTCTGAATATATCAGTGCTTGGATGAGCATGTTCCTTTAGACATTGTTTCGGAATACTGATATTGAAGTTGTTATTTTTAAAATGGTAACACAAGAAGTATACTATCCCTTTGAGTGGAGCACTTGTAAAGTGCCATGTAACATCTAATGATAACGTTCTCCTTGTGATTATAATGACGTCAGTAATGGAATCAATTAAATCTGTTCTATCGATTGAGCTGATTTCTAGCTGGTTGTTTAGCAATGAAATGTTATAACCATTTATCCAATATATATATCAGCTGGGAGCTGTAGGGAAATCGTGATTATGTACTCTGTTTTCTCCATTTCCTTTTCAGTACTGAGCAGTAAATTATTTATTTGCTTAAACCATATTTTTCAATCACCATAATAATATTAAACAAGAAGAAGCTCTAGTAATTTTGAAAGATATTTTTAAAAGACAATACGATGTTTAAGATCGCGAGCTATGGGAGCACCTTGTGGATACAACGACGATAAATATTCCTTCCTATGAACCTAATTAGCAGCCATTACTGACCATTTCAACCCCTAAATGATTATGCTTCGTAAGAGTGGTGCACCGTACAGAAATTTGACGTGGAATCTACTTGTCTTTTTGTATGTATTCGTATACGTCACTAATGCTATGAAGGGTGCATTTAGGTATAAAAAAATAAACACTTCCTAATAACGTTAATTAACGAGTAAAAAGGAATGTCATGTCTATGTAATTCCTAATGATGACTGGATTCGATCTGTCATGTTGGACTTTAGTCACATATGTGAGTGACAGAACATGTACACGATGTGTTGATGTTACGTGGTAGGAGGAGATCAGGAGGAAATTCTCGCCTCTTATCCATAATAGGATCTCATCAGTCCATCATGGATTAACGGCGCTTTGAAGACAATTAAATTAATCAACTAAATGAAATGCTTAATTTCATGTTACTAGACAAAGTGTTGAGATAAACCTGTTCACGAAAAACATAATCGTTTCTAAGTGATGAATAATACAAAAGTGCATAAAATGTCACTGAAAGTGTCATTAAACTTGTATGTGATAAGAAATACATTGGAAATCCTTCCTAATAATTTATAGTGATGTTGCACATATACTTCAGTATGATAAGAAACAACTAATTAACATGAACAGGACACATCATACTTGTTTCAATATTCTAACCAATTATCAACACTGTTGTAGTTACTAGAAAACTTTCAACTTCTCATCTAGGTAACATTTGCATCACAAATGCCTCTGATTTGACTGCAAGTAAAATTTTGAGATTATGAAATAAATTTTATTTGTTTGATAATTATGATTATTTAGCAAATATTTATTTAGTCAGTCAGCCATTAGTGACGTTGAACATAATACGAATATACATCTGCCTAAGTTGTTGCACTTCATATTGGCAGAAATTCAGGAAACTGCCCTATGAAGATCAAGTGATTCAAAATAATAATAGTATCCATAATTGTAGAAGAAACTAAAAGCGAGGCATATATTCCGAACAGACTGAATGTAATCATGAAAAGAAAGAAATACGAAGTAATACTGAATTTTATGAATTAGGAAGATGAAGAATATATATATATCTGATACACTGCATCTTATGTTGAATCATAGTATCCAATTACGCCTTTGAAGCTAGTTATTATTGAAGGTTACAATTCAATTATTTATCATGTGATTTGGCTAACCAGTTTTGAACGACTTAAGGGTACGAGTCTGTGTAAGAACACTAATTGTGAATTGAACGCTGATACTTCCAGATGACTAGCTCTAAATCGCACATACTACATTATCATATGTTTCGTTGCTATGCCCTATTTAAATACAATGTAAGTGGTAATCATGGTGAATAAATGTCATCTTGCTTTTCTAAACAAAAAGAATAACGCTAGTGAATAAAATGAAATTGAATGATAGATATTTTCAGTCCCAAAAACCCGGTTAAAGTATAATATACTGACGGCCTCGAATTGACTAATGAGAATTAAGATAACTCTTCATGTATTTTGCGCGGAATTTACAATAAAGTACTAGATAACGTAAGGTTACTGTAGACGAAGTGAAAAAGCGACATTTTGTTCTTTCAACGCTTCAAATCAACAAAAATATCTATTATGCAAACACGAAGTGGACTTTAGGTGCAGCCTAAGCTAATTTGCAAGAAATACCTGTTCCTTAGACAGATTATGTGTCAAAGAACTTGGTGTGGTTCGTTGCTTAATCAAGAAAGTTTAGTGAATCTTGATAATACTATCCCTTTCATACTCTTGCTGTTATTCCACTGTTATTTCAATACTTTGTATTGTTAGTTGTTTTATAAGCAGGTTGCGTTTCCTGATTGGCTGATAAGTAGGCCAGGGTTGTCAGTAAATTACACTTTACCAACAAGTCCTTCCTTTGCGTGTTAATGAACATAAAAGAGATTTGATTGACACTAGAATATGGAATGAGTTTGAAGGCCACATCAATGATAACTGTCCTCGAAATACATATCATCTTAACTGCGAAAAGCAAGATAAAATTTAGATCCATTAGTCGCTTTATCGTAAGTGAACATCAAGTTAGTGACTCAACAGCTTAGGGTAAACAATTATTCATTTAGTGTAAAATATTTAGGACGAAAGAACATCACATTCGACAAATTTTTATAACCATCTATTTACCTGATATATGTAGTCACAAAATACAAAGTGCATGTCATCATTGGAGGCAGTAAGTTGTACTTCCTGAAGATATGAACATATTGTTTATTAAACAAATACAAAATCTTTAATTCAGCTGTACCTTACAAATTAATTGATCTGTCATATATTCATTCTCTGCAACAAATGATTTCAATTGGTCATAGTAAACACGATCCTGTGAACGAAAATAAACTTTTGATACCTAATTATAATATAATAACAATAATAATCATTATAAATAAATTAATAGATTTGTAATATCCCAACGAGTAGAAAAACTAAATTTTCTGATGTTTCGTGACTCAGTGTAAGCCACTTCTTCAGAGAATAAACAACCAAGTTTAAATAGTACAACAGAACAACATAAGAATGTTATGTGCGATCAATCAAAAAACAGGTCTGGACAAATCCATGTCATTTCGATCAAGGTGATTCATAAGCGACATGTATGTAAATTTGTGTGTATGTGTGCACGGTTAAAGATGAAAAATGTTTGACCTTTATGGTGAGAAAGAATAGAGTTTAATTTGTACGTAAGATAATAATGTGAAATGTGAATAATATCAGACTAGGTGGCTGGGATAGATGATCCAAGTAGGATGTATAGTAAGGCCTTCTTTTCTATTGAGGGCAGTAGGATTAAGCATTATGTGAAACGCTTCAGCTACTCTCTTTTCTTTGTAATTGGAAAAACCTTTTTGTAATATTTTGAAATCGATTTGGTGGCTGTTGAAAATAGCGTGAACTGATATTGCCGATTTAATTTGAAGTCTATCCATTTCTACAGGATTATTAGGTGGCTTCGTTGTGTACCCAATAAGTTCTTTGGCTCGAGTCAAGATTTTGCGAGATGTCTCTCCAATATAGAAGGCATCACAACCGACACAACCTAATTTGTAGACACAGTTCTGTGTTAACATAAACGGGATTTTTTTCTTTTAAGCGAACTAAAGTATTTCGAAGTGTGTTCGTTGTTTTGTAATGCACTTTGATTCTGTGTTGTTTTAAGATTATTTGGAGTTCTTCTGTTGTACCATGACGGTATGGTAAAACTGCCGTACCAATCCATGGTATTTCATTTATTATTATTATTGTCAAGCAATGAAACATCTTTTAATATTAATCATTGGTTGAAATAGTGAATTATAATACTTGAACTATCAGGTGTTCATAATCGTTCATGTAATTAATGTTTTAATTACTATTAAAAACGGAATTAGCTGGAGAATCTTAGAGGATAATTTCAATTTTTTCTTTAACTTCAGTTGAATAGAATGATAACAATCGGTGCGGACTTGCTATCAGACAGTCATCAACGTACGCATGTACGAAGTTGAGACCTCGGAAAACGTCATCTATGAACGTTTGGAAGGTTTGGGCAGCATCCCTTAGACCGAAAGGCATTCGTAAAAATTCGTAGAGTCCGAGGGGAGTTATGATAGCGGTTTTCGGAATAACGTCATCAGCCATAGGGATTTGGCTATAAGCTTTAACCAAGTCGATTTTCGAAAAGACAGTTGTACCTTTCAAGGTAGCTGTCAGATCGTGAATGTGAGGCAACGGGTAACGATCGGGAATGGTTTTAACATTCAAACACCAATAATCACCAGTTGGACGCCAATCGTTGCTGTCCTTTTTAGGGACCATGTGCAAAGGAGATGACCATGGGCTATTTGACGGTCGAATGATTCCTAATTCTATCATCGTTTCTAGCCAACCTCAGCTTTTCGGGAGCCAGTCGGCGTGCTTTCGAGAATACCAGCTTTAAATTGCAAAATCAGTAGATTTACGGATTTTTTTATATTTTGCGAAGATCAATGGAAGTCGGAGTAGTTAACTGACTTAGTTACTCGCTACAATGGGAAACTATACACGATTGTTGTAGTCTAGTTAAGAAATTCATATTCTCGATACCATATGGAACCAAACTCTGAGCTATTCTATTATTGAGCAATAAAGCACAGGGATATATTGTTCATTATTAATTGACATCACTAAAGCATTGATCTGCATAATCAACTTCATAAAAGACTAATGTCTTAACCAAGTATTCACCAATTAAACGCCTGAAATAGCCAATATTTCTACACAGTCTGGCGCCCTAACCTGTGTGTGCTATCCATAAGAGATGATTAAAAATCAGTAGTCCGGTGAAACTACCAAGTTTTGTTTTACCATATTTCATATACAAATCACTGTATTTTTGAGAGATCAAAATACGCCACATTTAAATCGGATTTCAGTTTTCTGATCTTTGAACTCCAACCTTATTTTACTAGAAAACACATGAATTGATCAACTGAGATGGTACCTTAAAATGTTCTACAGGTTGTAATAGACAATCATTATAGGTGTTCTGCAATCGGGAACTATAAATCATAAATAAATCCAACTGTGTTTTGAGCTTTTTACGTCTCTCTAAAATAATAACAAACGATATATTCAGGATGATTACTGCCCATGATCATGTTACTTTGTACGCACTAAGCACACAATCATTAAATATACATAAATGACCTGATTAAGAGTTGAATAGCTTAGTTCAGTGACTTATTAATGAAAAAACTCAAATAAGAACTTGATTTTGAAATGCCTTTATTTTAATCGTAGCTTGAACTGCCTATTTGGTGAGGTTTTCATCTGGTGAAATTTCTTGAAATATCCATTGATGAATAGTCAGCATTTGGTGAAATTAACTGCATTCAATGAAATAGAAATAATTAAGATCAACTGGTTTCCTAAAAACAAATCTAATGTAAAAATGACTTTCAACGAAGAAGGAGAAATATTACAGTTGTAGTGGTTTAGTGATAATACTTTGAGATCATGGATCAGCACTTACGTGTTCCGTCACTTTTGAGTTTAAACACAAGGCCCATAATTGTGCGCGATAACCTAGGGGGCAGCCACGACGCAAAAACTGCTGTGCCCGTTCAGAAGAATCGAGACTTATGACTGATATTTTTTGAAGAAAGTAAAGTGGAAATTAGATTTAACAAAATAACTATAGTGTACCTTCTTTAGCTTCATGTTCATATACTAATTCAAAAGTAGATGGCAATGAGTCGTCAACACCAATTTGAGGATTTTTGATGTGTAATGGTTCATAAAACCTTCTCTAGTTACTGTAAACAACATTGTGAATCGTGAACATACTAGATCGAACAGATTTTTAACATTTATAGGTAAATTTATTAGACCCCAATTTGCAATCGTTGCTGAATTATAACTATTGTCGAAAGGAAAATGGTCGTTGCAATATGATATACAAAAAGCTTACTCTTCAAATGTGGATCTCACTTGTGGATGTTTAATACTTGTAAGAACATCTAAAAGATCTTTTGGACCAAAGACTGGTTTAATAATTGACTGTTCTTGACACGTTTATGAGGAATGCGGAATTATTAGTTAGGAATAATTGCATGACTTTACTGTTAAAAAATACTGATAATTCTGTCCAGTTTTGTAGAACAGCTTCTTTGTGACATTTCGACCTCTTTTAAAAGGAAATTAAACCGAAAAATCCATAGTGCTACTCTACTAACTTTTCTTCCCAGAGGTATTCCAAGCTCTTGGCACATTGAATTTAAACTTCGTAACATTTTGCGCTCCCAACTAACCTGAAATAAATTCAGTAAAATCACTCTCGAATTGGTGGAAATGACACACCTGGGCTTTTTTCAAATAGCTACAGCCGCATGAGTTGTTTAAATAATGTTCATTTGCAATATTTTGTTTTAACTGCAACAAGATGGTAGACTTGTGTGTAAACGCCCAATTTTTAAGAGCTTGGAAGCTATCACCTTCTAACAGTAATTCGAATATATGATCTATTTTATTGCAAGATGCTTCCTTGAGATCGTCAAGAAGCAACTAAAAATAATTTTTAAACGTGAGGTTTTATTTTAAAAAGAATTTTAACATAAGATTAAACATGAATATAAATAAATAAGGATTCGCACAATGTGATCCAAAAAACTTGTCACTTTCAAAGGCAACGTTCATTGCATTCAATCAGTCACTGATATGATATAAATGAATAGTTGAACTTTTCACATACGAACTTCCGTCTAAATTTGATCGAACAGTTTCACAGTGGGTGCCGAGTTGATGTGTAACATTAAGGAGAAAGGATGTATTTGTCAAATCTCAGCAAATGAATTTGAAATAAATCCAACGTTTCACCTGGCAATCTAGTCCACGTTTTTCTCATGGCAATATAATCAAACATGAAATTTTGTCGAATATAAACAAGTACATGGTTCTCTGGTTAACCGTATACTAAACAGGACATCCAGTCACGTTAACAAATTCAATTACAGATACATTCTTTCTCCTCGGTTGGGGTTCACTATTGGGAGATTTGTCAAATGTTACGGCTTACGAAGGAAGTGCACTGAATTTCTCGTCAGTTTTATGTTAAGTACATTGTGTCAAAAGATCAGAGAGATTTGGGAAGTTTTTTTATCGTCAAGTTGTACTGTAATAACAACTAGTGAAGTGAATTACTTGCAGACTTCATACAATCCATCTCTGTTATGAAGTCTTTGGACAAATCCTGTCCTTCACTCTTTTACGCCTACAAAATTCAATATTTTCTTGAAGAAATCAAATTGATTATGTTTATGAGGAAATATCTTCAGGATTCTTATGAATAAATCTTTCCCTGCAATTTTAAGTAGTATGCTAAATATTTTGCGTTTAAAAGAGTCATTATCTCGCAGTCGAGGATAACAGGAGTTCTGACACCAACTGGATAGACACTGTACATTAGATTCATCCCTCGAAGTCACAAAATATCCTTCGAAGTGTATTCATCAGAAATTCATCCGAGTAGACAGCCTTGTCTGACTCCAGTCCTTACTGTAAATGCATCTGTCAGCTGTCCTCCATGCACCACTTTGCACTGTAGTCCGTCGTATGAGTTCCGGATAATATTAACAATCTTCTCAGGAATTCCATAGTGTCGGAGGATTTTCCATAAGTTTCTCCTATCCACTCTATCAAGTGCCTTCTCATAGTCGATGAAGTTGATGTATAATGACAAGTTCCACTCAATCGGTTGTTCAACGATGATCCGTGGTAGCTCAATTTGATCTGTCCGCGACCGATCTTTGCGGAATCCAGCCTATTGATCTCGAAGTTGAGCGTCTACTGCGTATTTCATCCGGTTCAGCAACACTCTATTGAAAACTTTTATTGGTACTGACAACAGTGTGATGTCTCTGTAATTCTCACATTTGTTCACATCTCCTTTCTTTGGTATCTTGATGAGGTATCCTTCTCTCCATTCTTCCGAAACGTATTCTTCCTCCCAAATCTTATTGAATAGAATGTGAAGCGTGCATGCAGCTACTTCTATGTCTGAATTTAGTGCTTCAGCTGGTATATTCTCAGGTCCTGCTGCTTTCCCACTCTTGATTTGCCTGATAGCCATCCTGATTTCTTCGATCGTTGGTGTAGTGACATCTATGGGAAGGTTTGTGTGTGCTGCTTCGATGTCCGGTGTATTCAATCGGGCTGGTCTATTCAACAGTTCCTCGAAGTATTCTAACCATTTGTTCCTCTATTCTTGAATCTCAGTGATTGTCTTTCCTTCTTTATCCCTAACCGATTTCTCTGGTTTAATATATTTCCCTGCCGGTTTCTTCGTCGTATTATATAGTTGTTTCATATTTCCTTCTCTTGCTATGGTTGGTAGAATGGGCATCGTTCTCATGACTTCATCCTGAGGCGACATAATTCTTCTTTCAACTCCAAGGACAGAGTTTAAATGGTTTAATTTTTTAAAATCTAGTTGGCGTTTTCTTAGCAAGATTTTTTCTACGAGATGGGTTTGTCGACCCTATGCCTAACCCTCCTCCGTCACCCGGACTTAGGACCAGCAGTAACTCTAGAACAGCTACAGACGGAGTTGAATAGAAGTATACAGCTTAATAAAGACCGGCATTTTCAAACAAGACGATTTTACTTCCTTATTCAACTCTCAAGCAACTAATACTAAACCATGTAAAGTGTACAAATTTTGAATGTGGTAAAGGAGAAAAACTTCAGAAGATAATTCTTCAGGACATCAGAAATTTTTCTACTTTATTACGCCGTCCCAGTCCAATGCGTAATTAAGATCATGCAGATATTAATTTATTGAAAAGTTGCGAATCTGTTCACGACGATGAGCACCAGTTTGATCAATGTTTGTCCTGTGGCAAGTTTCACCCATGTAATTCATGTGTATTTCATAATGCTAAATGTTTTAAATGTGGTGAGATTGAACACATTCAGTCAGTTCGTAATACTACTATCCATTTAGTCTCACGCGATGCTGAGTTTTGTAATTCTGATCCTATGAAGTTGAGTGTATCTAATGATCATTTATCTTTATCCACGCCTTCAAAAAACAGTATAGTCGTACAGCAGTCCAGAGTTGAATAAAACTCATAACCACTATGAGACAAAAACTTCTAGTCAATCAAGTTCTGATAGGGCTTCTCATGTTATCATATCAGATATGAGTTGCCCTAATGATTCACATATTTATTATGAAATTTCTTATAAAGTTGAGGAAAACATGTTGAATGAATCAAACCATGATAAAAAAATCTGGTTCAGTTTTAATGGATACTGACTTTTCTAGTGATCCATCACCCTTTAATGACATTCTTAATAAATTCGAGGAAAGTATTTCAAAAGAATTGAATTCTGATGTAATATCAGATATTATTTGTCCTCATGATGTGCTTGTTTATTATGGGAAACTTGTACAATGCGATGTATGGGTACTGAATGAGCTGAATTTTGATTATAATTCGGATGATGTAATATCAACTGTTGTTTAACCTTATCATGAAGTCGCTTCTAATGAATACTCTGGTCAATGTGAGAAATATGTTTTAAATGAAGCTAGATTATTCATGACTTGGGGATATAAAAATTCAACATTATTTTGTGGGGCAGGATAGTGATGTAAAGTCGTTGGTTCAAATTCTAGATATCAGTGGTTTCAGTATACAACCGGGATGGTGATTTTATACAATTTCAGGATCCAAGTGAGTCCGTTTCGATTTCAGTAGTTAATTCTATTGCTAATGATTATATGATTATTACCTACGGAGAAGAGGTACAATTAATTTCAGAAATTTGGAAACCCTTTTAAACTGTGGCGGCTGTGGCGTTTATACTTGGTGACTGCTTGGATATGAATTTTTGATGCAATACGTTCGTTCATGCTCATGTAGTTCCTCTTGGTTATTTCTGGGATTCTTAGTTTGTAATATATTTTAACTACTCTTAACTATCACAAAGATTTACTACAAATATGTATATGTCTGAGTTGTTAGACGTCATATCACTATGTAACAGGAAATTACCAAGAAAATGAGCAAATTAAAGATACGAGTTTCAATTGCAGTGGAAATCTAAGCATAAAGAACTGACTTCAGAGTGTTGAAGTGGAATAGATAAATTACAAACTAATCAATGCTCCAAATAAAACATAGAAGCGATGCAAATGGATTTCTGAAACTGATATTCTGTGGTATCATCAAAAGTTTGTGATCATCAACTAGAAGAATTGAGCTGACCTCAGCCAAGAAGAATTTCCTACATACATTCCTCACATTGGGAGCCATGGACAATATAGTCCAGTCCCATATTTGGATCTGCTCCTTCGCTAACGTCTTCCCAGACCAACAACTTACGTCCAAAAGAATGGCGATACATGCTAAAAATACACCTTAATTATATCAGTTGGTGCATTCTGTACACTTCTAAAGCAACTTTTCGTTTCAATCACTACGATGTGTAGGTTGGGGAGTTATACTAATTAAACCTACCACTATTCTCTTACAACAGGCTGAATGCACAAATTACAATTCACTTTAAACTCGACTATCTAGAAACACATATTCAACAAAACATGGATACTTTTTGACGCCATATGACATAGGCTCTGTCAAATTAACGCGAACATTGATTTGTCGTAGCTATAATTCTGCATTCAGGTCAGAAGAAATTCGTAGTGCAGGCTTGACGAAGGTCAAAAGTCATTTGTAAAGCAGGATTTAGGAGTCAGAAGCAATTACCAACAACACAAATTTTACGTAAAAAAAACAGGTAATGAAAACTGATGCAGGTAGAGCAGGGCTTCAAATATGAAGCAACTTTCTCGCGGTTTGTTATTAACCTCAAAAACCTTTGTGTTCAAGGGAATGGGGAGTGAAGAGAAGAGTACATGAGTAAATATTTATATGATAGGAACAACAGTTTTTTTATCCCAGCAAGCTTACCAAGTGCACATAGTGTTACAATTAAACAACAATCGATCATAATAGGCAATTAAATAAACCTAATGTAAGACGATTAATCGAAACTAACCTTAAATTTGGAAAAGTTCATGACGGGTTACAATTCGACATTTTGAAATAGTTGGGCAGCTCTTGTAACTACTATGACGTAAATGTAGAGCAGAGAAACAAAACATTCCTTTAAACACGTGTGCCTGAATGTAGAAAGGATATTATATTTTGGTGATTTTTCTGTTTTATTTGATGTGTAAGAGAGTATTTTTAGTCAGAAATGGAGCATTTTATGATGGGAATAACATCATGTAACGTGAACAAAGACCTCTCGTGCCTCATAACCCTAAATGCTCAGAACAAAGTTTTTTCAAAAGATTGCGTTAACCGGCAACTTAAACTACTCCTAAATATCCAGATGCAACTTGATATAGGGGCTGATCGAATACACACTATCTAAGGATTTTTAGCTATACTTAAGATAAATTCATTCAGTATTGTTTGTTTGAATTTTCCCATCGATTTGTTAGGACTGCAACTGGTAAGTCTCTGAGTTCGAGTCCCAGAGTGGACATCAACTCTGAGATGCAGGTATATCCAGCTGACGAGTTCCAAATAGGACGAAACACGCGTCCTGGATTCCACTGCTAGCCACTATCCATCTATACTTGAGATAATTTGCATATCTTTCATTATAGTGTATAAAGTTCACTGGATATCCCTTCACTTGCACTAGCTAGGGTCAGTATTTTTACATTAGTGTTATTAAAACCCATTGAATTAGTACTGTTTGCACACCCAGACTCCGTTGACTCAGTGTTTCAAACAACCTGAAGTTCACACAGATTTCTTCGATGAAACTCAGAAGACTTTCAACTGGTAACAGTCTATTAAAATGGCTAGTTAGTGGGGAGAAGGGCAGCAAATCTTGAACGGTTACACTACAAAATGATTCACGAACGTGGAGCTAGGCAGGATATGTACTAAGAGAAACCTAATATGAAATATGGTAGTCTAGTTATTTCACAACTACATTAAAACTCCAATAAACTATGGAGTTCTCTTCATGCATCTGAAAACTATGTTGTGCCAAAATGAGTAATGTTGCTATATCGATACTCCTGTTGTGATGGTGGCCGTACGTAATAAAGGTTTCGTATAATCAGTCGTTAATTTCAATTCGTCTATCTATTCCTAGTGAATAGAAACGGGTTTCTTTGTTGACGTACACACCCTTTTTATTTAGCAGTTACTTCGTCTACACTTTTGAACTATTTGGTCATTTGTAGTCATGTAGCTTGATCGTATGAAGTTGCAGTGAAATTTTTCGGCCATCATTCAGAGAGAAATCCTTCGGGTGTCCTTAGTTTATTATTCAACTCCTTACTTATATTTGGTCTGAGAAAGATTTCTTTAGTGCTCAGAATTTTTGAAGAAACTCCCCACGAGCCTACTTAGTGAAAGTTTTGTAATTTTCTTCAGACAGAAATTAACGATAGACTTTGGTGTTGACAGATGTTTATCTAGGGTGTTTGAGGAAAGAAGAAAGCTCTTTGCCAAGGATCGTAGTCCAAAAACAAAACAGCCTTAAAAATACTTCATGACACCTCAGAACATATTTAATGAAAGAGAACCTGGAAATGCTACTTTGCAAACAAAAGAGAATACAGCTATAATGATAGGGGCGAACGGCATATTTTAACTTGGTTATAAATGAAGTAATGCAAGACGACATTTAGATTATGGGATTCAAGAAGCCAGTCCTTGCTTCAAATGTGAGGAGATGTTAGAATGTGTCAATCTGGTGTGTGAGAGGCCTTTCGAACATCCTCTTTCCAAGTAGGCTGTGACCGCTTAATATTTTCTATGCTACCCTACGACAGGTTAATTAGGGAGCCAATTTTATCTTACCATAGACTGAAAGATAATTTCCACGTTGAATCGCCAATATTACTAGGTTCAAGAATGGGCGATAGAGAGAACATTTTAGGGAGAACAACACCAAAATGTCTACGTCTGTAGCTGTTTCTAACACCCAGTTGGTTACCCTTAAACTACTTCTGTCGTCTTCAATCCTGCCTCTGTCGGCGTTCCGTTCCTTTCTTTCTTTATAACGGCTGATTTTCCGAAAAGTCTATTTTTGGTCTCAATTTATTTCCATGAATCCTTGTACCTAATGTCAACTTTCATTGCATTGGAAATGCAAAATAAAACGGATTGAAGGATGTCGGTCTATCTTGAATCATTTTCAGGTGTGAATTGCGCCTTTAAATCTGTGAAATCGTCCTTCCAACCCGTTAACTTGTGGATGGTAGGCGGTCGTTCGTTATCATGAGATTCCTATTGACATAATAAAATGATGGAGAATTCCGTATTCGGACTGTCTTGCACGGTCCATAGTTGCGGGTAAAGGGCACTCAAAACTTGCTACCCATCTTTCGTTGATCGCGCAGGCTAGTGTTTCGAAACGAATGTCTTTGGTGGATACTTTTTCTGGACACCGTATAGAACGATCCACACATGTTAAAAGGTAAGTGTTCATTCAGATCTGATAATCGTTCAGTCGGATCAAGATGAACTTGGCATAAATGAACGATGAAAGTCTTTAATGAGTCCAAGGGACATTCGTTGGGTCTATTCTCACCTTTGACTTCTGGCAACTTACGCAGGAGCCTACTCACTTTCTCACTTCTTTATTCATCTCAGGCTAACGAAATCGTCCTTCTATAAAATTGATGGCTGCACCAACACCTGGGTGCTCGTGCAACGTATTGTAGACGTTGCGTCAATAAAGTTTTGACACGAATAAGTGAGTCTTATCTGTATATGTTCAACATAGTAAAGTGTCCTTACTTGTTCCTATCTGTTTGATCCATAGTTTCAGGGTTGTCATGGATAACTTGAGCTGAAGACTGGTGTTTTCGTTTCGATGCTGGAGGAGTCTCGGGCGGTCTATTCTGTAGAAACTGTTCAATGAAATATACTAGACAAGGCATCCGCAACTATACTGCTTGCCCCAAATATATGTTCTATATTTGGAGTAAACTGCTGAATGTAATGCAGTTGTCGAGACTTTCAAGGGGAGTTCTTCTCTGATAACAAGACCA
This sequence comes from Schistosoma mansoni, assembly GCF_000237925.1. NCBI lineage: Eukaryota > Metazoa > Platyhelminthes > Trematoda > Strigeidida > Schistosomatidae > Schistosoma > Schistosoma mansoni. The sequence goes on from NC_031497.1 coordinate 11,989,749, forward strand.
GAGAGGTTAGATTTTTGTAGTCGGTAAACAGAATGAATCTTCAGCCCTCTACTGTGTGTTGAGAGTGCCGTATATTAGGATACATGGTTAGGAATTCCCTGACGAAAGTGTTCAACCGCAACTCGGTGTCTTCCTATGCCGAAGGTTATCATGTGCTGTTTATCCATTTTTGTATCTTGGAATTCCTCAGCATATGAGATCGTTCAAGCAACTTCTCAGGTACGCTTGATGAGAAGATGACATGTGTTTAAGGACTCCGGATAGTAGTTAACTACAATTTACTGATCGTTCTCTTTTGATCTGTATATATACTTCGGCTCCTATCTAGGAGAATGGGTTATTCTTTGCTACCAGACAGAGACGCCCGTTAAGCAAAAACTTTGTCGTTCCTCTTCATAAGTGTTTGGACCGAATGAACGATAAATAAAACAAAAATAGTATGAGACGTAATTAGGTTTCGTCGGTGGAAATAAGTAATTAGCGTGACGAAAAAGAGTTTTATACAATTAACACAAATTAATACCGATACGAATACTCTAGTGATTCCGGAAACAAAGGAGTAAATAGTCAACGCATGTTTCAGAAAAGCCAGTTGTAACAGAGTTGAAATCACCATGTATGATGTCAACAGATTCTGTTTTCTTTCTATTGCAAGGCGACCAAGAATAAACTCTTTGGAAGAAAAAGAGTAGGCCCTGCATACAGTGGACTTACAAGATGATTCATAAGACTATTTAGTAAACTAGCCTTCCCTTCTGTACAGACCCTGTGAATTTTAATTTTCAAAAATAAAAGACTCGTTGCTTACACTCCGTGTTCACTCTTGGTGTGAAGTTCTCGATTAACATTGCGTTTTGTGGTTTCAGGTATCCTCCGTTTTATTGTGACTGCTGATAATACGTGTTACACAGTGATTTCGTACTTGTGATTATCGCTGCTTTTGTGCACTTGTTGTATCAGAAAGCATTCTTAGTTTACTTTAACTCGAAGCATTTCCGTTAAGGTTTGAAATTTCGCTAAACTTTGACTTGTTGTACCTTCTTTCTCATTGACTCTCACGCTTGTGTTCCTAATGTGATCAAATTGTATTTCAAACCGTTATCTGATTACAATGGTTGTCAGTGCTTATAGACGTGGACAGCCGAACGGATTATTCCCCGTAAATGAACGAATGCAGTGTGATGAGTGTAAAAGGTGGTTCCATAAGATTTGTACTCGTTTAAGTCACACCACACACGAAAGATGCTGGAAGCCTAACTCTCACTGGCTTTGCATGTTTTGCTGTACAAATATGACGTTACTAATCAAGGAGGCTATGAAACTTTTAGCCTTGGCCTGTTAAAAGAAAGATAATTGTTGCGCTGGTAACACAAATACTGACAGTAAAGAACGTGTCGGTGTTGTACGTGCTGTTACACGACGCGCTAAACATCCTATTGGGATTGACAGAAAAGTGAAATGTCCGTTAAAACTAACGAGGAGTGAAGTGCCACATGATATTTTGAATGGGTGGTCATGCATCTCCAGTGGAAATTGAAGGCCCGGATAAAACAGTCACGTCCTAAATAGTTGTGGTGTGATTGTCCTGAGTGATGAAAAATGGACAGTAGTACGCAGAAAGAGAAGTGAAAAAAAGCTAAAAGTAGTACGCACTTGATCGGTAAGTTGTTGCTAATCTCTCATTCTGAGTCACATAATACACTATCAAACTCTGATAGTAAGGCAGAACTCCTCCCCTGGCGTGACTGTGAAGAATTTAATCACAAGGAATATTATTGTGATTCGTTTGCTGGAGTCAAACGACTCCGATTCCAAAATTAGACGCCTACGTGAATTGGGGAATATGTCCGTAGCATTTTTACCAAAAAAAATCTAAGGGAGTTCAGATCAAAAAATTTATTACAATAGGTAAGAGGGCCGATGATAGTGTTCAACCCCGACCACATATAATCTTTAGGTTAATCCTAGGGTCGGAGAAACAACGAGATCTTCTGTTAAGTAGCGCAGATAATCACGACAATCCTGACATTCGAGTAAGACCTGGTGTCTCTGAAAGATAGAATTAATTACACAAAAAGCCTTAACTTTGAAGAACGTGCCCCCTCTATTATCTATTAAGCTAGATGGCTAATTGGTTTCATAACGAAAAATTCCTTCACAACAGAGGCTAAGCTTACCCTTTACAAAATATGTGTACGACCATCCCTTGAATACTGAACTTTTATCTTCTCTAATATGAATACCACAGACAAAATAAGAGTAGAAGGAGTTCAAAGACGCTTCTCGCGCCAACTGCTAGGAAGTGACTACACGCTAGACTACACAGATAGATGTAAGCACCTCATTTTAGAACCTTGGTAGTACCGTAGGCTAAAAAACAATCTGATATTTCTCTACAAAGCAATAAATGGACTTCCATACCTAACCTCCTGCCAAACTATGATACATGACGCAGTCCATAGACTAAGAAACAACGCATTTACACTATTTACCGCAGAACACCAAAGACAAATGCGTTGTTTTACAGTGCGGTATAGTTTATTGTGGAACAGGTTGCCAATACCTATCCGTAACTGTGATACTTTTAGCAAACTCAAAAGGCTAATAACCTTGTTACTGGACTCTTAAGAGCTTCATCAACTATTCCTTGAACTCCCGCCCACCAATGAGGCACTGTATTATGGACCGCCTAATATCTAGACAGAAAAATAGTATGATGAACCCCTCTGTTATTGATATGAATGTAACCAAATAACAGAACACATGCTTTATCCTCTCTCACTATTCCTTGACTATTAATCATGGCCTTCTGCACCTAACCCTCACTTTTAGATTCCGAATCTCTCTAATGGTTAAAACCACATTATCCTTCCTAAGTGTCATGTCCTTTTATTTTTATTTTTCCTATTATAAGTAGACAGATAACTCACTAATTTTATGGATGTTGATCAACTAAGGCCGATGAAAAGAAGCTCAAATGCCCTAAATTCTTGTGAGTTGCTCAATGTTTTATTTTTCTAACCGTGAAAATTTTACAGTCTTCTACTTTTTCATATCCTTTGATTTGCTATCAGTTCTTACCATCCCTTAACCACATCATCTGACCTGTCTCTTATAGCTTATACCACTAGTTATCTTCATAGCAGTATGATATGCTTGGTGGATGTCTAACCCATAATACAAATGATTTAGCCATATGATCTGCTTGTAACATGGACCTAGTAGAGATAATGTATTCCAACTATAGGCCTTGATTAAAGCAACATTCACACTTACCACAAACGTAAGAGAGCCTAACATCATAAAAGGAGGGAGGGTGGTGTTACTGGCCAGCAAACATGATGGTTGGAAGATAACTTCAAACAACCTGTGTCTGTGGGGCAGAATACGCTGTTAAATTACGGCTCCTTTTGTCAGGTGGGGTGTCACGAACCGACGGTATTGGTGTTGTTTTATAAATGCGAAATACCTTTTTAAATCGTGAATAAAACTCTGAACTGACTTCACTTCCCCGCGAGTAATCCTATTACAGGCAAACTAGACTGTTGGCTAAAAGCGAAGCCCACTCCATACCCTATAAAATCTGAAAACAAAAACAAGGGTTCAAATAGCTTCGATAAAGAAGGGAGACAGCCATTCGTGTTTCAGAATACTGTTTTCAGCACTACATTTGATAACTACATATAATTCCATACTTTCAGCTTCTAACGGAACCACCTGCATTTGTACAGTTCCTTATCCGCTCATACCTTGTTCACACTTATTTTCTTTAACATATTAGAATGTTCTTGCCTAATAAGTACTTCAATAATAGACAAATAGACTAGATGGTCACGCCTTAACTATTCTTCTATGAATATCAACCCAGCTGGATAATTTTTTACGGTGAAAATCGTAACTTCCATAATAATTTGGTCTTGCCTGTAAATCGGCATACTTCATGTAACAAACTGTTATTTGAGAATAGATTATTATTATTATAAACTGTATGGAAGGACATAACCTTTTATCAAGGAAACAACATGGTTTTCAGAAAGGCCTATCATGTTCGACAAATCTTTTCATTGCAAGAGAAGATTAGACCGAGGCAAAAGATCAAAATATTCCTGCAGATGCTATTTTCATAGATCTAAGTAAAGAGTTTGATAAGGTCTCCCATTCTGGTCTTCAATTAAAACTGGAAACATTTGGAATTCGTTATACGGTCATAGACTGGATAAGCGTTTTTCTCCATGACAGGGGAAGAAAGGTAAGAGTAGAGGGAGCTTCCTCATCGTGGGAACCTGTAAAAAGTGGAGTCCATCAAACACAATCCTTGGTCCTCTTTTCTTTTTACTTTATGCCAATGAATAACCAACTGTAGCTAAGTCATCCGTTCTACTCTCCGCCAATGACACAAAGTTTTGGAGACCCATATACAGAATGTAGGATAGAATAGTATTACAGAATGATCTCAACTCATTGGTGGCATGGATGGACGGGTGGTCACTAGAAGTGAATCCTGGAAAGAGTGTGGTGATGCAATTAAATAACCGTGATGATTCATCTGTTATAAAGTTAACAAATAAATCACTTTTAACAGAATTCGAAATCACTGACCAAATCATAAACAAAGTTTTAATGCATGTTGACGAGTAATATCGAAATAATGATTACCAGTTATTTCATTATTGTATGTAAACAGTGAACTGCTAATAGCATTATGAACGTTGTATTTGGATTTTTTTCAGATTTCATATTGCTAATTAAAGTTCTTGGATCCGCTTATTTGGTTGTTGCCGTTTGTTTGTTAACACCAAATAACTAGATGAAATTCTAGAAGGGTTAGAAAATGAAGAGCACTGTTTACAGCAAGTAAGACACTTAAAGGTACATCTTGTCAGCTGCTGTTTCATTTACTTATTGAATTTCATACTGATAACGAAGCTTAACCGTTTGTTTCACGGTTGATTAGTTGCTTTTCAGAATTGCATTGGGTAAGCTAGGAAATTAACCATTCATTTTCTATTATTCAACTTACGACTCCTGTCAACTAATTAAAAGACTCAAGCTTTTCTAATAATCAACTCTATGCAGGTGAGCAAGTTGGCGAATTTCTGAATATGGAAGATTATGCGGAGAAACAATTTACAAATTGACGATAACTGTGTTTTGTATTGACGCCGTGCTGTAACGTGATTTGTTGAGGATACATGACCAAACGCCCTCAGGTAATCTAGTCCACTAAAACTAGTTTGGTCAGCATCCAATATCGAACACTTAAAAAGCCACTGATTTTGGGGAATTATTTACAGCTACAGATCACTTCCCCCCCCCAGTGAGGTAGTGATGACCCTACGACGTGGCCAGCAAAAAGTTTAAACCCAACGAGTTTGTCGTTGGTAAACACCCTTCTGATAGCTTGCTATGTTTAGCAGCGTCTGGTCGTCTTTCCTTAATATAATGAGCCATAAAATAAAATATAGTAATCGCAAAATAAAATACAATCGGGATCTAGGTTCTTTATAAACTTCATCGTTCTTTTCCAGCCGTCCTGGGAAAGAAAGAAAGTAGAGTGCATGCCGAAATACACTCGTACTTGAGTAAAGACACAAGGTAAGGGGAAAGAAAGGTAAATAAACCAATACGCTTGCGACAGCGTAAAAGCGATTGAACAAATTTTTTGTTTTTTTTAAATATACGCTTATTAGTAAAAAATGGGTTTTTTTGTTATAAATATTTAAAATTGAGCATATTAAATTTTTCATAATATATAATGCAAGGGAATATCGGGATAAAGTTTGTATCCTACGTGCAATAGTCGTTTAGATGTTCTGGAAATCTTACTCTTCCAGAACGCGTTGTCTTAAGTTTATTTTCAGACGCTGATGGAGTATCAACGTGCGTGTCGGCTGTCGAATGGGGTACTACGAGTGTAGGAGCCGTGTCGTTCAATTGAAGTGAAGGAAAATCGACGTAGATAGGATTTCCTTCTAAATATGCTGCTTTTAGGCCATCGATACTGATGCTATCGTTGGTACCGTTCTTATCGACTCTATAGTACTTAGGTTCACGCTGAAGAACTTTGAAGAGTCCTTTGTATGTTGATTCGAGGGGTTGTCGATGTGAGTCTCGACGTACGAAGAGATGTATTTCATATCGTAATTCAGGTTGAACGAAAACATCAATTGATTGCGGTCGAGTGTAGGCAGGTTTAACTGAACGCATTGCATTTGTAAGCCTGTTCGTGTAGGAGTTTAGATCCATGTTCATTGAAGTAGACGAAGGATCCACGAACTCTCCCGGAAATCGGAGTGTTGTTCCATAAACAAGTTGTAATGCAGTGTATCCAATGTCAGCTTTCACTGCATTGCGGATACCTAGTAAGACGAGTGGAAGAGCGTCTGTCCATTGTGAAACGTTTGTAGCTGATAGCGAAGCCTTTAGTTATCGGTGAGAACGTTCTACTAAACCATTTGCTTGTGGGTGGTAGGCAGTAATGTCCTTAATAGGTACTGCTTCTGGCCATCGAGTAAAACGGTCTACGCATGTTAAGAGACATGAGTATCCGTTTGAATCGGGTAAGGGTCCTACCAAATCTAGATGAACATGGCGGAAACGAGCATCAGGGGTTTTGAAAGAGCCTAAGGGACATTTGTTGTGTCCAATGACTTTAGATTTCTGGCAGCTTACACAGGAGCGTGCCCACTCCGTCACGTATTTATTCATACCAGGCCAGCAAATCCGTTCGAGTATAAGCTTGATGGACGCACGAACACCTGGATGAGAAAGATTTTGCAACGTATTGAAGACGTTGTGTCGATAATGCTTTGGTACTATTGGTCGATCCCTAACTGTAGATGTGTCACATAATAAGGTTTCCTTACCTGTTTCCATCTGTTTAATACGCAGTTTTAGAGTTGTTGAGGATAACTCGTGCTGAAGATCAGTGTCTTCTTTTTGAAGCTGGACGAGATTCAGAAGGTCGATTCCTTGGAAACTGTTCAAGGAAGTTATACGAGACAGGGCGTCCGCTACTACATTGTTTGCTCCAGAAATGTGTTGTATATCTGTAGTAAACTGCGAAATGTAGTCCAGTTGTCGAGACTCGCGGGGTGAGTACTTGTCCCAGGATGAGCTTAAAGAGAAGGTAAGAGGTTAATGATTGGTAAAAAGCGTGAATTCTCTTCCTTCGATGGAATGTTGGAAATGCCTTACGGCACAATACATAGCTAGGAGTTCCCTACCGAACGTGCTGTACCTAGATTCAGTGTCCAGCAACCGTCTCCAGAAAAATCCTAAAGGTTATTATTATTATTATTATTCACAAACATCTTATGGGTACATAAGTGCTGTGAAGAAACCATTTCGGGTTTCTTCAAAAATGCAATAATACACAATTTTCAATAATGTTAACAATACATATGCCATGTTTGAGAAAGGAAGGAAAAGGAAAATAAAATATTAATAATAGAATAGTAATAATAGTAATAATAAATCAGGTTCTGTGTAATTAGCAAGAATTTTGAATTGATTTTGAAGGAGGAAAGGAAGAAACTAAGGAAATAGAAATAAAGGAGACGCGGAAGACGTAAATATCTTAACGCAGAACAAGAATAAACAACTATGTATGTATAGCAAAAACGAGTAATAAAAATAAAATAAAACAGAATAAATTAATAAGTAAATAACTTATTATTGCGGTAAGATATGACGTTAGAATAAGTGCTTGTGCGAGCACAGTCATAGTTTTGGGTGATGCTCTGAAAGTTTCAATTAAGTGCAAAAGATAATCAATGTGTATGAGGTGTATATACATAGTGAAGATAAAAAGAGACTGATAAGTTGATTTCAGCGTAACACAAGTTATTGCCTTAATCCAAAGCTTCGTAATCTTAAGAATAATATTTATTTAGAAGGAAAAAAAAGGAGAGAGTAAAGAAATGAACACATAGTGAAAGGGTTCAACCATGATCATAATAGTGTAATGGATATAGACTTTTGAGATGAACGAATAATTTTAAAATAATAATAACGATAGTAACAATAATAATAAACCTTTACTGCACTCGGATAAATACGTGTAGAATTATGTAACAGTATACAGAGTGAAACCGGGTTGTAGTATAAACATTAGTGCAATAATAATTTAGAATGATGCTATCATAGTCATAATTAATTGCAAAGAATAATTAAATATAAATTTTTATATGTTATATGTTGTGAATATTTTGAAAAAAAATTATTTGTTTAAGTGGAACATAGGGGTTTTTTGTTTTTAATTGTAGACTTTGGATAAAATATGTTTAGAAGGACAAGAAGAGATGAAATGAATATCTAATGTGTCGAAAGACCAATAATGATATTAATAACAGTAATAATTATAAATACGAACATAAGCAGACTTTGTATATTCAGATAAATATAAAATAAAGTGAAATAGACGTGAAAAGTTTCAAAGGTTTCACTTTGCTTTTCAGTCAGTTAGATAGATGACGGACCATTTTTGTATAAATCGTTGTTAAGCACGTTAATATTCAAAAGGTGACACAATCCACTTTCGGAAAGAAAGTCATCAAGAAGACTTCGGAACCGGATTATAGTTTCACTGCATCGGAGGTTCATTGGTAGTCTATTCCAGATGGTTGAGTAGCGAATAACGAAAAAATTCTGGCGTAAATTTGTGTGAGTTTTTGGAATCGCTAGAATATTTTCCTTATTGCGTAGATTGTGGGACGGTATCATAGAGTATGATGGGGTAGATAGCGAAGAGTAAGAAATACCGTTAAGAAGCCGGTAGAGAAAGATAAGGTTTAGTTTGATACGCCTGATCCAGAGAGGTTCTAGTTTGAGTTGTTGACATCTTTGGTGATAGTCTTTGTTGTCAGAATACCCCAAAACAGCTTTGGTGAACCTTCTTTGAACACCTTCAATTTTAATCAGGTCCTTATGCCTGCAGTTACTGTAAACTAAAATACCATATTCAAGAATTGGTAAGATACATTTTCTGTATAATAATAATCTCGATTCGGTATTATTGAAATTAATCATTATGAATCCGATGAGCTTTCTAGCTTTGGATACTTGAGATGCAATGTGTTCCGAAAAGTTCAAACTGTCGCTGTATCTTAAACCCAAGTCACGAACAGTGTTGAGAGGTTTCAGTGTATGTTTGTGTATAGCCAGATTTAAGTTAAGGCAACGGCCAATGTTAATAAATCCACTTTTGTCAACATTAAGTGGCAAATTCCACGAAATAGTCCATTCGTACAACTTGTTTATTTCTTCTTGGATTACTGTTGAAATATAGCTTTCTTTTGTGGGAGATGAGAATGAATAAACCACTTTTAGATCATCGGCAAAAAGAAAAGGTTTACCATATTGAAAGAGGGAACAAACGTCATTGATAAAAAGGAGAAATAGTAATGGACCAATTACACTTCCTTGTATAACCCCACTGGTTACATTCACAGGTTTGGAGTAGAAAGATCCAAAGCGGACAATTTGGCTACGTTCTTCTAAAAATGACTTGAGCCAAGATAAAAGGGGATTCTGTATTCCATATGAAGAGAGTTTTAGAAGAAGAAGCTTGTGTGGGACGCTGTCGAAGGCCTTACTAAAGTCGAAGTACAAAATTATCACAGACTGACCAACATCTCTTCTCTGGGTAATTTGATCAAAAAATTCCAGATGCGATGTGAAGCAGGAGCGTTTGGTCATAAACCCGTGTTGGGATGGGCTGATCAGATTAGCCGAAAGCAAAAATGATAATAGCTGTTTGTGGACTATTTTCTCCATAGTTCTTGACAGCACGGATGTCAAATTAATTGGTCTGTAGTTAGCAATATCACTGCGTGATCCGGTTTTGAATCTGGGAGTGATAAGAGATGTTTTCCATGCAGATGGATAGGCCCCATATTCCATAGATAGGTTGAAAAGTTTTAAACAAAATAATGGGAATTCTCTACTACCATATTTCACAAATGATGAGGGAATCCCGTCAGGTCCACCGTCATAGGACTTTTTCAAGGCAGTTATGGCCTGCTTGATGTTGGAGGGTACAAAATCAATTTTCGACAAGTGTCTGCACGTCAGCATTGGAAATGTATTGATACAGCTTTCAGTTCTAGTGTTATAGCACTGCGAGAAATACTGACTGAATTCTTCGCAAATAATATCGGGGTCATCAATAATTCTTCCGTTAACTATGAAGAATTTGGTCACGCCAAGAGAATTTGACTTCACACGCGATTTAAAAAGCCGAAGTATTGATAATTCTGGGTTCTTATTACCTAGGGCTTTATTTTCTATATTTATAAAATACTTGCGTTTAGATGAAGCACTCTTGTCAATTAACTTAAGTATACTCTGTAGTGTATACAAGTCATTATGCTTGTGGTAACGGTGTTTTAATTTCCTCAGTTTTCTTTTGAAAGTTTTAAAATTATTCTGGCCCCTATTGGCGTTATAAGCCACATGGCTAATAATTGGAGCAGTGTAGTCGAGGCAGTGTATCAAGTTGTGGTATAGATCAGAGATCGCAATGTCAATATTATTTGTGGTAAAATAAGTTTCTCATGGCAAACAACGAATAAGACTTTCAGTCCGTTTCCAGGTTTGTTGATCAAAATGTCTACTCTTGTACATCATTCCAGCCTTAGAATTCAATTGTATGGCGTCGAAAGAATGAATGACACACAATATTACTCTGTGATCACTCTTAAAAAACTCCTGACCAATATGCACTGAGATAGAATCTATGTTGATTGTAAATAGTAAATCAAGTATATTATTCCTTCTAGTCGGTTGTCGGACCTGTTGGACCCATCCATAAAGTTCTAGCGTTTCAACTAACTTGTCATGTCGGCCTGAAACCGGAGTCGAATACCATGTGATGTTTGGCAGATTAAAATAATCTCCGATGATTTTAAAAGTATGCGGTTGGTGTGAAGCAATGGAAAAGATGTTTGTTAGTAATCTATCAAACCTAGAGTCTGCATGTGGTGGTCTGTATATGCATCCCACCAGTAGATAATTCCGAGATCCACAGTTTACAGTCACCCAGGTGGAGTCATCTATAGCATTAAGAGAGTGGTTAACCCTTTGTTTTAAGACTCCTCCGATTGCTCAGTCGGATGTATCTACGACAATAAAAATGGTTGCTTGATTGTCCTGATGTGCGAGCAGGGTTGCCTTAGCGATATGTTCCTTAACTGTGGAGAATGCTTTTCGCGCTGTGTCGTCTAGATTATTTGATTTCGCATTTCCACGAAGTTGATCGGTTAACAGTTTCATAAGTGATGCGCAATCTGGTATGAACCGTCTATAAAAACTTACAATGCCGTTAAAAGTGCTCAACTGCTTAATTGTGGTCGGTTCTGGTTAATCCAGAATGGCCGCCACTCTGTTTCTAAGAGGTCGGATGCCTTGAGCATCAATAGTGTGTCCTAAAAAGTCTAAGGAGTCGGTCACAGTTTGACATTTCTGAATGTTTACATTAATTCCATGCCTTTGGTGTCGTTCGAAAACAATGTCCAGATGCTGGAGATGTGATTGTCTGTCTGGACTTGCAATCAGACAGTCATCAACATACGCATGTACGTAGTTGAGACCTCGGAATACGTCATCTATGAACCTTTAGAAGGTTTGAGCCGCATTTCTTAGGCCGAAGGGCATTCGTGAAAATTCGTAGAGGCCGAAAGGAGTTATGATGGCGGTTTTCGGAATGTCGTCAGTTGCCATAGGAATTTGGTTATAAGCTTTTACTAAGTCGATTTTCGAAAAGACAGTTGTACCTTTCAAGGTAGCTGTCAGATCATGAATATGAGGCAACGGGTAACGATCGGGAATGGTTTTAGCATTCAGATGCCGATAATCACCAGTTGGACGCCAATCATTGCTGTCTTTTTCAGGGACCATGTGCAAAGGAGATAACCATGGGCTATTTGACGGTCGAATGATTCCTAAGTATATCGTGTGGTCGTATTCGTTTTTGGCCAACCTCAGCTTTTCGGGAGCGAGTCGGCGTGCTTTCGAGAATTCAGGTGGTCGTGTAGGCGAGATGTGATGTGTAACATTGCTGGTTACACAAGGCAATTTCGGTTGAGGTTGATATATCTCGGATTATTTGTCGAGTAATGGTTGATATAGGGTGTATGGCGTGCTTAATTGTGACTGGAAATAATCTACAACCAGAAAAAGGAGTTACACAAACAAATAACTTAGTTATACTGTCTATTAACCTTCGTTTGTGTGTGTCGACGAGTAGATTGTGGTGCTGTAACAGGTCTATACCACTGATTGGCATAGAAACATCTGCGACAACGAAAATTCAGTGAATGGGTTTGCATAAACCGATGTTAAGGTAGACGTACCTTTTACCATACGTTGGAATCGGTTTTCCGTTCGCCACCTGTAGGCTTAAAGCAGACTCGTGAAGCCTGTCGTTAGAATTCGCAGGAAGAACGCTAACCTCTACTCCGGTGTCGACAAGGTAACGAACTTTCGTTGTCATATCCGTGAGGTATAATAGACGGCTATGTTCGCCGGCTGCGATTGCCGTTAACGCGCGCCGGCCGGGAAGTTTCCAGGATTATTTTTTGTGTCGGTCGACTTGGAGTTCGGGTAATTGCAGGATTTCCTGCAATTTTTAGGAGACTTCCCATACTGAATATGATGCCAGCACCAGTCGGAGTTATCCGTCTCTCGTGGTCGAGAGACAGATCGCCTACGTGAAACACTTCTTCGCGAGGTTCTTGACCGTCTACGGTCATTACGAAATCGAAGATAGCGTGTCAGTGTATGACATAGGTCGGTGATGTCATTCTAGGTCGTTTGAGGTTTTTTTCTGACTGAAAAGACCCCGGCGTTAGTAGATTTTGTGATTTCTAGGATGCGGTCAGCAGATGCGGCCAGTTCGTCTACGGCGTTGTTTTGAAACGAGACAAGGACTGTTTGCACCTGTTGAGAAAGCTTAGACGAGAAAAGTTGTCTGAATAGGCCATCATCGAAAGTTCGTTGGCCGAGAACCTCGCTCATCCTTAGAAACATGTCTGTCGCAGAACCATGTTGCAGGTCGATGTTATTGAGGAGTTGGTCTAACCTTTGTCAGTCGGTTAGATCTCCACGTCTCAGAATCGATCGTTTGAGAGTTTCAAAATGTTCCGAAACATCACTAGTAAACATACTAGGCGTGACGTACTTGTTAAATTCGCACGGTATTGCCTTAACAACCGCGAGAAACTGCGTGCTTGAGTCCGTAGTGCCGTGCCCGTAAAGTCAGCTTCTGCATAGCAGAACCAGGCTTCGATATTTTCCGGCCAAAAAGGCGTGAACTGAATCGAGGGTGGGGGTAGACTTTAACTTAAATACTTTCGGTGTCTGTTCTGTCATAATGAAAAAACAAGTATCATAATGAACGAAAAATATATAATTAAAGTATATCAGAAAACTGTAAAAAAAATTACAATATATAAGTCAAATAAAGCAAAACAACGATTATTGAAGTTCCAAAAAGGGACAGACTCATGGGTTATCATTTGGTGTACCAGATCACGTCGTGCTCACAAGTGAAGATACCACCAGTATTGTAGTTTGACAACACTTTGCCAGTAACACCTTCTATAATCGAATCGAGCCCACCCAGTTAAAATCAGAAGTCAGAAGCAAAGAGGTTGGAATATGTATTTGATGAGTTATCAGTATATCGAGAAGTGACTGATCTAATATGGCTAATGATCGTAGGATATGTTTCCCACGCCATGCTGTAACGTGATCTGTTGAGGATGCATGAGCAAACGCCTTCAGGTAAACTAGTCCACTAAAACTAGTTTGGTCAGCATCCAATATCGAACACTTAAAAAGCCATTGATTTTGGGGAATTATTTACAGCTACACTATGGTGAAATCAAAAGTACAAACACAAAGAAATTTTAACAGTAATCATTCCATGTCACGTCTCCACATTTCGTCACATTCCCAACCGTATTTTCGATCGTAAAAGGACTGCATGAAGATAAGTATTTGAGAAGTTTCACTTTTACCTAGTTACTGGCGGTTCTTAAATAAAAATTGTTGAATTTGCTCTCCACCATCATCACAAACCATTCACCGTATTTCTTAATAATCTGTTGTTCGTGCACCTTTTGGCCTCGCTGAATCTGTATATACTGTTCTCTCCCTCTGGGTAATGATGTTGTAGTGTTATTATCTGTTAATTATCTTCCGTCGGTTGCATTGTCTAAGAATACCTAGTTTATTTATTTCGTAATTGATTGAGCTTACCTGTAAGAGTTTGCCTTCTGAACTTATTGAAGATTCAGGTTACATCTGCTCGAAATTCTTTTTGCGTAAATGCGAACAGCACAGGACGCCTCGTCCAAAATCATCCCTTATTACCAACTTGAATAACGAATATCTACATAGTAGAATTGCAAAAAGATAAGTACGTTTTATTATTGGTGTTGCAAGCAGAATCAATTCAAACTACTTCTGAACATTTATCATATAATTCTATCTGCTCATAAGTGCTAAAGCAGATTCTAGTGACATATTCATTTTCTAAATGCTCTCTTATATCACCGTTTTGCAGCAATATAAATACTTGCAATCATGTATAACAACCTAAAATATACTTTTCGACAATTACCTGTGGAGAGTTGAGCTTTCATAGTCTTTATATCAGCAGCAGTAACCTGCTTACCAGTTCGATCTTTAATACTTTGTATTGATTCATCTGCTGATACTGACTGAAGTATAATCGGCTTCAAATTTCCTTTTCCTTCTGGGAACAATCTTCTAGTCCATGGATTACAACCCATCCATAAACTACTACAAGGATGATTGTGTAGCATCTTGTATGATTTTATGACTTGTTCCTCAACGTCCAATTCTACGTGAAACCTCAGTTGGCAGTTTTGAAACTAAGACCATCAATGTCACACCTTAGTTGAAGTTCTCAGGGTTTTTCATTCACTGTTAGACCTTGTGATTTACGCCTATGACCAAATGTGCAATGAAACACCACAAACATCTATTTAAATCCAATGTCCTTCATCAGTTAATCTTTGCCGTGAATGAAGTGAGTATGAGTGGTCTGAGAAGCGGTAGGGATATTTTTCCATACATTTTGGAACCCCCTTAAGACACGGTCAAATTCAATCCAGTTTCCGAAAAGCCTGTTCTTTATCATGAGTTGAAATGCTTCGCTTAAGTTGACTGGGATGTCTCTTGAACGTGAATCACTACGAACAGCACTTATTAATTATTAAAAAGTTATTTCTTGCGATAATACTTCAATAACTGAAGAAAGGACTACACACATTTAAGACTTACCGGTTACTCGACATTTCGTATAACCTCTCACGGAAAACAACGATTCAAACAAACTAAGAGTATCTTTGACTGTTTAGTTATTCTCAATACGCTGTTTTGTAGACCCCAACAAATTATGAACAAGGACAGTTACGTTAGGTGGGGTAATTGGTATCTTAGATGAAGTTAGGAAGCAAAAATAGAGCAAGGTTGTACACTTCATAACAGAGAAAGCTAAATTAACGCTTTTCGCATTGATTTTGCGAATTTACGACAGCGAAACACGACTCAAATATGAGAAAACCTGATATTCGTGCAATCCAACGGACATCCAACAGAGCCCCAACAACTCAAATACGGAATGAGCGCCTCTTGCAAGGCCTTTCAAGGTTGTTAAAACGTAACGGCGGGCGACTTTGAAGGGCTCTGACTATTTTTGCCATGCTCGTCAATTTGTGATAAAATACCTCATTTTTTTAATTCCAAATCATAATCCTAAGTACGCATACCAGTTTATAGTTCTAGTAAGTGGGTAAATTGTCTTGAGGTCATTTAAGGATCACTCAACGGTCGTGAATATATATTGTAGTCTCACCCCTAAATGCTGTTTTTCTGTTAGTGTAAATAATTCTCGCTCCAAAATCTTTGGTTTTTTGTCCTTAATTTCATTTCGTCCAGAAATTATAACCTATTTCTGTAATCTTTCGGAAACTAAACATAAATTCGGTTGTTAGTCTAGTTGTAGTGGTAAACTCCCCTGCTCGTATGTTAGACGGGTCTGTAATTTGTAGGCCATTATTTTAAGGCGTTTGAGTCTCTGATACCTACTCGTTGCATATTTGTGTCATGGAAACCAGTTGTGGATTGTCATAATTTATAGTCTTAGAATACAATGTCGTTGCAGTTCAATAAAATGCACAGTTATTTATCCAGGAATTTGTTTCTGTGTACTGATATCTATACCATTCGTTAGTTGTATACTGTTTAAAGGATACATAGACCTATAATTTATTTCTTAAATGTTCTAAAATCCAGTTGTACGATGACTTTTCTGTTGCCTTGGATTGTAAATTAGACTGCTTGTGTCAGTTTTCTCTTAACTTTAAAACGATGTCTAGAAACCTTGTAGTACCCCGAGATCTGAACAAGATTGGTGTACGAATTCAGTTAAATACTAGATGAAGATAAATTAGCTGTTCTGTATAACTAGTAGTGTATAACGTAGTAGATTGATTCTTGTCCATTATTTTACTCAAGATGGGATGGTTGGGCGCTTCAAATATTTTTCTTGACTTCCAGTTTGGTCAATATAGTATCCGTAGCACTAGCTTCCATAATGATCTGATGTCTAGCTGGAGGCCAGAAACATCTAGTTAAGACATGGCACTGGCCGACAGATTAATGTTCGTTCTAAGAAGTATGAAGACGTGCCGACTCCATTGTTGCGTTCTGTGTGATAATTATAACCAATGGTTCGGGACATTGCGTGTATACTTTCGCACGCTCATTCTTAGATTTCCAGTCATAATTTATGCTTCTTGTTTGCTTCATTTCTTGTAAAAACATTCTCTACGTCCAGTATTATTCAATATCGTATATTCTTTCGTTACCTTGTGTTCGTTAATTCCCTCTTACTGCATTGACTTAGTATGGAAATGTGTGCCTATTTAAAACAAATTCGTATCGAGTAGTACGTTGTTCTTGTTTATTCAACGTAAGTAAAATCTGTTCATTTAACTCTACTGTTAAAATTAGCTGGGATTCTTAAGTTTTAACTTTTTAGGGAATTAGAACCTGTTGATCCCCCTTTATGTTTTTAGATATTATCTTCCTGTAACCTTATACTTCAAAATGCTTTCAGAAAAACGTAAAAAAGTAAGGTATTCAACAGACCCAAATGGGAATCTTTGGGCTACCAATCTCAACAATTTTGGCAGAAAAATGCTGGAAAAATATGGTTGGGCTCCCGGAAAGGGTTTAGGAAAAAACAGTAACGGTATTAAAGCCCCTATAAAGGTATCACTTTTATTTTCCAAAAGATTTCTAGGCTTCAACACAGAAAGGCACACGGGGGCTGGGTATGAAGTCGGACTTTGGTTTGGGTATCCGGCAGATTGATGAATACGCGAGTCTTCTGCGTAAGCTAAACAACTCCCATAATAGTTCTGATAAAACAAATCCAATCAGTGAATATTTACCAATGAGTTGGAGAAGTGGTATGAAGACTTTAGAGGCAAAGGATGCATCTAAGTATGGTCAGCAAGATCTGTCCATTGTTCTTGGACATACTCAGCCATTTTTGAAAGAAAAAATAGCTTCGCCGAATGCTTCTGCAGAGAAATCTGATTGTCAAATTCCTACTGTGATTAGTCCATTATCTGTCTCTGAATATTTTGCGAAAGCGAAGAAACGCAGACCCCAAAGCGAGCCACAAACTTGTGGTTTGTTATATCTTTTTACTTCATTAGATACCTTAGGTCTGGCTGATGTAAAGTCAGCCAAGTCAATTGAAATTATCGTCCCTGTCGATCAACACGCTACATCAGTAAGCTCCAGATTTTATATGGGTTGTCATGATAACAAGTATTCTGTTTCAGTAAAGATCAATGATAACGAAGAGTCCAAATGTAGGAAAATTGAAGAGCCATCAAATCATGAAGAAGGTGAACTGATCACACCACCTGTAGATCCTGATAAAAAAATAAGACATGTCGAAACTATAAATGCAGGTGAAAGTAAGTAATGTCCCACAGTAATTTATCCTTGGTCGTAGATGTCATTAATTCACTATTCATACAGTCCAACTTACTGTCGATTCCTGGATACTGTTATTACTAATTATTTCTGAGTAAAAATTGTACCGACCAGTTTATTGTTTTTTTCTAAAAAAAAACAAGAAATTATACCATGTATACATTGTTAATTAATTGTAAGGTAACACTTATGTAACGTTTATCGATGTTTACTTCAGTTTCTAATGGTCGCGTTTTTGTTATTTTAAAGCGCAGAAAACTTGTCGTGTTTTTTCAGCTAGGTAACTTTGCTTATTCTCATATTACTAATGTGATGATATAGTTATACATGTTATAACGGTTAAAAAATAATTTTGAACTTCTTAATGTGGTCGTCTGTCGGCTTTAAACCTTATCAATAATAAGTGATGAAATATGTCATGCTATTCTGGGTTGCGTAAAAGTAAGTTCGAGAATAGTTAAGAGTGGTAAAAGCAAGATTTAGTATTACCGAATGGAGCTACTGACGTTTGATTTAATTCGTTTTAGTAATCTTTTTACAGTCCTCAGAGTAATTGTATTTTATTGTTCAAAACTTCAGGCGACTGACTATCGATCAAAGTGTTGCAAATGAAGTTTTTCCTTATTCTGAATCTTCAGCTCAGTATCATGTGATTATTCTCATCATTTTTTTTGAATTACATATCATGTGTAAGTTTTCAGAGTCACTGACATCATTATTATGACTACTCTGCTTTTTATTCCAGTAAAGTCCTTTCACAATATACGTGTAATACGACAAACTAAACCAGTAAAAGTTTGTGTCGACTCCGATATTATCTAACATAGGCTGCTTGGTCATTCATCCTTATTCACAAAGCGATACTTAAAATGATATGATTAAATACAGCATATAGTTACTAATAGACAATTAACTATACATTAATAGGAAACATGAGTGATCAATTACTTGTTCGTTGACATAATGCTACCACTCGTGTAATTTTAACTCGCTCCTTGTAAATAACTATGTAATTTGACTTTGTTCCGAAGTACCTGTATAGAATTTTAAAAAATCTACAGCGTTTAATCACCATTGATAAAGCAGGACTAAGCGAAGAAACCCAACAAGGAATTTGCTAAGTCATAGTACTCCTGACTAAACAGAAAAAGACTGACTCCACATTTACCCGCACAAGAGCGAGAAACCTTAAAAAGATAGGTGAACAAAAAGGTCGTCATAGTACCAACAGACTAAGGTAGTTATGGGCGAAGATTGCATGAAGAAGGCCGATGGTGTACTAAAAAACAAATCCATAACAACCACTAATGACAAATCCTATTTAAGAATTAGACAGCTGAATCAACAGAACTCTAAGCAAACGCGTCAAAAAAAGACAAATTGCGAAACAAGTTCAGTGACGAACAAAATCCACTGAACTTGTCCACTCTCAACTTTACAACAGATCAAAGATGAATTAAATATCTCATCACAAAGCATTCTGTTACGGCCAGACACCAACATGCATTTTGTGCAAAGGACTCTGCGTGGAAATAAAACATCTGATAGGATCTTGTGATCATTCTATCGATTTTCCAATTTAGTCCCCTGAGTGCACAAGTTTCTTATAACTCACCAATCTGTGCTGTACTGCATATCTCTAATTCAACAGACAAACTAATAGGATCCCCTATTTCACGAATAATTGAAGATACCGTGATGCAAAGACTACAAGGTACATCTCTACTAGTAATCAAACTGAAGATTTCGATACGTAATGTAGGTGACACACTCGTTAGCCTGAAAAGAGAACTCGGAAATACTCATGATTCGATAAGCAGCATTCTCAATAATATCAAATTTACCAGTCATAAAGAAGCATAAGACCGTCCTTGGACGCTTGACTCAATGGGACAAACGCAGGAACTTTGGAAACAAATGTACGGAAAATCAAGCCACATGGATAAATACTAAACTACAACAGCACACAAAGGCAGTCGTGTTCAAATGCTATTCAAGGAAGTGTAAACCCACTTCAGTGCTCTCATTTCACGAAAAAATTGGGAAAACCGATCTTCAGTCCATCTCCCTCATCATACTACTAATAAGTATTCATCTGACTATAACTCTTTATCCTATTCACATTCGAGAAGCTTCCTTTTATCCTAACTGTAGCACTACCTTGTTCACCGGCCAGCCACTCCACATGAAAAACACGTAAATAAACGTTGGAAACACACTATTTCTGACAACATGGAGACAAGGTAGTTGAGGTGATAATAGCTAAACGATCCAATCTTCCTACATATGCTGCCAGTTACCAAACAACAACTCATGAATGATTAGCGCGCTGGGCTCAAGGTAACTACGTCCAGCAAGCGGAGCAGTTCAGTCCACATTCCTATACTTTTATGAGTGAAGTGATCCACGTGTTCAGTAAATGAGAAACGAACTCCATATATTTTGAGGTTTCCTACCATCTTTTTCAACATACCATTGTCATTATCATCACCTCATTATTTCGACCACCTACTTGACGATGACTTTAACTGTTCTCTCGCAAGTCCTGACAAACGTACTTAAATATTGTCCACTTACTAACACATACGCCGTTAGAAGACCTTTCGTGCTTCTACTAACTAAATCTGTTCAATTTAGTGTTTACTGACCTCATTCTCTTCTTAGTCTTTGAACATCACGACTGTTCACCTCAATTACTTATCAGTTTTTGAAAGTATTAGGTTATGAATTGAAAATAAACTTATCCATTTACAAAGAATACTTCAGATTTTAAACTTGGCTGATGTGAGCTACCACACCTAAGGGCTTATTTCTCAGTCGACTTCGTTATCATCTTACTTAATGCACGGTATGACCAACATTCCTCTGTCAAAGATTGTTCTAATTCGGTGAATTTTATATAGACAGTTCGATAAAACTAGATAGCAGGCTTTCGTAAGTCACGCCCAGACAATGACCGAAAAAATCATTTGCTTTAGGCGGAGTGTTATTAAGTATTTTCACGCAACACTGATAAAATAACTATTGTGAGAATCAAGAAATCCATATTTTTTAAATCAACATATTTATCAATTTTGAATTTATTACATGAACATTAGACTTCTTCTATCAATAAATCATCTTTGATGTGTTCTAAATTCTCAGCGCAGCCAGTTTTCGACATGACGAAATCGTCTTCTACTCGCATACCAATGCCAAGAAAGTCTTTTGAAACGCCCAGTTTCTTCAGCTCATCTCTGAAGTAAATACCTGGTTCTAAAGGGAACACAACACCTGCTTCAAACCGTTTTGTACTAGGTATTGTGGGGGTGTCATGGATGTCTAAACCAAGATAATGTCCGACATGATGTGGACATACCTGTTGAGCAACCTGAATTTTGAAAATAAAATTTTCGCATAAGGTCGGTTTAAAATCGTAAAATATATCATGATCACATATTTGGAGAAAAAGCATAAATCTTTGCGCTAAAACTGATCTAGCGGTTTGACAAAAGTTTACAAGTTTCGAAATCTAGACTTTAAGTCTAAATCGTGTATGTTATAAAGCGGCAACCTTAAGGAAAGTGCTTCTGTCTGGCGCCTAGTAACAAAAATATCTGAAGACGAAATAGACAAGATATTTGTGAATCTGAGTTCCAGATTGTCGTCAGTGAATTAGACTATTTTTGTCAGCAATTTGGATTTCATGCTAAATTATCCATCCAAACGTCTATATAGTGCTAAGGTCAACGATTAGGAAACTCTCAATGTGACTACATTTCATATGAGCATTCAAACCACATTTAAAGAAAGTTTGCGTGAGATTATTATTAAGAATTTTTTCCGTTAGAGGAACTACATATTTCGAAACATTTGACAAGCATTATAAGAAAGATGAAAAGTTATGTCCAGCATATTAGATATAACTTTAAACTCGTTTCGTGGTTGCAGATCCACGTATTCGACCTCAAGTCACACTATGTGAGGACTAGTAGTACTGACCAGCTCCCAGAGAGAGGTAAAATGGGATCAGTCAGCTACAACATACAACTAGGCACATGTATGCGTCGTTCTAAGTTGCCACACCTCATTACCGCAACACTATGGACACCAAATTCATAGTAGTTGCTTCAACGGTAGTAATAAATAAAAGGAAGATTGCATATAACGATATAATACAGGGAAATTAGTTCGTAGAGAGAAAGGTATAAAGCAATTTTAATTTCACGGTTTAGTGGAAGACACCTATACCAATGTGATTGATTCTGAGTCATGTCACTCAGAGTCTCTAATCATTGGTTACGATAGTCGCGCGGCACCCAACTAAGTAGTCTGCATCTACTAACAATGCTTAGGGTGAAGTGGTTTGTGAACATCCGAACTATAAATTGGAAGTCGTTTTTATATCGTATAACCACCACTCTATTTACAAAGGACATTTAAAGTGGACGAATTATGTACATTTGAGAGACCACTTATTAAAGATACATAATGTAGATGGTGGTTAAATGCGTATCTATATACCTAATGTTATAGAAGTTTGTTGTTTGCATTTGAAAGGATTTACGCTGCAAAGTATATGTCAACCAATAATTGTTGTTAATCAGTTTAAGTGGAAATCAAAGACTTATGCATCTTTCTGAAAACACATATCAAATGAACTCGCAAATTTTTTTGCAGTACCCATTTCACTCTACTATGATGTAGCGACTGAAAGTACCGTAAAATCGATCAAAACTTCTACTTATTTTTAGTTAACTAAAATTAACACCCAACCATTAATAGATGGTTGTATAGTAGATCATCTTGAAACCAGCAACAGACAGTATATGAAAATAAGTATATCCATAGCAAGAAGTAATTTAAATCAAGTTCAAGGTGCTGGAAAAATCGTATGTCAATTAAGTATAACATCACGGAAATACCAATCATAATACTGATGGGAGTGTGTAATTATGAAGCAATTTAATGAATAAAAGTATCTGTCAAAAAAAATCAACTTACGTAAAACTTGTCCTGATCTGGGATAATCCCCTCACTTATTAAGTGTCGTCCTATTTCAGACAGCATATGATGATATAGATCTTGCAGACTTTGTTCAGGGGAGGCTAAAGATGCACATGAGTTTTGTACATCAACTAATATTTCATGTATAACTTTTTGGGGTGCCGAAAAGTTTCCTAATGAATAAACAGATTTTAATATGTAATTACAATGTTTTGGATTTGACCTTATTGAAAAATTCACCAACTATGGAGGAGTTAGTAGGTACTAATGTACATTTTACTGGACAGCGGAACCTAGTATAAGTTAAGACAACGGGTAGAAAGTTATGGGGTGGTAGGGATAAGACATCTTACCTGTCCAGCCTTATATCTCAAATTTCATAAGTGGGATGAGATCAGATAATTCATCAAACTGACACAAAATCTCAGGTACTTCTTTAAAATAAGAAATCGAAATGACCTGGTACGACTGATGTCTTACAAGGCTTTGATTATTTCTACGAAAATATTCAGGAGAGTGAGTAAGGAGTGTGGTTATGTTGCATTATAAAAACTATAGATGAGAAAGCGATAAGTATCGGCGACATTTACCAAAGGACTAAAAAGGCGCTTAGTAGACAAATCATGAACATTCACTGAATATTAATACCGCACAGTCCCACATACACACAATCATCTATTTTCATCTTGTGTACTTTCAACATTTATTTGTACGAACTAATGATTCTGTCGTACTTGAATACCTGCTGATTTTGAATTCCAAATATAATATGCTTATTTGTGCTTATCTAGTTCTGCTTTCTGTAAATTGCTCTATTTTGGAAATTTCTAGCTAGCATGATGATTCGAATACCCCTAAATATAATACTTATGTTATCCTAATTACTAAAGTCAACACTTGAATATCGTTGGATAGGCATTTAGTGTAGATATGATTTTTAAACGTCACATACTTTTCAATAATCTTGATTTCGGTTATTACCCTGAAGAAGTTTAGACAATTTTCTTCGATTAAAAGTTAGAGTGATTTAAATTTCAAATACGAATTTCACAAGTAATCTTTTGACTTGCCGTACTGACCGTACAGGCCTTCAGTATTTGTATGCTAGGAATTACCGCTTGGTACAAATGATTAAGATATTTTGGGGCTACTTTTTTGAAAACGAGGCTATCAATGACATAACAATTCGTGGAATCTAGTTAGTTGGAAAAACCTAACCAAATCTGCCTAGCTTTAATTTCTCGTTTTGTAAACTTCAGAATTATCAAGTGTTCACATTAGGTAAACAAAAACACTTCAACATACCGTTGACTGGCCAAGTTCGGGTAATATCGGAAGTATATCCGTTAAAGCGACACCCAGCATCCACCAGAACCAATTCCCCATTGTCTATTCTCATATTGTTCTTCATATAATGAATGATGTTTGTTCTGTCCCCACCAGCGACAACAGGTGGATACCCAACAGAGCAGCCTCGGCTGCGCATTTGGTATTCTATGTAACTTTGTAAAGCAGTTTCAGTTATTCCTGGTTGTGTAATTTGCATAGCCGACTTAAGAGACTCAACCGCTGCAATAACCGAAGTTTTAAGTTGTTTGATTTCATAATTTGATTTTATAAGGCGAATGCTGTCGATTAAGTAGTCTGGATTTTCAAAACTAATTCTTTTGTCGTTAATTTGCCGGGAGAATTCTACAATCTTTTTCAAAACAAACTTATTCAAGGGGCGCTCAACAAAATTTTTGGATGATAATGGACTATACCAAACACATATGGATTGTGTAGATAAAGCTTGATGGTCCAAAAATTTACTAAATTCACTCAAAGGATGGGAATTATCAACCCCAGTTGCCAAAGAAGCTTCTGATAACGTCAAGGATGGACCATTCCAGATCTCAGCATGTTTGTTCCGAGTCTCCACGAAAAGATGGGTCGACCAGTTAAGGTCACTTTGATCGTCACGTTCTTCTGTTTTATCTGTGCAAAATAACAGAATTCCATTTGGTTCATTCAACCCTGTGAAGTAGAAGAAGTTGGGATCTTGGTGAAAAGGGTATGGGACATGGTATGCCATATACTGTATTTCGGAAGCTGGTATTACCACAATATGATATGAAGGCTTATTTACCATCTGTTTAGCGCAAATATTCACTTTGTTAACAAAGATTTCACGGCGATTGCTCAATTCTATGAGAGGAACAGAGGAATTGGCGTTTAAATAAGATAAAGAAGTGCATGACCGTCGAACTGACGATAAGGCTGAAGACCGTATCTTCGGAAGTTTTTTGAAGGCAGAAATCATATCTCATAGATTTGTTGATGATGTTGAAAATCCATATCGGCAGGTTGGTTGAACGGAAAAAAATACACAAAGCAAAAACTGGAGCTACAACCAAATAATATGTTTTAGCTATTCCTTTTACACAAAAGCCTTCAGTTTTCAAAAGATAAATGATTAGTAGTTAGCCCTTGTATTCTTCTGCTACAATAATAGCGATATCTAAAACCAAATGTAAATAAAATAACCCAATTGAGATATTTGATCAAATATGTGTATTTCATATACATGTCACAAAATAGTTTGTGCAATTACAAAATTCAGGGTGCTTACAGGTCAATAGAAAGTGAAGCAAAACTTGGCTTCAAGAAAATCGTTTGCAAATACTATGGTACTTGAACTTGAAAGTACAACCAAGAACAAAGTGAACCTTTTAGAATGTTACTATGGCTTCGAAATCAATAACACAATTAGTATAAGAATGAGGATTTTCTACGTAGACTTGAGAACCTTTATCTTAGATGACGACAACGACTTTATGACCTAAGCAACCAATGAACGGGATATTAAGGTGAACAAACAGGAAATACAGAAGACGAAAGCATAAACAAAGGGAAAATGTCGACTTTTGCCTTTACATTGGTTATCTAGGGGAAATGTCGATTTTTCCCATCTACGTCGTGTATTTGGTGGAAATTTGTATACAATTATACGTAACGCACGTATTTGAATATGCCGCATCCTATACTTATATTTCAAATGGTTGATGATGGAATAGAAGAAACATTCGCTTAACGGGCTTCCGTGTCCAGTAGCAGTGGATCACCAACACCTCCAGGCAAGAACCTAGGCATGATAACGATAATAGAGAAAACAAAAGGATTTGGTAAATCAAAATAATATGTTATCCGTGGTCCTTAAGAATTAGTCAATTTTCCTCTTTAAGGACTCCTGGGAAGTCGCTTGGACTAGCTTAGTCGGTAGCGAATTCCAGCATTTGACAACTCTTACGGAGTAGAAGTTGTGTCTGCAGTCTGTTCTGCTATGTTGGGTTTCCAGTTTCTGGGTGTTACCTCTTAGGTTAGTGTTGTGACTAAGCTTAAGAAGATGTTTAAGGAGGTGACCAGAAGTATTAAGGATACTGAAAGTTCAAAAGCGTCTACAAAATAACGCACGGTGAAAATAAACTAAAGAATAATATCATTAACACAAGCAACAAAATACGAACATAGATATTTTTCTTAGATGCATATATCTTTACTTTTCGTTTGTTTGGCTAAAGTGCTTCGAAATACTTGATGGCCATCGCAAATAGCTTACGTGATGCAAGTGAGTGGCGTGCTCTCTGTTTTATGTTCGTTATACCTGATAAGTCTGTTAGTCCTCTAAGATGACTTCAATTAAAGTCTCTGAGGTAGCTGTTAGACGTAGGATTACTGTTAACTGGTCAAGCGTCCTTGGCTGTCATAGATCGACTTATTACAGACGGTAGAATAAATCACGAACATCCTTCATAATAAAACATAACTTACTTTCGTTTAGTAAGTTTGCCAATGAAAGCACGATCGAAAGTAACTGACTTTAACAGTGATTTATGTTGAATTGATAGCAGTTAACGGAGAAATTAATTGTAATGAGATTCTTTCAACAGTAACTCCCTCCACGAGCTACGGCAATGAAGGGATTCTGGATGATGATGGCACGTGTATGAAGTGAATATGCTAATATATTTCTTATACGATGTCATTACAACCATTTGTATTCTCAGAAGTGTTATGACGTTATAAAAAAGAAGGCCGTTCGCCAATTCGCTTCCATTTTATGTCCAGCTTTTATCATGTGAGTTATTCACCAATCGAAATACGACTTTTGCAATCTTAACACTGTGCCAAATCAATGACGTTCGACTGGTATGGGCAGTCTAGCGTCCTTATTGGTCCCTTGTCCGCCTAGCCCTTCCAATCGAGTCCAGAACACCAATTGCAGCTTCTGTTATGCGAATCATTTATTTCAAGCATACTCTGTTTAAATACTAGGTAGACAGACCACATCACACCATAAAATAGAAAATATTATTCGTAGAAGATCGAGCCAAATGTGGCTATGAACGTGAGATACAACAATCCATAAACTGAATATAATTTAGGGACAGTAAATCGTGTAATAATAATCCATACGTCAAAGTGAAGCTTATGGTAAGATGAATACAGATATACACAATCCAGTTACTCAATAGTTAAACAATACGAATATATACAGAATATTCGTTCATTAATAGGTCTCGAAAGTTACTTGTATTTATTTCACTAATAAAAACTCTAAGTCCGTAAATCATAAAGAGCAGATCAACAAGATAATAATCAACTTAATGACGAAAACCTGTCTGAGCAACAGAGATGCTAATAGGATTCTGAATGGTTTACGAGATCTTGTTCCGGATTTTACCGATCAGCTTCAGAAGTGTCATTGGGACGTGCACAAGTGTTCAACCAAAGTTCATCAGCAGTGGGCTTTACTACCATTTAGGATTGAAAACAATCTGTTAAGACAAGTTAAACTTTGGTTGTGTAATTTTGATTTTGATACTTTAGACTTGTATATTTATATAGATGGACCTTCTATTTCATTTCGACGTATATTTAGGCAGAAGTCAGACAACTGAGCAACATTTGAAACTCAGAGCTACATAAAGGAGAAAATCCGCATTGTTTCCTCTGGTTAGGCGAAAAAGCAGACAGTCTGGAAAGTTTCCCTATTATTTTCCCCTTACTTTACAATACATTCTCCCCATTATTTCCCCTTTATTGGTTATTTGGGTATCTTCCCAGATGAACACATAAATTTACAAATTTCTGTGCTATCAGAAAAGCGTGATTGGTTTTGTTCGAGTATATTCAAATGTATTTGCTGAATGCTCCGTCATGGCCGAAATTAGAGAGAGCCTGCTCTACTTCTTGGGTATACAGTCACTGCCAGGGAAGTCCTACTCTGCCTTCTCGTCCACAGGGTGTTGTCTTCAAAATTGAGAGGGAATGATGCAAATGGCTGAGGCCCCTGGATCTTGAGGAAACTAACAGCATATGGACCTCTCGTTAGTCACCAGTTATCACAGGATTTCATCTCTGCAGACTTCCACACTGAGTTGTGGACTAGTTCCCTTTTCGGCTTAGAGAGTAGCCCCCCAAGAAAACCACCTGCTTCAGTTAAGTTAATCAGGGATAACCATAGCCCTCATACAAAGTTAATGACAGTACAGTTCGGAGAAACGTGCTTTCTTCAACCATCATCCTCATATATTTTACTCATGACAACGATCTAAAGTCACTGAATCGTCGGAGGTGAAACGGCACCACGGAATACGAATTTTGAACCAGCTTTTCTGAAACAACGTATACTATTTAAATGGGCTTACTTTGGGACTCACACATTAATACAGGTTGGACATGTTGGTCGCAGGTCAGATAATGATGACCGTCTACAACAGCTTTGCGCAGTCTACAACCTGTCTCTAGCTAACGCCGACGTTCGACGTGGTCACTACCGGTGTCATAACTGGAACTCTACCTCTGCGTCTCAAGGCTAGACTCACGTCGCTGTGAGATACTGCTGGTGTGGTTGTGTACAATACACTGACTATGCTCTTGTTTGCGTTAATCTTACCTTACGTCTCGGCGGCCAACATATTTATCACCCTAAACGACTAAAAGTTAACGTGTTGGTAGCAGCTAAGTATTAAACCAAGCTAGATTCAGGGATAACTACAGCACACCGAAAAGTAAAGATGTGCATTTTGGGCGGTTGCATAACCCAATCGAAAAGACGAGTAAAGTGGCTTGGAGTCCAGCGAAACGTTCCACTTAAAAGCATTGGGTTTCGTCAGGCTCTGCAAAACTTTCGAAGCACGTCGATCTGCTCTGGGTGACCTTAAGTTTGACCATAAACGAAGATTCCTATGTTATGAAACTGTGCAAAGCTTACGCAAGGACCGAGAAGCCTGATAGTAAAAGCCTGCTAAAATGCTGGAAGCCGTAGCTGCATCTGGTAACTGCCACGGTATGAAATATGACTCCATGGGTCCCATTTATATAACTATTGACAAGCCACATCCAGACAGACTCAATGGTGGCATCAAGGGAAGTTTTAATGTGTATTTTTACCTCAATAAAACACCAGTTCCTCGAAGCTTTGGCACCTTTTAAAGGCTATTGTAAGGTAAGACAAAGGTCGACGTAAAAAGAGATAAAAACAGCATGTCACGATTCACTTTGCACTAATCTGTTGCACGGATGTAATTAAGGGTCATTAAGTTTAATTTACTAGTAAACAATGTTGAGTTTGAATGATAAATGAGGCAACTTAGCCAGTAAGATTGCAGGCATGAACCTACCGAAACTACTGGTATATGCATTAACAAGACCGAGGAACTGCTCAATTCAAAATAACAATCGACTTAAGTATCATGTCTACCAAAGAGTTAGGTCTTATACGTGTATAAAGATAAACAATGAAATCTTTACAAAGCTTGAATATCTCATTAATCTTACTGTATATGGACGTTCTTTATGTTTACTTTGTCAATTTTATCCTACTCCCAAACGATGTTTAGTCTTGTGAAGTTTGTTCCAACTGAAAATCTAGGAATATAAAACCACTGATATTATGCGAAGAATTGTGTATTTCTCTTTCAGTGTTTACTTTTTGATGGGGAAAACAAGGACTACGTGAGACCACTGCCAAACTTTGACAATTAAAAAGTCTTTATAGTCCTTCGGTGCTCCAGAAAAAAAAGTTGCCCCTTGACTTACGGACGACCTTTAAACGACGCTACTTTGAGAATCCCCGCTTACTTACTTGGTTACAAATTAGTGTACAGAATAGTTATTAGGATTTACAGATGTATGCTAGGGTGAGAGGTTAGATTTAAATTTTTTCAGGGAATGGCATAAGCTATAACGCCAAATGGCCAACGATCCACTATTATCGTCGATTGATGGTGGCTAATGTGCACTCGAAGGTCAAATTAATGTAAAACGATTGACGCGTCATTCGCAAAATTCGCAAGGTTTTACGGAAGCGGTTCTAAATCTGAGTTCAGTCACACCATGTCTGATAATGTCCACCCTCTAAGTAACGAAAGTGATAATTCTAAGACCTGCCTGACAAAAGCACATAAAGTAACAGGACTTCTGTGATTGATGATTCTTTGTAGAGTATACGCTCGCTAACTATGTCTTATCAGTATATAAAAACTACAAAGATTACCCAACTCCAAATTATTTTCCCTTAGATACCTTCGTATATACAGTCGTTAAGCAACGGACAACAAATTTGTCTTGAAGTTTCCCATTGTTCCGGCTAGATGTTACTGATAGTTTCGGACGGTAATTGTCTTCTAAACTACTTATATCTGCACCTTCTAATTTTTACCAATGCAGGCCTTCAGTTTATATATATACCACTTACTATACCCACTTCATTGTTTGATACTAACTTTCAACATTTCTAAATTGATTTATTATACAAGGCTATCTTCCCATGCAATACATATGTTAAAATTTTCACAACGTGCTCCATTATGTTCTATTTTTTTTCACACATGCACTGAAATTCATACTATATCACCACTAATATCCTCCTGCTATTCTCATCTATTGTTTTTGACACTTTCACCGAACCTCATGATACATTCACCCTTGTGTTAAACATAGGTTTTGATTTCGAGACTTCAGCCCTCGGCATTTATTGTCTCACTCATTTCTATTTCCAAAATTTTGTTCAGTCTATTTGCTATACGTCACTTTCTTATCATGCCACAAAAGAAAATAAAGGCTCCTGTTTGTAGGCGTCCAGCCAAACGTAGGAAAACGACACAATCCCAAATTGCTACTGACAGTTTCAAGGAAACGAGCTACTTCGTTCATCCGGAAGCAGAGAATCTTTTACCAATTGTCTCTATTCCAGGCGTGTTGAGGACTCTGTTGGTAAACAATGATGATAATCACAACTTCAAACATATGAATGTTATAAAAAGGTTGCAAGTTGACATGAACATTCTCAATCGGCTCAAGTATCTCATCAACCCTAACTTCACAGAGACTCCAGATCAAATGAATGACATAAATAACTTCCTAGATCGTGTTGCATCAGAGGTATTTGAAAGAATAAGGGGATCTAGCCATGCAATTGTGTTTAATATACCGGACTCACATGCCCTTAAAAATATGAAATCTAATCTGCTTAGAGCCAGGAACAGGACACACGTACCATGTGTATGCACAAGATTAAAAAGAAGTCACCCTGATATGCACTAACAGATCTTGTTCAAACTCAACTCATCCGTAGACGCTAGTGAGTTTTTAAATTCCTCCAATTCATTGAGACAAAAACAGATTTTCAAGGATATTAAGATTCTACCAGATAGAACACCATGCCAGCGAAAAGTAGGCAGAGATAAATACAGATTACCAGCATCAAAGTCCCAAGTGTATCATAATCCTAAATGTCATAAAATTAAGTCCGATTGTAAGAGGACATCTGACTTTACGAATATGCAGCCGCCGAAAAACTACCCTGAATCTCCTAAAGTTTAAAACCCAGAAGAAAGTAATCCCGATGTAGGTGGTGTCCATCCTTTTAAGAATGTTGACTTAGATTCAACTCTAGGTAGTTGTACTGATTACGATTGGGATAACGCAGTCCAAATCGCTGTTAGTGCAATAACCAGTTCCAGTAACTAAGCAACGGACAACGGGAAAACTGGTCATAACAATTATCTAACTGACCACACACTTACTGTCGATATATTCGAACCTTGCAAACCATCGCAAGCATATTCAACAACACACGATCCTCCCCAAATTACGAAGGAGCCAAAATCAACCACAAACCTTGAAAATAAGCGTCTACAACATGTCCCCCATACGTCAGGTATAATTAGTAATCTGAATTTTAAATGGCCACTTGGTCGCACACAGAGACCTGCTAGCCTTCGTGGTCCGGCTCCCAATATGTACACTATTCCTTTATCAAATGTTATATCCAATAACAATGAGACTTTTTGTACTTCCACCGGCTTTTCTACCGGCAACAGTAAAAACATTTCAAATGATGACAAAATTGTTGAATCTATTTCCGATCGCAACACAACTCTTACCTAAGCCAATCCCCCGAGTATTAATGAAAACACCAATTTTGATTTATAATCTAACCTGCTTCACCATGATTATTCTCAATTTCTTATTCTTTCGTTCAATGCCCGCTCTCTGCCCAATAAAATTACTCATCTTAAAACCCTTTTATTCCTTGTAAATCCAACTATTGTACTTATTACGAAAACATGCTGCAATTCATCTATATCCGATCACTCATTGCATATACGTTTTCTTTGGAACCGATAGATATTATGGATTAGGGGCTGGTACAATTATCTATGTCCGTTCGGACATTCAGGCGTGCAAATTTGAGGATAAATCTCTTGACGCTATAGACGATTCCACCTGGGTTACTGTAATTTACTGTAATTTGTGGATCTCAAAATTATCTACTGGTGGGATGCATATACAGACCACCACATGGAGACTCTAGGTTTGATAGATTACTAACAAACATCTTTTCCATTGCTTCACACCAACCGCATACTTTTAAAATCATCGGAGATTATTTTAATCTGCCAAACATTACATGGGTTTCAACTCCAGTACCAGGTCGACATGATAAGTTAGTTGAAACACTAGAACTTTATGGATGGGTCCAACAGGTCCGACAACCGACTTGGAGGAATAATAACTTGATTTACTGTTTACAATTAACATAGATTCTATCTCAGTGCATGTCAGTCATAAGTTTTTTAAGAGTGATCACAGAGTAGTATTGAGTATCATTCAGTCAGCCATACAATTGAATACCAAAGCTGCAATGATGTACAAGAGTAGACACTTTGATCAACAAACCTGAAAACGGACTGAAACTCATCCGTCGTTTACCATGAGAAACTTATTTTACCACAAATTATATTGACATTGCGATCTCTGATCTATACCACAACCTGATATAGTGACTCGACTGCACTGCTCCAATTATTAGCCATGCGACCTATCACGCCGATAAGGGCCATAATACTTTTAAAACATTTAAAAGAAAGTTGAGGCAATTAAAAAACCGCTACCACGAGCATAGTGACTTGTATGTACATCAGAGTTTACTTACTTACTTACGCCTGTTACTCCCAATGAAGCGTAGGCCGCCGACCAGCATTCTCCAACCCAATATGTCCTGGGACTTTCTTTCTAGTTCTATCCAGTTTTTGTTCATTATTCTCTTGTTTGTCTCCATTCCTCGGCGTAATATGTTCTTTGGTCTTCCTCTTCTCCTCTGGCCTTCAGGATTCCATGTGAGGGCTTGCGCCATACAGTAGAACTGTCTTGACATTTGTAGTGAAAATTCCAACCTTGATGTTGGTTGACAATTGTTTTGAGTTGTAGTTGTTTTTCAGTTGTAAATATGCTGCTCTTGCTTTGCCGATCCGCTCCTCCACATCTGCATCAGATTCACCTTGTTCATCGATGATGCTGCCCAGATATGCGAAGGTTTTTACATCCTCCATAGCTTCTCCGTCGAGTGTTATTAGATTGATGCATGTCGCGTTGTATCGGAGAGTATTACTTTTCGCTTTGTGAATGTTGAGACCTGCTGTTGCTGAGACTGTTGCTGCACTGATCGTTTTCTCTTGTATTTGTTGTTGTGCGTGCGATAGAAGAGCCAGATCATCTGCGAAGTCTAGATCGTCCAGCTGCATCCTACCTGTCCACTGTATCCCGTGCTTCCCTCCGGATGTTGACGTCTTCATAATCCAGTCAATCACCAGGAGAAAGAGAAAGGGTGAGAGTAAGCAACCTTGTCTAACACCGGTCTTTACTTTGAACGGGTCAGTGAGTTGTCCTCCATGCACGATTTTTCAGTTTAATCCATCATAAGAATTCCGTATGATATTGCTTATCTTCTCAGGCACGCCGTAGTGTCGAAGAAGCCTCCATAGTGTTGTCCTGTCCACGCTATCAAATGCTTTCTGTTAGTCAATGAAGTTGATGTAGAGTGATGAATTCCATTCGATTGATTGTTCCACAATGATACGTAGAGTTGCGATTTGGTCTGTACACGATCGATCCTTACGAAATCCAGCCTGTTGATCTCGAAGTTGGACGTCTACGGAGTCCTTCATTCTGTTTAGCAACACCCTGTTGATGACGTTTCCTGGTATTGAGAGAAGTGTGATTCCTCTGTAGTTATCACACTTGCTAAGATCGCCTTTCTTTGATATCTTGATCAAGTGTCTTTCTTTCCAATCTGTTGGCACTTGTTTTTCATCCCAAATCTTACTGAAGAGGATGTGTAGTATCTTGGCAGTTGCTGCTACGTCTGCTTTCAGTGCCTCTGCCAGGATGTTGTCTGGTCCCGCTGCTTTGCCGCTTCTGATTTGTCTGATGGCCATGCTGACCTCTTCAATTGCTGGTGGGCCAACATCGATTGGGAGGTCTGTGGGTGCCGCTTCGATGTTGGGTGGGTTCAGTGGAGCCGGTCGATTCAAGAGTTCTTTGAAGTGTTCTACTAACCTGTTCCGTTGTTCTTTGATGTTGTTGATTACCTTGCCTTCCTTGCTTTTCACTGGTCGTTCTGGTTTACGGTAATTTCCAGCAAGTTTCTTTGTTGTATCATACAATTGTCTCATGTTTCCTTCTCTTGCAGCTTTTTCCGCCGTCATTGCTAAATCTCCATATATTTACGTTTGTCGGTTCTGATGCTCCTCTTCACTTGCTTGTTTGCTTCTGTGTATTCAACTTGTACCTTGACTTTTTCTGCTCTTGTTCGGCTGGTATTGATTGCTGACTTCTTGTTCCTCCTCTCTTCAATCTTATCCAGTGTACCAACAGTGATCCATTCCTTGTGGTGGTGCTTCTTGTGGCCCAGGACCTCCTCACATGTTGAAATGATTGCCTCTTTTATCCCTTACCAGTTGTTCTCCATAGTAGTTCCCTCTCCATTGAGTAGATCGTGAAAGGCCTGGAACCTATTGCTGAGGGCTATCTTGAATTCGTTGAGTTTGTCAGTATCCCGAAGGAAAGCCGTATTAAACTTTTGTGATGTTGTCCGCCCCATTGTCCAGTGCTTCTTAAGTTTTAATTTCAGCAAGTGATGATCTGATGCTATATCAGCTCCTCTCCTGGTTCTCACATCCTCCATAGTACTCCTAAACTTTTTGTTGATGCAGTATATGTTGTAAATTGTAGATCATGCCTGTAAAAATGGCGTGTACCTGCTACTGCAGAAATATATTATTATTATTATAGTCGATTTGGTTTTGTGTAGTGTGGTCCGGTGAAGTCCATGTGGTTTTTGAATGCGTTTGTGTGGGAATATAGTGCCGCCTATGACCAGTTTATTGAAGGCACATAGATTTGCAAATCTCTCACCGTTTTCGTTCCTTTCTCCCAGTCCATGACGTCTTCGAACCCAGTGTTGGTCATTCCAATTTTAGCATTTAAATCTCCCATCAGAATGGTCAGGTCCTTTGTTGGGCATTTCTTGACGATTGACTGCAGCCTATCGTAGAATTGATCTTTAATATCTTCATTGTAGTCGTTGGTAGGCGCATATCATTGGATGGCGTTCATTGTAATACCCTCTTTCTTTGTTTTGAAGGAGGCTTTGATGATCCTGGGTCCATGAGATTCCCATTCTATAAGTGTATTTTGTGCTCGTTTGGACAGCATCAATGCAGCTCCTTGTGTATGTGAGGCATTTTCTTCTTCATGACTGGAGTATAACAGAAGTTCTACTGAAGGTAGTCGTTGTAAGATTCAAACCCTAGATCCAACTAGGTTCTACTGATGAATAACTTTGTGGAATAGGTGTATTGACGCGCGACCCAATCGAAATCACAACAAGGTTATTTGGTTAACAACGGTTCTAAAATTCATCATATATAAAAATGTACAAATTTACCTAAAGAAATATTACCACACAGTTATTCAACCAACAATTGTTCTCAAAATAATCAATCTAAATTACAATAAGTAGCAAAGTGATAAGAAATACATGAAAATTGCCGAACGCTCCAAAAAATAAGTGTTATTCTATCCTTCCTGGATAGATCGAGTAAATAATGCGTTCCAAATGTTGCTTTATAACACAGTGTTTCCAATTCTGGGAAAGTGCTCCAATTAACAATCGAAATGCACTATCCCAGTCAAATAAAACAACGCGATCAAAGGTGGAACAATCAATATGGCAGCCGCCAGAACGATATCAATTAAAACAAATTAGATACAGTTCAAGAAGAAGCATAGAAACTTAATGAAAGCGATAGAAAAACTGAGAAAACTACTATGAAATTAAACATTACAGTCTCATTGGCATCAAAAAGATTAACAATAATGTACAAATAAAGAAACTATTAAGAAGTTGCGGAGGTATACATGGAGGGATTTTCACCTTTAAAATGGATCTTACATTCGTTGTTGTCCAACCCGTGTACAATATGCCTCACTGACTCCAAGCACCTTCAGGTTGTATTTCCTCATTTCTGCAGCAACTTGGATGGTTCTCCCAGTCTCCCACGTTGTCCGGACGTTCCATGCACCCATAAAAATTGTTGCTCTGGTTGCTAGAAGGTGTATCGGCCTCATAACTTCTGAAGGAACTCGGCTTTCATCATGAGACGTCATAATAATTCCTTCAAGTCCCAGGGATCGAGTTTAATTGGTTTGAATAATTTTTCTGGTTAGCGCTTTTTTAGCGAGTTGGTTTTCTACGAGATGGGCTCGCTGACTCCATGCCCAACCCTCCTCCTTTACCGGGGATTGGGATCGGCAGTAGCCTCTGGAGGAGCTACAGGCGGAGTTGCTTCAGAGTATACTTAACTCAATGGACAGGAGTGCTTCATCTAAACGCATGTATTTTATGAAAATAGAAAATAAAGCCCTGCGTAATAAAAGCCCAGAGTTATCAATACTTCGGCTTTTCAAATCGCGTGTGAAGTCAAGTCCTCTTGGCACGACCAAATTCTTCATAGCTAACGGAAGCATTGCTGATGACCCCGATATTATTTGC
Organism: Schistosoma mansoni; assembly: GCF_000237925.1. Lineage (NCBI taxonomy): Eukaryota > Metazoa > Platyhelminthes > Trematoda > Strigeidida > Schistosomatidae > Schistosoma > Schistosoma mansoni. The sequence continues at coordinate 12,027,163 of NC_031497.1, forward strand.
AAACAATTCAGCCAGCATTCTTCGCAGTGCTACAACACTAGAACTGAAAGCTCTATCGACAAATTTCCAATGCTGACATCCAGACACCTATCGAAAATTGATTTCCTACCCTCTAAAATCAAGCAGGCCATAGCTGCCTGAAAATGTCTTATGACGGTGGACCTGACGGGATTCCTTCATCATTTGTGAAATATGATAGTAGAGAATTCACATTATTTTGTTTATAACTTTTCAACCTATCTATGGAATATGGGGCCTATCCATCTGTATGGAAAACATCTCTTATCACCCCTAGATTCAAAACGGGATCACGTGGTGATATTGTAAACTATGGGTCAATTAATTTGATATCCGTACTATCAAGAACTATTGAAAAAATCATCCACAAACAGCTATTATCATTTTTGCTCTCGGCTAATCTGATTAGCTCATCCCAACACGGGTTCATGACTAAACTCTCATGCTTCACATCGCACCTGGAATTTTTTGATCAAATTACCCAGAGAAGTGATGTTGGTCAGTCAGTAATAATTATGTACTTCGGCTTTAGTAAGGCCTTCGACAGCGTCCCACACAAGCTTCTTCTTCTAAAACTCTCTTCATATGGAATACAGAATCCCCTTTTATCTTGGCTCAAGTCATTTTTAGAAGAACGTAGCCAAATTGTCCGCTTTGGATCTTGCTACTCCAAGCCTGTGAATTTAACCAGTGGAGTTATACAAGGAAGTGTTATTGGTCCATTACTATTTCTCCTTTTTATCAATGACGTGTGTTACCTGTTTCAATATGGTAAACCATTTCTTTTTGCCGATGATCTAAAAGTTGTTTATTCATTCTCATCTCCCACCAAAGAATGCTATATTTCAGCGGTAATCCAAGAAGAAATAAGCAGGTTGTACAAATGGACTATGTCGTGGAAATTGCCACTTATTGTTGATAAAATTGGATTTATTCACATTGGCCGTTGCCTTCACTATATCTGGCCATACACAAACATACACTGAAACATCTCAACACTGTTCGTGACTTAGGTTTAAGATATAGCAACAGTTTGAACTTTTATGAGCACATTGCATCTCAAGTATCCAAAGCTAGAAAGCTCATTGGATTCATAATGATAAAATTCATTAATATCGAATCAAGATTATTATTATACAAAAAATGTATCTTACCAATTCTTGAATATGGTATTTTAGTTTACAGTAGTTCACGAGCCTAACATACCGCATCCGGTGCTGAAACACCAAAACCAACACAATTACCTGAGAATGTATAAGTATGGTAATTGTGATCCTTTTGGTTTGAGTTCGTTACATGTATGGTTATATACGGCCTATCCAAAATACACAAAACCGACATCCCGATAAGACCAATAATATCTATGACAAAATCACCCTTTCATAAACTCGCCCGCTGGCTGACAAGGTGCTTGGAACCAATCCGCAAGAAACTAGCACCCTATAGTCTGAAAGATAGTTTTGAATTTTTAAACAAAACTTGATAATATAAATGCTTCTGATAAATTCATGGTCTCATTTGACGTCTCGTCAGTTTTCACAAATATACCCTTAGATGAAACGGCAGAAATCATAAGTGAATATTCTGAACTTTTACCTTTACCAATCCATGAGTTCAAACAGCTCCTGTTTCTGTGTACAAAGAACATACAACCCGAATTCAACAATGTGTTCTACCGAAAAATTGCTGGAGTGGCCATGAGTAGCCCTTTGTGTCCAATTCTGGCCGACATATTTATGGGTGACCTCGAACAAAAGAGGCTTAAGCATGCCATCGATAGTACCACACTATGCTGTAGATGCATGGATGACACCTTTCTTGTTTGCGACAATCACAAACACTCCATCAATTTGCTCAGTTTGTTTAATAAAGCACACAAGGATATAAAATTTACCATGGAACATGAAGACGAAGATAAATTCCATTTCTTAGATATTGGAATTAGACAAAGATATGTTCATCACAAAAACACTTGGAGTGGGCTGTATCTCAATTACTACAGTTTCTGTCCAATGAGTTACAAAAAGGGTATTGCACGAACCCTTTTCGACCGCGCACGCAAAATCTGCTCAAATGAGTGTCTTGAAGAAGTGGCTTTAATCACCAAGTGCCTACGTGAAAACGCAAAGGAGATGAAATCGCTGGAATAATTAATCACAGACTTAATTCCGTGTTGAAAGCGACCTACCCAGCAGCTAAACTGACAACGGTGTGGGAAACAAACTGCTCACTCAAACAAACTAAAATCGACAGGTCCTCTTTTCTCAGAAGCTGCAACTGCATTTAGCGATTTACATGTACGTGCCAAAGCAGGTACATCAGAAGAACCGAGAGAAGAGTACATTTCCGCATTTCTGAGCATGTTCCTAAGAAACTGAGGCTGCAAAGGTCCAGGCCTCTCAACAGTGCGACAGCTCGGCATTTACTCAACACCGGGCACACCATTGAAATTTCTCATGCCTTTAAAATCATTAGTAAACAAAGAAGTGCAGATGCTTTCCGGTTTGCTGAAGCGATAGCGATAAAAAACTCAAACCGGATCTGCGTACTCAAAAAGGGACAGTGATAAACTTATTACTACCCTGGTAATCCGTTTTTTTGTTTTTTTGTTTGTTTCACGTTTCTTGTTATTAGTTTAATTTGGGTTAATATTCAGTTTTTATTATATTCCTCTTCCTTTATCCAATTCTTAAACCACCCTTTCTCTCACACATTTCCGCTCATTTGTCCCTCTTAATTATATGAACTCTCAAAATTTTATTCAATTATTACGTAACCCACGCTAATTGTTTTTAATTACATCTAAATTAATCACACTTTTGATCTTATCTATCTTTGAACTCCACTCAACTTTTACGCCACCCTTCGTTCTAATACCTAATAGCCTCTGACCTTCCCTTGCACACATATATATGTATAGTTATCATTGATGACCTTTTGTTATTCTAATCCTTTACATTCACTTATGTCAGTCGTTCAATCCTATTTATCACCCCAATGCTAAAACTCTGATGCATATTTGGTTGTAAGCAGCTGATGAGAAACCACGAAATATAATGAATTCACACTATTCTGCATCAATATTTGTTCTGTATAATCTGATAACTTTTTGTTCCATTCTGTTGCTTTCTAAAGATCGGTGGGTTAGGTCCACAAACATACGAATATTCGCATAACCAATGTCCCAATTCTGGTAGACGAATAGCTGAAGATACATGAGAGAAAGGTAAATAGAAAAGATCAGCAAACATTTCCAAATCCTCTAAGGTAACAGCAACTGTATTCACATCACCTGAAATAGGGGTTTCAGAAGAATTATTATCATAAATCATGACCATATTGGAAGGAGTGGATTCAATCTGCACGGTAGCTTCGTTTTGACCAGTTTCAAGATTATCTGTATCCATAGGTGTAGGAGTACCTATAGCTGTGCTAGGTTTTGAAGCACCAACCTGAAGCATTAATGCAAGCCAGTCTCGTAAAGCTATACGAAGAGCTTCACGAGGTCTGTAAACAGATGCATACTGTCGTTTCCTATTTACACAGTCATCCTGACAGACGGACGGGTGTTCATTAATATCACCTGATTTTTGATAATCGATACCATCAACAATCATTTCGTTATCATCAGAAGCGTTAGATTCAAAATCTTCACTTGTACATAGCATTTCTGTATCAGTTGATTGTATCATATGATGCTACCAGCTTTTCTGGACCATTGTGCAAGAGTATGAAACGCCACATAGTTTGCTTCAAATTCACAATTCGGATTGGTCAGCACTCCTCCAAGCAAGCCTTTGTGACGTAAAGCTAGGGGTCGACCACTGTATGGTCCTATAAATACGCGACGCTGGTCATAATCATTAACATGTAGATTGTCCCATAAAACGATAGGATGTTGTAAGAAAGTAAATAATTCCTTCAGCTCCTTAGCTAAAGTTCGTTTAGACACTACAAGCGGACCGGTCCAGATTACAGCGATACCTGGTGTTAAACAGGAAGCAACTGTCGCTAAATATTCTGATTTATTAGTATTAGGTACTGCCAAACTCTCACTGTACCCCGTTGGACAGAATAAAAAGACATCTGGACATCCTAAATGGTTGTAAATTTCGTTCGCAAACATAACATGAGCACGGGCTGATGAGTTAAATACTTCTCGATCTGCGGGACATAAGCGTGGCTTAATATCATCAAAAAGAAGGGCAAATGCACGACAACCAAGTTTTAAAACCTGATCAACTTTTTTCTTTAAAATATCTACTTCTTTAGCACTAGAAAACGTTACATCAAAGCCCGGTGATATAGCAAAAATAAAAAGTACTCCAGCTTCAGTGGACTCAGTGATCAAAAACTGAAGTTGCTGCTCTTCTTCTTGAGTGTACGAATCCCTACATGACTGTCTGTGTTTTATATCATCCTTAGGGGCATACAGGTAAGCATTCATCCCCATTTGATTCATTCTCCGAAACAGTTGTTTTCTTTGAGGATATGTCCAAGGTCGAAAATAAAACCCTTCAACAACGCCTGTGAGAAATTCTTTATTTACAAATGTCTGACTGTCTTCGAGAGCCATCTTCAAGATTGAAGCGCTGTAGAGTTCAACCTGATCAACTGGTTGGAATGGTCGTATGAATGTCCCAACGAGATACAGTTAGGCTTCAACTACACTGACAGGGACTGAACAGTTATCGAGGATCAAAGTGACAGGTTTTTAGCGTTGCAATTATTTCCTCCTTTATTTTGTTCTTGATTCTATCATCAATCACCAAGATAAAAAGTAATATTTTCAAACGGGTGTTTTTGAAGGAAACACAAATTACCAAGAACACAAAACAGGATGATCGCGACCGGAAACAAAGCTTCAGCGTTCTACCAGTTCATAAAAGGCGCGCTTAGTTGCAGGCATAACGATCTGATCAAAATTGAAGGTGTTCAAAGTAGATCCACCAAAACCGTTTTTGGGTATTCCGACAATAAAGACTATCGCCAAAGATGCCAACAACTAAAATTAGAACCCCTCTGGATCAGGCGTGTCAAATTAAACCTTATCTTTATCTACAGGCTTATTAATGGTGTTTCCTACTCTTTTGTATCCACTCCTTCATGCTCTGTGATATCATCTCACAATCTATTCAATTAGGAAAATATTCTAGCAATTCCAAGAACCCACACAAATTTACGCCAGAATTTTTCCGTTATTCGCTACTCAACCATGTGAAACAGACTGCCAATGAACCTCCGATGCAGTGAAACTACAACCCGGTTTCGAAGTCTTCTTGATGATTTTCTTTCCAAAAGTGGATTGTGTCACCTAATTAATATCAACGTGCTTAACAAGGATTTATACAAAAAAGGTCAGTCGTCTATTTAATTGACTGAAAAGCAAGGTGAAACCTTCGAAACTTCTCACGTCTATTTTCTTTTCTTTTTATTCATCTTAATATGTGAAGTCTGCTTATGTTCATATTTATAATCATTACCATTAATAATATCATTATTAGTCCCTCGATACATTAGATATTCTTTTCATCTCCTCTTGTCCTTCTAAACATATTTTATTCCTAAATATCCAAAGTCTATAACTAAAAGGAGAAAAACCCTATGTTACACTTAAACGAATTAAATTCTCAGATTCTTTTTATCTCCACAACATATATATAACACACAGAAATTTATATTTGATTATCCTTTGCAATTAATTGTGACTATGATAGCATCATTCTAAATTATTATTAAACTAATGTTTATACTAATACCCGGCTACACTCTGTATACTGTTAAATAAATCTACATGTATTTAAAACAATTAGTCCCTTTGATAAATTTCGATAATGCAATGAGAAGACGAAGTTTATCAGAATTATGTGATATATTAGCGCAATACATTTCGAACAATCTGACCACACATATACTTGTTAAGACATTTTTATATGGAAATTAAGAGGTCAACTAGACAGGTTAAGGTAAGAAAATAAATAAAGTACACAAAAGCAATGTGATGACTACTCTGGATAATAAATAAGCATTACCAGGGTAGGTTAAGGGTAAGAACAAATTGTTCTCCACTCAACTTTTACGCCACCCTTCGTTCTAATACCTAATAGCCTCTGACCTTCCCTTGCACACATATATATGTATAGTTATCATTGATGACCTTTTGTTATTCTAATCCTTTACATTCACTTATGTCAGTCGTTCAATCCTATTTATCACCCCAATGCTAAAACTCTGATGCATATTTGGTTGTAAGCAGCTGATGAGAAACCACGAAATATAATGAATTCATACTATTCTGCATCAATATTTGTTCTGTATAATCTGATAACTTTTCGTTCCATTCTGTTGCTTGTAACAGCTCAGGTTGGTTGGTTAAGAGTTGACCCCAAACAACCAAGCATATGCTAAAACAGTATTGTTCAAGTATTCATTCACTTCCTTACCTTTTGTAAGCGTTATATTCCCTACTATCTTATATGGAATGTTGAGAGCCTTTGTTTGTCTGAACAGATAATCCCACGCTCCACCGTGACTGCGCGAAGATCGAAATAAAGACCTATTCACTACTTCTCTGGTTTCTTCTATCAATAGCACGAGGGTTACCTATAGGCACGAAAGTGGTGAGCCCTTTTTGAACACAATTTAACCTCATTTCTGTTATTAATCTTTTTTTTTTACTTAATCGTAAAAGTAGACCGGATTATCCGTAAACTAAGTTGAGTATATAACTAGTTTATTCCGTATTATCTTAAGTTATTCGTGTTATAGTAACCATTTTTCGTGCTAACTTTATTGCTATATTTGTCACATACCTCATGTCAGACTCAATAGAAACCCATAATCTGGAGGATTTGTCACCAGTGGAGATAGACACTGTTATGACTACGAAATCCCGACTTCCAGAATTTGATCGTAGTGATCCTGAGTTGTGGTTTGCTCAACTAGAGCATTATTTCACAAGACACAATACCAAATCTGAAGGAATTCGCTATAGAGACTTGTGTTCTATCCTTCCTCCTTCAGTTGCCAAAGAAGTCCGTGACTTGATTTTAGATCCACCATCACCACAACCATACACCATCTTAAGACGAGAGATAATAAACCGTTTATCATTATCAGATAGTCAAAGAATCCAAAGACTTTTTCAAGGTGAAACACTAGGTGATCGTTCGCCGTCACAGTTTTTGCGTCACCTCCAAGTGTTAATGGGTGATAACACGGTGGGTGAAGCAGTCCTAAAACAAGGATGGATACAAGCTCTCCCATGCTACGTCCAACACTGTTTGGATGCACAAGATCCTGAAACCTCACTATCTCATTTAGCGCGTATAGCCGATAGAATCATGGAGAGAGGTCCTCCAACTGGACCAGGCACAATAAATCACACACAAAAAGTAGAATCAGCAAAAGACCCCGTCACAGAAGGACTCATTGCGAGTGTTAAGAGTCTCACTGAGGCTGTCACCAGAATGCAAATGGGTCATAGAAACAGGAGCAGGTCACCACAACGACCACGATCCAAGTCACAAAACAGGTCACAAATGTCCAGACAACCTGGGCAGTTTTGTTGGTACCACTGGAAGTTTGGTGTCAACTCAACCAAGTGCATGCAACCATGCGCCTGGCCTAAGCATAATTCTAAGACAGCGGGAAACGAGTAACCCCTCCCCAGGTCGCGACGACTGAGGAGGGGCGCCAAAACAGTCGCTTGTTTTATGTTAGAGACAGAAACTCTGGCTTGAATTTCTTGGTGGATACTGGCGCTGCTCTTAGCATCATCCCTCAAAATAAAACTGAGATTAGTCGAGAAACATCATCAATTACACTTCAAGCTGCAAATAAAACTAAAATTGCGACATTTGGGCAGAAAAACTTAACCCTAGATTTGGGGTTCAGGAGGCAATTCCCTTGGGTTTTCACGGTAGCCGACTTAGATCTGGCAATACTGGGGATGGACTTTCTAGAGAGATACGAATTTCTAGTTGACACCAAGAAACGGCGATTAACACTAAAAGAAACTTCGTATTACACAAAAGGCAAAGAAAGTCACATCAGCTCTCTTAACTTGATTCAAACTCCTCCAGTAACAACAGCGAAATTCCAAGATATACTCGCGGAATTTCCAAACTTAACTAAACCAAACCCACAGCCTTCTAAAGACAAACTAAAAGTAAGTCACACTATCAAAACCGAAGGTGCACCGGTTTTTGCAAAACCCAGGAGACTAGCACCAGATAAGCTCAAAATCGCTAGGGCCGAGTTTGATTATATGCTACAACTGGGTATTATCCGTCCCTCCGATAGTCAATGGGCATCCCCTTTGCATATGGTCCCAAAGAAAAATGAAGGTGACTGGCGACCGTGCGGGGATTACAGAGCCCTCAACCGTCAAACCGTACCAGATAGGTACCCAATACCGCATATCCAAGATTTCACAAACGGTTTACAGGGTATGAACATATTCACTAAAATTGACTTAGTCAGGGCATATCACAATATTCCAGTGGCTGATGAAGATATCCTCAAGACAGCTATTACAACACCCTTTGGCTTATTCGAGTTTGTACGCATGCCATTCGGCCTGAAAAATGCGGCACAGACATTTCAAAGATTCATAGACAATCTACTTCGAGATATGCCATTTGCGCAGGGGTATATAGACGACTTGTTAATTGCCAGCCCCGATTTGCAATCACACGAACAGCATGTAAAAACAGTGTTAAAAAGACTGGATGAACATGGAATAAACATACATCAAAGTAAGTGTGTTTTCGGTGTTCAAACTTTAGAATTTCTCGGTCACACAATAAGCTCAGAAGGGATTAAACCGATCAAAAAAGAAGTAGACACCATTAAACAATATCCCATACCTAGTTCTCTAACACAACTGAGAAGTTTTCTAGGTCTAATTAACCTTTATCGCAGATTCATACCAGGTTGTGCACAATTAATGCAACCTTTGACAGATTCACTAAAAGGAAAACCAAAAGAATTCAAACTGTCTTCTGACGCTGTCGAAGCTATTAAACAGCTTAAAGATAAACTAGCTCAAGCAACTACGTTGATGTATCCGAATTCTCTTTCCCCACTTGCTTTGATGGTGGATGCTTCTGATAAAGCAGTAGGCGGTACCCTTAACCAACTGGTTAAAAACGCCTGGAAACCAATTGCTTTCTTCTCAAAAAGACTCGCTCCAGCAGAGACAAGGTATTCTACCTTTGGGCGAGAACTTCTTGCAATCTACCTAACCATTAAACACTTCCGACACATGTTAGAAGGCAGGGAATTTATGGTCTTTATGGATCACAAACCACTAACGAATGCACTAAAAGCGAGAGCTGATAAATACTCACCTCGAGAAGTCCGACACCTTGACTATATATCACAGTTCACAAGCGATATCCGACATGTCAAAGGTCAGGACAATCAGGCGGCAGATGCTTTATCTAGGCTAGAAATAAACGTGCTACAGCAGTCTACAGTAAACTTCGAGACGTTGAGAAACGAACAGGAGCAGGATTTAGAATTACAAAACCTGCTTAAAACAAACAATTCAAGTCTTAATTTAAAATAGTTCCCATCACCTGTCGATGGTATTCTAATCTACTGTGACACGACCAAGGCAATGCCGCAACCTTTCGTTCCCAAAAGTATGCGAACGTTGATATATAATAACTTTCATTCTTTGTCTCATCCTGGCGCAAAAGCTTCAACAAAACTAATCAATGCCAGATATATATGGCCGAATTTACAGAAGAATGTACACAAATGGGTTGGAGAGTGTTCAGCATGTCAACAATCAAAGATAAATCGTCACACAAATTCACCCATAGGTGTTTTCTCGCAACCAGATGCACGTTTTGCCCATGTGCATATCGACTTGGTAGGTCCTTTACCACGTTCAAACGGTTTTAATTATCTTTTTACATGCATAGATCGATTTACCAGATTCCCTATAGCCATCCCGATAGCGGACATCACAGCGGAAACAGTAGCCAAAGTTTTCATGCAGAACTGGGTAACCATTTTTGGTACACCTATAACAATAACGACGGATAGAGGAGCGCAATTCGAATCCGAACTATTTAATAACTTGGCTAAACTTCTAGGCTCCAATAGGATACGCTGCACTGCATATCATCCTCAGGCTAATGGGATGGTAGAACGTTTTCACCGTCAGCTAAAAACCGCTCTTATATCTCACTCAAACCCCAATCAGTGGACAGAATTCCTACCGTTAGTTATGTTGGGAATACGAACATCTGTCAAAACTGACGCACAGTGTTCAGCTGCGGAACTGGTTTTCGGAACAACTCTGAGACTACCAGGTGAATTTATTAACCCTAATACTAACAGTCAAAAACTTAATTTAGAAAATTATGTAGATCAACTACGGGACCACATGTCTAAACTTAAGCCGATTAATACTCGTGAACAATCGCGCGCCGTATATATACCTAAAGACCTAAGCAATTGCACGCACGTCTGGATAAGATGTGACAAAATAAAAGCACCACTCAGTCCTCCATTTGAAGGTCCTTTCAAAGTCGTCTCAAGAAAATCTAAATATTTCGTGATGGAAAAACATGGAAACATCGACACAGTAAGTATTGATAGGCTAAAGCCGGCTTATCTAGATCATGAACCACCATACGTGTTGTTAGATCGTTTAACTGACAAATCCATTACGGAATCGAAATGTAAAGATGATAAATCTTTACAAATGACTAAAACGGTTCGCTGGGCACATCCGATTAGTCAGTCAAGGATGTTGACAGTTTCGGCTGCAGGATAAATCTAACCACGTAGCTAATCAGACCCTGCATCTACGTAAAAATAATGTTTCATCACTCTTTCGTTTACAAACCCAAGACACTTGCGATTAAGAGAAACAGTTAGAGTTTAGAATGGGAGAATACTATTAGGCGATACATGCGTCCCTGATTATGTGTCAAATCTAACAAAGTGAAATGACAAATCATCCTCATCAGAGGCGGGCAATTCATCTGAAATGGATCATCTAATTATTTTCACCAATCCGTCACATAGCGTGGTCTTCTATGCTTGAGATTAATAAAAATTCATACGAATTTCAAACATATAAAGAATCAAGCATGGCAGAACATCTAACCAGCTGCTCACGAAGTAAAAGCTGCCTAACATTCTAGTTGTTTGCAGTCAACGTAAAGGTACCTCAAGTACTTGGTACTGTGCAGATTAGCGAGGATATAAGAAAGTAAAGGATAAGAGAGAGAAAGATGAACTGGTGGTTCAGCAAGCTCACAAAATCCCATACAAGATTGCGTGCTTTGGATTTCACGCGAAAATATGTCATAATCTATCTTACACCTCGTCAGTCAACTCAAGCGTGCCAGCATAATGCATTTTTTGTGGTTGCTTGTGAGATTACGATAGATAGGGTTTTGAAGGGTCCATTTCATCATCCTTTCTCACGTAAAGGTGCCATAAAGTGAAGATAAGATGAAAATATTATTTATAGGCTTCTTTAATCTTCTCTTAACTAATTGTGATACACTTTAAGCTCAAGATACGCCGGTCTAAATATACCAGTCTGAAACGAAGTGTATATCGCCATTACAGGCGATCTGTGTGTATGGTCGGGGACATTTTCAAGTTGGATAGGAATTGTTTGAGCTCTTAGTTCACTCCAACTTCAGGCTGAAGGGACGCCCCATCCAATCGGAACTGGATGGAGCCCTCTAGAATATCAACGTTGCATGCTACGATTGGACAATAGTATAACTTACCTCCTTGAAGATTGGCTGTATTATAACGATGTTATAGTCAACGCTAATATCTGTAAATACCCATGTACTTCTGTCCATTTATGGTTCTTACCCAACAATTACTTCCCCTGCTTCTTCTGATTTGCGGATGTGGAGTTATTCACTTTCTAGCACCGTTAGTTGTGCATCGTATTCTGTTATAATCAAGTACAGAACGTAATACTGGTAACGAGGTGTACTAGTGGCAACGCCAGTTACTGTTGACCATGTAAAGTCTTAGTTTGAACGTCAGAAAAACGGTATTGTAGAGGTAAATAAATCCCTAAAATCAATAACTCTGTAAGTGTTCGACATTGGATGCCAACTACGTTAGTTTTAATGAACTCACCTAACTGAAGGCGCTAGGTCATGCATCCGCACCAGATCACGAGTGGGAACACCATGCTCAACATCCCCTGCAATCACTCGCCAGATTAGATCAGCCGATTCTCGATATATTGATGGTCTATCAAATATATCTTGGAACCTCCTCGATTCTTACTTTTGGTTTTGCTAGGTGGGTACGATTTATGAAGGAAGGTGTTACTGGTTAAGGCGTTGTCAAACTTTGAATACCCGTGGCATGTTCGATATGAACAGTTCAAACTTCATATCCTGGAATTCTGAAACAAACAAGTGATTCATCTAACCCTGATATAGATTCCATCTTTAATTATATTCATCGACTTTGTTTCGACTGTTTGGTTGGTATCATTTTCATATTCTGGTTCCAAAAATATGAAGATTTATTTGGGGTCGTCTTCAACAAAGTTTGCGACTCCATCAATGTCTGAATACTCTTTGGAGAACTTGGCACGGTTAGACGCAAACTTTACATTACGCCTCCCCTTTCAAAAAATCAAAAATAGTATTTATTCAGTACAACAATTGACATCCCATCTTAAATCTTTGCTAACCAGTCATCTATGCTTCATATCCGTTATCAGTTACCCATAATAAGAAAACCTGGTGATGATGACTAAGTGCAATATGTGGGTTTAGTAAATCGCGAATGTAAGTTGTTTAAAATATCAACAATGACAGATCATTTGAGTGTTGTGTGATTGTATGCAGTTTCCAATCTGCTGAAGACGCAGACACCAGAAGCAGAACTTTGAGTAAACTCCAGGTGTCTGAACAGAACACTACAAGAAGTAACCACGAAATGTTAGAGATTGGTAAACTTTAAACACTATATTAGGAGGCCATAGGTGTATGTTGTATGCTAGAAACATGATTAACGCTCATGAAAACCATCTTGCACAGACAACCAACCCTCATCTCTATGCTGGTCATGTGCACGTTGGCATTACCGAAAGTTTTGTTCATATAAAGATCATCGTTGCACCAAATTTCACCCTAAGGGACATAAAGAAACCAGCTGTAGAAAAAGAACCCCTCATCGTCATTTACCGAAACCGTATCTCGAAAAATACCGATTTGTTGCAACAAATAACGAATTATTGTTGTCTCATGGCCGATAAGGAATTTTTCGCCAAACAAGATATTTAACTATGAACATTGATATACACCGTATCGTCTTCAATTTTAGACAGCATCTGATGTTACTCTTACGAGCTCAGAAGTTTGAAACACCTCCACTTCACCTAAAGACGCAACTTGCACACAAAGCCTCTAGGCGAAAGTTAAATATTGTTGGAAAGGTATTCTGCACTGCTTCTAAAGGTAATGCAACAGTGTGTGCAACAGCATACTTTAAGAAGAATTCGGAACCCGATTTATTGAGGTTATATCTAATAGAAACACCAAAATGGACAGACCATTCGGTTAAAAACACCTGCAGCCGAGTCAGAACCCATAACCCCTTGGAAGAAAACCAGATGAACGCAGTTTTACAAAAACATCACCACGTGTTTGCAGAAAGATTGCTAAAATGCACAAAACCTAAGGCGTTTCAAACCTTCAGATCTGGAAATACACCGTCTATCGTCCCAAATGACCTATGCCTTATTGCTGTCCTTACAGTGGTTGAACAGGGACTGTAGCGGCCCCAGAAAATGCGTATTTTTAAACCTGTGAATTTTTTATATCGGGCTGCATCAATCGTGGTGGTCTAGAAATCTGACGGCGGCTTTCGCTTATGTACAGAGTACCCCAACTGACTACATGAAGCTCTAGAGTCACACAAGTGTCTCTTACCTTTACCTGCAGATCTTTTTGCAAAGTTGGACGGCGGCAAGTACTTTACAAAACTGGATTTATCAGATGTCTGTTTAAAAATTCCTGTAACTAGTGAAATTATAGATCACTCGATCAATACACACAAGGGTTTGTTCCTATTGTAGCTGTAAATAAATCCCCAAACTCAATAGCTCATTAAGTGTTCGACATTTGATGCTGACCACGTTGTTTAAGTAGACTTGCCTAACTGAAGGCTTTCGGTCATGCATCCGTATCAGATCACGTTTCGAACCTGCGTGGGACACTGCTCCTACGTTCACTATCCAGATTAGATCAAACGCTTCGCGATATATTGACAACGTATCAAATATATCCTTCCTACATCTTTGCATCTGACTTCTGGTTTCATTCGGTTGGGGGAAGCTTCGTATATAGAAGGTGCTACTGGTAGCAGGTTGTAAAATCAGAATACTAGTCGTATCTTCACTATATTACCGACTACCCTTTGGAGTGAGGACGGCATCCTCCGTCTTCGAGCAAATTATGGATGTCATATTACAGGGTGCCTCATTGGTGGGCGGGAGTTCAAGGAATAGTTGATGAAGCTCTTAAGAGTCCAGTAACAAGGTTATTAGCCTTTTGAGTTTGCTAAAAGTATCACAGTTACGGATAGGTATTGGCAACCTGTCCCACAATAAACTATACCGCACTGTAAAACAACGCATTTGTCTTTGGTGTTCTGCGGTAAATAGTGTAAATGCGTTGTTTCTTAGTCTATGGACTGCGTCATGTATCATAGTTTGGCAGGAGGTTAGGTATGGAAGTCCATTTATTGCTTTGTAGAGAAATATCAGATTGTTTTTTAGCCTACGGTACTACCAAGGTTCTAAAATGAGGTGCTTACATCTATCTGTGTAGTCTAGCGTGTAGTCACTTCCTAGCAGTTGGCGCGAGAAGCGTCTTTGAACTCCTTCTACTCTTATTTTGTCTGTGGTATTCATATTAGAGAAGATAAAAGTTCAGTATTCAAGGGATGGTCGTACACATATTTTGTAAAGGGTAAGCTTAGCCTCTGTTGTGAAGGAATTTTTCGTTATGAAACCAATTAGCCGTCTAGCTTAATAGATAATAGAGGGGGCACGTTCTTCAAAGTTAAGGCTTCCTGTGTAATTGATTTTTAGATCGTGTGCTGAATTAAGTGTCTGGATTCTACTTTTATTTAAGTAAAGTTTTAGTTCATATAGATGTTTTTCCAAAATGCATGATCCCGCACTTGTTGAGGTCACACGGTAATGGCCACTTTTCGCTCCAGATAGTTAGGTTATTGAGGTCATTTTGAACCAGGGATAAACTTCACTTAGAGCCTCAGGCTTATAGCTGAATAATATTTTGAGATCATCTGTATATAAGCATGATTTCTCAAATTTTATGATGTTGCATATATCGTTTATATACATAAGAAACAAAAGTGGATATAATACACTTTCCTGGACGACTCCACTAATTATTGATCTAGATGATGAGAGACAGTGATGGTAATTCACCGTTTGTTTACGTTCCGTTAAGAGTGAAACAAACCATGAACAGAGTGGGTTGTTGATTCCGAAGAACCGTAGTTTGACCAGAAGCCTTTTTTGTGCGACCTTATCAAAAGCTTTCTTGAAGTCTAAAAATAGGACTGATACACAGAGCTCATTGTCTCGTTTCAGAGTTATGTAATTCAGCTAGTCTACCAGGCATGTATTACATGATCTGGGTCTAGGAAATCCATTCTGGGAGACCGAGATGCGATTATTAGTAATCAGATGTTGGACTACCGCCACCTTAACTACTTTTTCCATTACTCTAAAAACCACTGGTGTTATGTTTATGAGTCGGTAATTTTCAACGTTTGATTCAGGTCCTGTTTTAATTTTGTTAATGATATGTGTAGTTTTCCAGGCAGTGAGGTAACACACTGTAAAGAGTGATATCGGGAATACTTTGTGAACTAAAAAACACATCATCACCTCCACGTTTTAGCATGCTAGCCAGAATAACATGTGGTCCATCCGTGTTGGATTATTTCAGTGTGCTAATTGCTTTGGAAATATTCTGTACAGTAAAGTCTACATTAGTGATTTCACAGGAAGGTACTGGGATCAGTTCTGAATCACTTAGTGGTTTTTCGTTAGTTAATGAGAAATAAAAGTGATCACTACATAGTTTCGTAACAATTTTAGGCTCTTGGTATGCTTGTCTGTCTTTAATAAATATGTTCCCCCTCAATTTATAACGTTTATTTTGAAAGAGTGTGATGAGTGAAGAGGAGTTATTATTAAGTTTGACAGCACGTTTTTCCCGTTCAACTGTTTTTTGTGTACGTATTGCCTCTGTTCGGACAAGTATTTCTGTCATCGTTACTAAAGTAGAAAAGTCACTTAAGTTGTGTAATCGAGTACAATATCTTTGAAGACATCTTCGTGTGCCGACCGTTATATACATATCATTAGAGAACTTAGGTCCCCAGTATTCTAAAGGCGCGATTTTGTTGACGATACTCCTGATGTTGTGTGTCGGTATTGTTTGCAGTAGAAAACGTTCCAATCAACCTTGCAATAGTTTATACGAAGTGTTACAGTTTTACGTTTACCAGTTGTGGTTTTTATACTGATGCTACATATGATAGTGTTATGGTTACTACCTGTAAACGTTTTTCCAGGACTGATTGAAAAGACAGTGCAAAACGTTCTGTACAAATTGCGTGTGACGTTTGGGACGTGGATCAAACACATTAACCGAATCCACAAAAAAGTACAGTGAACAAGGTAGATATACAAGTAAGTCTTCCACTGGATAAAATCATAGATACTCCAGTGATGGGAAAATAGAAGGATATAATGAAGAAAAGTAGGAGGAAAATTCTGAGTCTGAGGATGCCAAGAAAGATGGGCTGCAGTTCAAGGTTTACTTAAAACGTTGATTTATTTGTAAGGGTTGTATTGGCATTTATAATAAGATCTGCACATTTAAAAAGGTGCACAGCTGTGACTTCAATGACGATCTTCTGTACGATGATATCGTCATACAACTAAACATACTGGTTAAGACCTACTAGGAAGTAAATAAGTCTGACATTTTACCGACCGAATCCTGATTACACATTTTCAGGTCTTTTATGTGTCATTGGTAAATTAATCTCCCAGTGTTACTTATTAAACACTCATCACTCTGATCTGATATCAGATTGGCGTAACTACTTTGGATCTATGTGTAGGTCACAGAAATACGTGTAGCGGTAAATAATTCCTCGAAATCAATAGCTCTGCGAATGCTCGACATTGAACGCTGACGACATTAGTTTTAGTGGACTCGTTTAGCTGAAGGCGCTCAGTCATGCATCCGTCCCAGATCACGTTACAGAACAACGTGAGAAACATTTCCTACGATCATTAGTCAGATTACATCAGTCACTTCTCGATATATTGATAACCCATCAAATATGTCCTCCAACATCCTCGCTTCTGACTTCTGATTTTAACTGGGTGGAAGCGATTTGATTATAGGTGTTACTGGTAAAGATTTGTCAAACTACAATAATGGTGGTATCTTCATAAGCTTTATTGCTCCCCTTACTGAATGTTATCAATGCAAATGTTCTAACCTCCACTTCAATAGTTTTAGTGATTTACGCTTAAGTGGTGGAACACACTGAAGACTATAACAGTTGTATTGGCCAGACTGGATGGTCCTTACGTGTGGAAAATTTGAGTACTATGGTGTTTTTAAGATTTCCAGTTGGGTCCAGCTGGAGTTTAAAAGAGGAGAATCACGACTAAATATCAAAATCACTAAAGGATATGAGGCAATTTCTTACCACTGATCCCTTGAAATTATTTCCAGAAATGAGTTCAAGAAAAGTCGTCTACCACTACATTGTCCTCCTAAGAACCATGAAATTTGCTCGAGATAAAAGAAGACATGAGGTTTTAGTGACTTGACCCTCAAAAAGAATTCCTCTTATTCCATAAACTGATTAAACAAATTGTATATATTCCCAACAATAAATGACAGAGGTGAAAGATGGAGATGATCTTTGTGAATGGACGTGGTCTTATCTAATTAGACAGGAACGGCATGATTTAGCTTACGTCGAAGTTGCTCTTCGCGACTAGTGCCGAACGTGGATAAGTCCTTCACGCCACCCAGGATCTGTTGTTATCTCGATGACGGCAAAAAAAGATGTTATGGAAGAAACGTATTGTTAAGAAAGGGTTGAGGAAACAGAGTGGTACCACTACAGCATTAGCCTCTCCATGACATGCATTTTTATCCACATTGGTCATTCGTGACCCTGAAGACGTTCGACAGACTGTCCAACTATTCACTTATTATGTAACATAGGGATGTTTTAGATATGAATAGAGCTGAGTTAGGTTTTACCGGGACTACAGGAACTAAACGTTCACCAAGTCGTCTTATATTTGTACTCAATTCGCTCATGGGGAACGATGATAAGGATTTACGAAGCCTTCCAGACTAAATTAAGTGCAAAAGAAGAATGAATTTAACTGGTCACGAGCAGGTAGGCGTACATACCGGTTCAACTGAAACACAACTTACTGTAGAGATCCTCTATGGAAAGCACGTAATGTATAACTTTAGATAAAACTGCTGGGACAATCGTACAATTTCTTTCATGAACTTTCCACCACACAGCTTTCGTTTGACGGCAGACCAGTGTTATTGAAAGGACATAAATATAGGCGTATCTTCTCTTCACCTTCAGAGACCTAATTGACGGGGTGATTTGAAAGATTCACGACAATCCCTCAAGACCTGTTTGGAAAGATCGTTCTCCCTAGGAGTTTTATATGCCAACACTCGTAGTTTAAGACATAAATTCTATGAAATAGGAGCATTAGTGGACAAATTAAGGCCACTCATTTTAGCTGTGACGGAAACTTGCTTAGTCCATGACTTCAACATTACTCCAGAATTATCCGGATACCAATTCTTGAGAAGTGATGGACATAGATGCAAGGAAGGAGTTGGCGTCCTTTTATACATAGCCAGTCATATAAATATCTGCTCCCCTGTTTGCGAATCCCGTGATAGTGGAACTTGTGAAGTCATTAGCCGTGAGCTCTCTATCGGATGATGTACATTTGTACTCCATGTCATCTATCGCAGCCCAGTCTGCTTAGCTGATGACTTCGCTTTAGAGCACATTCAGCTATGGAGTGCAAATAACAGATTCTTGATATTGTGAGACTTCAATGTATTTGGCATTAGTTGAGCTGAGATGACCACGAAAGGATCTGTAAACTCCTTTGATAGTAGGTTCCTGGTAACAGTAATGGAGCATGCATTAGTACAGCATGTATCCAAACCCACACCTTTTGGTGTAAACCAAGGTTCTTCTCTGTTGGACTTGGCAATTACTCATGCAACTGAAGATGTTGTCAACCTATATGCTCTCCCACCATTAGTGAATAGCGATCATGTTGTTTTGTTATGCACGCTTAGAGCTAGTGATATGATGTACTATTAGGCCAAGCCCCTCCCAAATGTATGGAGGGCCAACGTATCAGCCATTTGGGAGTGAGATGCTAAGACAGATTGGCCAGTAGATACTAGCTCATTAGCTGAAGAAGCATGGCCTACATTGAAAGGCGAGTTTAGTTCAACCACATCCTCGTTCATACCATACCTGGTACCACGTAGACCGAATAATAGTCCACCATGGATAACCAAACAAGTCAAGAAACTTCTTTGACGTAGGAAAAAGCACTGGAATATGTTCATCTCTAGTGGCTTAGAACAGCACCAATCCAGTTTTTGTAAGATTGGGAATACTTTTAAGGCGTTAATTTGTAAGACTAGACGGTCATATGAAAAACGATTGGTTAGGGATTGTAACTATGGTCCGAAACGGTTATACTCGTATATAAAAACGCGAACTCAGAGAAGTGATGGAATTCCATCACATTTGGTACAGGGAAACCCGTTAATATTGGCAAGAAATGATACCGAAAAAGCTAAAGTTTTATCGGAATATTTCAGTAAAGTATTTTATATCAGTAATGAGGAACGATCAACGATTCACTGTGATTGTGGCGGCATGTTGATAGACCCTGTATTTATTGAGGAAGGTACTGTCGTAAGACTACTTCAGCATCTCAAACCGGATAAGTCTAGTGGTCCTGATGATGTTCATCCCAGGATTATGAAAGCCCTGTCAAATGTTATTTCTGAACCTTTAGTAATACTGCTTGATATGTCTCTATGACAGGATACCGAGGGTAATGGTAGATAGAGCTTCCTCATCCTGGGAACCTGTAAAAAGTGGAGTCCATCAAACACAATCCTTGGTCCTCTTCTCTTTTTAATTCATGCCAATGAATTGTCAACTGTAGCTAAGTTATCCGTTCTATTCTCCGCCGATGACATAAGAGTTTGAAGACCCATATACAGCATGTAGGATAAAATAGTATTACAGAATGATGTCAACTCATTGATGCCATGGATGGACGAGTGCTCACCAGAAGTGAAATATGAAAAGAGTGTGGTGATGAAATTAAATAACCGTGATGATTTGTATTACTAAACAACCTGTGTATTCGTGTTATCCAAAGTAAGAAATAATAGAGACTTAGGAGTCATACTAAGAAATGATCTCAAAACTACCAGTCACTGTAAGGCTGCTGCTACAAAAGGCTATAGGGCCTTATGGTCTATTAGTAGATCTTTTCAGTATTTAGATGAGGAAATGTTTAGATTATTATACCCGACTTTCATGCGACCATATGTGGAATATGGGATTCAAGCAGCGAGTCCTTGTTCCAAATATGAGGCGGATACGTTGGAACGAATCCAACGCCTAGGGACTAAAATGGTAAAAGGTCTTTCTGGCCTATCTCATGAAGAGAGACTGCGACGCCTCAACTTATTTCGGTCATCTCACAGTAGAATACGGGGTGATCTAATATTGGCTTATCGTTTCCTGAACAATGACCTTGGAAGTAATGTCTTATCTTTTCCTTCTGTCTAGGACTGATCATTTGAGAGGACATTCAAAGAAGTTTCGAAAACGGAGATAAAATGGTCTACGTCTGGAGTATTGTTTCTCGCACTGATTGGTGAGTTACTGGAATTCTCTACCAGAACACAAAATATCAGGACTTTCAAGTAATATATTCAAAAGGAGATTTGACCTTGACAATGTTACAAACTGCAAGGATTGATACAGGTCAATAGATCTCCCATCCTTATTACTGAAGACTGAATATCAAAACGCTGGAACACAGATCTTTGCTGGGTTTTACTGTTACAAAAGATTGGTCATTGATAATTGCAACTCATTCGAGATGTGCGCTTCCAGCTATTAGCTCTGACTGTCGGGTCGTCTTACTTTTGTGCTTGTCTTGTTCGTAATTGTTGTACATCTTTTTTATTACTTAATGTAAGTTATTACTATGTGCTAATCCAGTTTTTGATTCGCCGTTTCTTCAACTCTTCAAGCTCTACTTTTGCTTAAGCCCCTGAAATCCAAAGGATGATACATAGTCTGAGGTAAAGAACAAATTGTTAGAGGAAACCCAGAGATTTCTCCAGAATAGGTAGATTGGCTCCCTTCAGGCTGGAACCAAACCCGTCGAATGCCGAATGCTGCACGTCTCGTATATATTTTTAACCCGGAGATCGAATTTCTGATTATTGGCTTATCATAAAACTTTATTTACGGGCCTGGTTACCTTACTTTTTTCAGTGAAGACTAGCAAACATTAGAGGTAAATGAAAGCGTTATTCGGTGAGACCATAATTTACCAACGACCTTTGAGCGACGCTAGAGTGACCTTGAAAATGTCCACATACTAACTAGGATGGAATGAGGGTTGTGAATCAGGGTGAGAAACTAGAAGTAGGGGCGAGGCTATAATTTATAGTCTCGCCGAATTGGGATTTACAGTTCACGGTTTTGGCTAGAGATTAGATATATGGTTTTCATCATGAACTGACATCGGCTATAATGCCAAAATTATATATAGCCAAATGTATGGATAAATTTCGCCCCAGAATCCAAGACTCGTTATCTTATATCTGATTAGTTCGTCCACAAATTATGTTCTCACGTGATATTCTATGGCTTTTCTTTATGTGAAGTTAGTGCACATATAGTGGTAAATGCCTAAAAACTATAGTCCTTTTCTCTTACCTAGTTTGTTATACAACTCTTTCCAGGGATTCTCCAGTGAGGCGAAATTTCTCAAGATTGACACCCTGTCCTCATAAATATCCACTTTCCCTAAGACCAACTAAATCATGAGAATTAGGGCAATTTTTAGTATTGCTGGTCCTGAATACAGGGGAAATAGTGGATGCTGTTCCTTTGTATACAAAAATATTTAATGTACGACGTTTTTGATGGGAGGCAGAGGCCCCAAGCTCCCGACTTTAAGACAAAGTTGATCAATGAAAACATATGTTTCAACACAATTCAAAATCTATTCATTAATGGTTGTTAGTCAGGTCTTTGCCATACTTGTAAGTCTTGTGTGATAAATCTACTCATGAATGATCAACTTAGTAGCACCTGAGTATATTAAATGTATGGTACCTAGAGCAAAAGTGTCCAGTAGATTTATGATGTACTTCGTTCCTATCCCCGATTCCCAGACTTTTTGGACAATTTGTTTAATTTTTGAGAAGCCATACTTGAGTTTTCAGGATAATGCCACTAAAAACTGAAATTTCCTCTAGTTATGCATTCTTTTTGACATGCGCATGCTTTGAGTAAACCTATTGAACCTCGTTGGGAAATCTTCGGAACCTATAAGAACCTCGAATCTCCCCAAATTTTTGGGAACCCTTTAAGGCTTGTTTAGCAATCCGCAGAATCTTCACTTTCCTTTGCTTACAGTTGGAATCGCGTTTCATCTATTTCACATCATTCAAAAACTGGTTGTTTATTATTTACCACATTAACATGTTCAATGACCCACCTTTATACATAGAACCAATAAAATATGTGACTTGCCATATTCTACAATAAACAATCAAGTGAACGATTCTTATAAAAAATCTACGGGGCCACATTCACAGTTTATTCACGTTATCAAATTAGTTCTATCTTGTCAGCACTTGTAATATCTTCCGCTATATTTATGCATCGCCACAGTTACATGGCTGATGTGTTAGAAATAGTATTGTATGTTAATTTAAAATAAGGATTTATACAAATTTCTGGGATAAATGCTTTCTTCATTTTGTTTACACTTGGAGATATTTGTGGATTTCCTGTTCCATTCCAATTGTTGTCCGTAGTATTCTGCAAATATTGAAACGTTAGTCGTAATCAGTACAGAAGTAGTATAAGTACTGTTCTGATAACATGAAGAAATGTCTGATGTAATGGCATTCACGAAACCTGAATATCACGCGTTTTCGACAGAATGCCGCTAGCAAGTGACTATGGAAACATATGAAGTGTAAGGATAATTATGACACAATGTGTATGTAATTAATAGTTTACAGTGACGTCAGTGAGTAATTCTGAAGCCAGCTAAAAGATGAAAATATGCAGTTATTATCAGTTTCTACATAAGTCTATGAACGCATACACACAAGCAACAGTACATTTTAATTTTATTTATTTATTTAAACACATATATTGGTACAAAAGGGCACCAGATACATATGCGCCACACAAAATAATGAAAGTAGGAAGAGAAGGGATGAAAAGATAAGGCGGACTGAAATGTACAACCAGAAGACTCTTTCAGTTAAGAAAGTTAGAACCACTCTTTATGTAGAAAGTAAAAGAAGGTTGCAGCAAGTTCGCCACTGGCTTCTATTCTGAGCCATATCTGATAACGTCTCTAGCCACTGTGTTGCACCATCTCTCGGACCCCAGCCAGAGAGTCATGAAGGACCAACAGAAGCTAGCCCTTTGCAGCTTTCTTTCATGCCACGACACCATGTCATACACTGACCTCCTCTCCGCTTTTTCCAACCAGTCCCAGAGTCGGCAAATAATGCACGACGTGGAAGTCTCTGGGACGACATTCGTAAAACATGTCCAAGCCATCGAAGTCGGTGTTTCAAGATGGTGACACCAATTGAATTATCGTCTCTGCGCCCGAACACACGATGCCGAACCTCTGCATTACTAACATGGTGTTGCCACTGTATGTCAGCAATCCTTCGGAGACAACGATGATCGAACACAGAGAGTCATCTAACATCCTCAACTCGGAGAGGCCAGGTTTCACAAGCATAGAGCAAAACTGCTCTCACCGACGCGTTGTAGATCCGACCTTTCACAGCCAGACTAACATCACGAAGGCGCCAAAGATGGCCCAGATTGGCATAAGCCGCTCTGGCTTTCCTTATACGTGCATCGATCTCATCACTCACGCCACCACCAGCACTTATATAGCTACCTAGATACACTAACTTCTCAACTACTTCAATCTGCTCACCATCTAGGGTGAGTACAGGATGAGAATCCTGCCAGTCTTGTAGGAGTACTTTGCACTTGGAGGGTGCAAAGCACATGCCGTACCTGCGGACACTGATTGACAACTGATTAAGTGTGGATTGCATGGTTTGGGCATTATCGCACAGTAAGACAATATCATCCGCATACTCGAGGTCGAGAAGTCGTTCTCCAGGCAACATATCCACGCCGCCATTACTTACATCCATCAGAGCTGTTTCCAGGATGTCATCGATGGCAAAGTTGAAGAGGAATGGTGAGATCGGGCAACCCTGCCTAACCCCACTGCTCGAATGGAACAAGGGAGAAAGGTGGTTGTATGCCCTCACTCTGCCTGAGGTGTTCGTATACAGGGCCTTTAAGATGTTAATGAACTTCTCAGGCACACCCTTCTTCAATAGACAATCCCAGAGAACAGTCCTGTCCAACGAATCGAAGGCAACCCTGATATCAAGAAACACTACGATTGTTGGCCTGCGATAAGTATGACGGTGTTCTAACATTTGGCGGAGGGTGAAGATGTGATCAATGCATCCTCGACCAGAACGAAAACCAGCCTGCTCCTCGCGAGTCAATCGTTCTCGGCTTTTAAACAACCTACGAAGAATGACAGAAGCCAATAGTTTGGACGCAATCGGAAGTAGACTTATCCCCCGATAGTTATTACAGGAACAACGTGAACCCTTTCTAAAGATAGGGACGACTATCGACTCATTCCATGATGTTGGAACACTTTCTTGCTCCCAAACCTTTGCAAACAACACCGTCAGTTCCTTAGTCAGAAAGTCACCACCATCTTTAAAAAGAGCCGGAGATAAGTCATCTGGGCCAGGTGATTTGTAGCGCTTCAAGAGTTGGAGTTCCTTGCGGACTTCCGCCTCGTTTGGTGGATCAGTCGTCACCGGCCATGGGGGGCAGGACAAACTGGTTGATGTTGCCGGAGCAGCAGGCCAGTTGAACTGCCCTTCGAAAAATTCTGCCCATCGTCCAAGACGTCGAGAGATGTTAGTGATTGGCATCCCATCATCCTCGTAGATCGTCTCACTCACACCAGAATTCTTGCTGCCAGTGGCTCGGATGAGTTGGAAGAGCTTCCGGCAGTTACCAGATGCAGCTGCTGCTTCCATCTCATTAGCACGCTCCGACCACCAGGCTTCTCGGTCCTTACGCAAGCTTTGCCCAATTTCATTACGTAAGAGCCTTCGTTTGTGGTCAAACTCACGGTCACCCGGAGTAGACCGACGGGCTTCCATCAGTTGTAAGGAGCCAGAAGAAACCCAGTGCTTGTAAGCGGGACGTTTCGCGAAGCCGCAAGCGGCTTTACTCGCCATTTTCATGGCGTCGTGAAGATGCGACCAATGCTCATCTATACTTTTCGATGGGATGGTAGCTAGACTAGAGGCTAGCTCCGCTCGATACTTACTTGCAACAGAAGTTGCAGCCAGTTTACTAACATCGATCCGTTGGTGGTGGTCAATCCTTCGGCCACTGAAAAGTAAGGTGAGATTGGCGCAGACCAGGGCATGATCAGACTCCAGATAGGTACTCCAAAAGGGGCGGCAGTCTTGTACACAACCACGCCAGCGGTAGCTGATCGCGATGTGATCAATCTGAGTCCAGGCTTGGGATGCAGAGGGAGGACGCCAGGTGGCACACCGGCGATGACTGTGCCGGAAGTTAGTGCTGGCCAGAAACAGGTTGTGGTCTGTGCACAGTTGCAGCAAACGGTCCCCGTTATCTGTCCTGCGACCAACAAGTCCCCATCGGCCACCTAAACGACTCTCTTCTGTGCCTAGACGCCCGACCTGAGCATTCAAGTCTCCGGCTAATACTACAATATCTGTCGAACGCGCTTTCTGGAGAAGAACTGTTAACTGGTGGTAAAACTCATCCTTGATTGCATCCGGGCTGCAATCTGTCGGGGCATAGGCGGAGATGACGAAAAGACACCGTTTCTCACGCCGGTTTCTTCTCACTTTGATGGAACTTTCTAATCTAACAGCACATAACCGACTGTTAATGGGGATCCAATCGATTAGTGCTGCCTCAGCTCTAGCGCTTAGTGCAACACCAACGCCTGCAAGACCGGACGAAGATGCCACAGGATCCCCGGATAAGCGCACGTGAAACAAGCTTTTCGAAGCGACAGATGGAGAACGAATTTGTAGTACTTCACTAGAGTCTTGAATACGGGTCTCGGATAGACAGCAAATATCAACATTAAGACTTTCTAAAGACAGCCAGCCCTATCTGTTGTCCGATCTGCATTAGTGTGCGAACGTTGAAGGAAGCCAGCTTGAACGGCGTACGTGGTTTCAGAAAGACTGCTTCAGTATTCGTAATCGGTGGAAGCATTCACTTTCAACCAGACAGTGACTGGAGATCGTTTAGATAGGACAGACTTTCCACCATGGGCGAGCTACTGCATAAGTTGGAAAGGAAGGATACACAATTTGGGAATAAAGGGAGTGAAAAAGCGACGTAGTAAATAATAGTAATAATAATGATAATAATGGTAATAATAATAATAGTGTAAATTGTCTTGCTTCTAATATGAGCGAGAATAGTATCGTCAATAGAATTCATCATTTCATTTATTTGTGTGTGGGCTGTGATACTGCCCGGGTGCCCAAACTGAAGCAGGTGGTTTTCTTAGGGGGCCACACCCGGAGCCTTTGACCTAAAGGTCTGATCCACAAGGCAGTGGAGCATCGTGAGGAGATGCAGTCCCATGGTAGCCGGTGACCAACAGCAGGTTCATTCGCCATTCGTTCCATCAGGATCCTGGAGCCCATGTGCACCATTGGTTTGGAATCAGGGTTTTCCAACTCCCCTAGGTGGACTTTCCATGTCCACCAACCCGGTTAAAGCGCCGGACATTCGCTTTTCGTCCTCTCACTTTCGTAAACAACAATAAGGCCACGAGAAGGCAGTGAGTAGGACTTCCCTGGCAGAGGCTATATATTCGCTGGCCATGTGAGAGCATTTCGAGAGGGAGAGTGGACTCTCCCCACTCTCGGCCGTACCAGGGCATTTGGGGGCAATTGCATTATGCTTACATTTTTCTTGGATTATCATACACATGTGGTTTATCTCTCGCGTTGTGCAAGAAAGCCTGGCTCTTAACACCCACTGCTTTTGTTGTCTTTTGCAGGACAGATAGCACTTTTGAGCTGTGTATACAAAACCAAAAATGTTTGTTTCTCTTGAACTACTGCTAATTATTTTGTAGAATCTGTAATTACTTATGCCCATTTTGCTTTTAGTTCCACGTAAGGCATAAGTAGACGTTGGCACATAAGCTAATATCGCCTTCATTGGATTACGAAGGTCACTGTCTCAATCTTTGTAAACAATTGTCGTAACTTACGGACTGATGAAGGAAGTTTTGTTCCTGTAATGCAGCTTCCAAATGCTAAGTCCTTTGTGTGCTTTCAGTAAAAATTCCAAGTTATCAGAACCTATGATGCAAGTAGTTTTGACTTTGACAGCGGTGGATAGGCGTCGAGTGTACGCTTTTATTTTGCTGATCTGATTCGACAGGTCACTGGCTGCCTTAACAAGTAGTGAAAATCGGGTATCACAAGTATGGGACCTATTGTCGTAAAGTTAATTACTAAGAATTATTTGTTAACAATGTGAAATTTAGATAGGAAAGGTGGGGGTAAGCACCACTGTTTTGTAAAGAGTGGTTTGTAAACATGCACTTAATATATACTTAGTTATCGACGAGAAGTTACCGGTTAAGATACTGACGACCAGAGACCCAACGGAAATGCATCCAGCATTTATTTTAGCAGCCTATAATCCTTCCAAGGTGTACAAGTAGTCATTGTGTTTTCTTGACACTATGACAACCTTTTATTTACACGGGATTATCAATTTACCTTTTAGGATTTCCAGACTGACATAGCGTGTCATCTGGGTATGTGTAAACAGCATTGTAACCGAGGACTTCTGTAAATGTCACCATTAATCCGTCAGTTACCTATAAGTTGTCTTAAAGGAAGATATTTTATGTATTCACAACTCACTGCAATAATGCACTACAGTTCATGTTCTCAACAAGCACCCATCGTCCAGATCAACACAATCCATAACGTCTTTAAATCTAACATTTTCTCTATAGACAAAAAGTTGCTTGTTCAGTAGCCAGTTGCTGGGGCTCATCAGTATTTACTTCCTCTTATCGTTGACGACGACTTTGGATTGATATTAAAATTCAATGTCGTGGCGTTATACAATCTCAAAATGTTGCCCCCCCCAATGCTCTGGTACGGGCGAGGGTGGGGAGAGTCTGCCAAAGAGTGAATATGTGGTCTATGCACTCATGTTAAGGAGGACTTTTGTCCCTTCCTATAGACTCGAACGATCAGCGGTCGAGACCAATTAGATTAGATTACATCTAGTTCTCAGATTTTACCTTAGATTTCAGTTATTCTGACTTCTCAGACTGGACCACCACTCTTAATGATTTCAGGGATGAGTCGACCAGGCGCTGCTGCTCTCTTTAGATTATTTGTAGCCTTTCCAACCTCACTAAGAGTTGGAGAACCTACATCACTTCTCCATTCAGGTTGTTTGTAAATAGTGGGTCACTAAAATGTGGCTGTAGGTCAGTTGAACTGTCTTCTGCCCATCGATCTAATCTTCCGCATTGAGAGGGAATATTAGTCCCGTTTTTTTCTGAGATGGTTTCACTAATAGCCGAATTTTTAATACCAGTTTCCTTGATAAGTCTTAACGGTTGTCTACTGTTAACTACCTCCTCTGCCTTTTTCGGCTTTTGTTACCCACTATTGCTCACGATCGCTGCATGGGCTTTTTGTCAGCCTATATTTAAGCTGCCTCCGCTCTTCATCGTGTTCGAAGCTGAACGAGATAAGTTTCCGATCATCTATCAATTTCATGGACACCGCTGAAATCCACTGATTTTTCTTAACCTTTTGGTTTAGGTTGCTAGTAGATATCACTACTGTTTCTACAGCTTTTTTGGATAATATACCAATCTAACTCGTGGTGGATATCACTTTCATGGTCGGCTTGTTCCTTCCCTAGTTGTTCTTGTAATATAATCTTAACTTTTTCACTATTAAGCTGAACTCTGAAGGGTTTTCTTTCTGTGACTTTTTTTAAATCGTGCCGATTTTATATGGTAACAAGGTCAGGTCAAATCAATGACCGTACCTGGATCCAGTATGTGCGTTTCCGTGACGCTGCATCCGTCGATGGCGCGAGATTCTAGAGCTCCTGATAGAAAAGCCTATTTTCCTACCTGACACAAGGTTCGAACATTAAAAGCTCCAACATTTAGTTTACAACGTGGTTTCAGGAGACCATGAATAAGGTTTTGTGAACTTCAATCATTAACATTGGTACCGCGTGGTGATAAAGATAAATGAGAAAGGTTAGCCTTAGAAATGGGAGAATTATTAAGAGGTGACGGAGTGATTCGATTATCAGCAAAATAATCTCAGGTGCTGACAGGTTTGAGGATGATCGTCACTTCTCCGTCGACCACACCGTGGAAGGGTAGTTTTTTTCTTGAGGAGCCTGAAAAAGCTGAATTAGTGGTAGTATTAGCTACCTGAGAGCGTAACCTCAGAGCCCACAGAAGAACTGCTTGAGGCCGGTCGCGAAAGACTTTTTTGTGGAAAATTTCTGATCTGTTGGCTCCGTACTTTAAAGGCCTTATGGCGGGAGACGGAAATCCGTGGTGTAAGGTGTGACATTCCTAGGATCAGGCGTTTTCAACTCCTTCCGTTGTGAGAGGCGAGCATTGCTGCAGATGCGGGTTGTCCATGGGAAACGCTGCTGTACACTCAACAGTATGACTTCAGCCTTGGGCCTTGTGTTACTGCTTTTAGTCTTGACGCTCTTCCACCAACCTACATGGCAAGTACAACCTGAAGGAAAATGCTTTCCAACCAGTATAGCTCGGTTGTGTTATCACGATTGGTAGGCCCAACCACCACGTCAAAATAGTAGCTACGGTCGGGATCGCACTAAAGTATATCACATAATAAACGCCTTCAAAACGTGATGTCTTCCAATTTAGGAAAACGTATGTGGGATGTGGATAGTAATATCGTAGAGTTGGAGTTAAAATACACTTAAAAATTACGTATGTTCAAGTAATCTACATACACTCGTGGCTAACTACTGAACATTTAAGTTGTCTGCTCTACTGCGAGCAAACAACCCGGCCTGGAAATCAGAAAGGTCAAAACCTAATTATGTTCTCTCCCCACTTTAGTTTGCGTGATCAAGCCAGGACTTTCATTTGCTATAACTATGTTATTAGGCCTAATAGTAGGAAACGTCGAGTCTCTACACGTGATAACTTCTTTTGAGAAACCATAACCTACAAGAGACTCAGTCACTAGGTGGTGCCAAATGATGTGTCGATCGATACATCGTCCGATACTTTCGTCTACAAATGTTTTATTTTCGTTCCAATAGGGTAATCAGTTCAGTCTCATCTTAATCTCAAGTCACATACTTAGATTTTCCAACCACATGTTCATTGTACTTTTCCAGGTGTAGATGGACATACTAAAAATAGTCTATATCTGAGTTTAAACAATGTGCAGCCCGAACACATTCGGACAGAACTAATCAGTCAATCAATTATTTACCTAAATTATTGTGTCATAGATTTAAATCTTGTTCCATCTGTTTCAGTTTCGCCAGCCAGGTAGTTTCATAAGTCCATATACTCGAGGTATAATTTAAATCTGCACTGGGTTGATAAGTTGATTCAAAAGATCACTGGGTGGTATTGTGCATTTTTTGTGGATAATCGCTGGTGAAAAATACCAACTTATGACGATGCAGAGATATAGTACTTCTAGGTTTGTAATGTACCTCCAGCTTATTAAAGCTTGTATTAATTGAATTTCTTCAAGTATGTAACGTAACAAGCAGGTCAGAACTGTCATCCTTTATAATATCGCATCTTTCGTTACTTGGTTACTCACCAGTTTACTTGTTTCCTTGTTTTAGAATCTGGAAGTAAATTCCAATTGTAACTATTGAAATAAAGGGAAAACAAAGTTCTCTGAGATATGTTGGAACAAAGTGTCAATGTCTCACCTTTTATTCCAAAAGAAGACAAAACCTGCTGGATTTGTTTGAGTTCTGAAGTAGACGGTAACTCAGCCAACTTATGGAGCAGACCCTGTCGCTGTCGTGGCGCACTGAAATGGGTTCATCAAACGTGTCTTCAAAGGTGGATTAGTGAACAACAACATAGCAGAGGAGAATCGAATTCTATTTCATGTCAGATATGTAATACACCATACATAATAGTTTATCCCGATTGCGGTAAGTTCTGTTTCATGATATTGGAGAACTAAATAGTACTGAAATTCTTTTCATCTAAGCTAAACTGCAACTAACCTGTTTTTAAGTAGTTTGTTAATTATTTTGTAATAACATCTTCATTTTGAAAAGAGCAAGAGCAAAGATTCTATCAGAACAACATGGATTCATTTTATTTCGTTGGTTCTCGTCATTTGCTTACAACCCGTGATATTTAAAGTCATAATTATAAAATGGGTTTAAATTACCTACATGAAAGTGTTTAGTTGGAAGTTATGTTGAAGACGTATTCGTATAGTATAGCAAGGTTGTAAATAAATTTAATAGACTGAATATTGTAAATATATACCTTATGTAAAAGAAAACCCTGCAACGTTGATTGTGACAACAGTTCAAACGGCCAGAAACAAGTGATTACATAATGAGTAAACGCTGATAGGAATAAAATGAGTAAAGTTCAGTTGATAAAATAACATTACTAATCAGGAACAAAGTTTAAATAAAAAATGTCCACCTCACTTCTGTGAGAGATATACTGAAAAAATTACAACAGAATCTCCATTGACTTATGACCCGTGTATCACAACATCTATCAACTGAGTCGCTTCATCTTTAGTACCTCAACTAATGCGTAGTTATAAGCGTACATGCACTATTCCTACGCAGTTATCTTTCGTACTATGAAATTATGGCATATACTGACCACTTTTCCCATCCAGTCCTAGCGTCCGAAAATAATATTCTGTAAAGAATCCTCCAGGATAACCTAGTCGATACTTTGATATAAATACACGGGTTCCTTGGTTTTTTCACAACAGAGTGAATACAGATATAGGTCCTTTGCATTTCGAACGTAGAAAGCACATGACGTATTGACAGGCATTAATTACTAAGTGATTGTTAAGTACGTTCAGTAATATTCGGGAAATACTATTAAAGTGTTGGTGTTTAGAACGCTGATATAAGTTGTCGATATTTATTCTATACAAACCTAAAAAGGGCATTCCGTATACCACAAATGTTCTATAGGTTATAAAATGTATTTTGATTATAGTGCTTCCTATTAGGAAATTTTCGAAAAATTTGGAAGCTCAGTACAGTCAGGATACAAGGAACTAAGTATCACGGCTGTCTAGGTCATTTGTAGGAAGGAAGTAGCCACTCAATACAGATCAA
Organism: Schistosoma mansoni; assembly: GCF_000237925.1. NCBI lineage: Eukaryota > Metazoa > Platyhelminthes > Trematoda > Strigeidida > Schistosomatidae > Schistosoma > Schistosoma mansoni. Next base: position 12,060,088 of record NC_031497.1, read on the forward strand.
ATACAATAGAAAGTGGAGGCTTAGAATAATATAATTAAATCATGAAGAAAAAGGAGATATCAATTTTAAGTGAGAAAAAGGCAATGATGATGCAATAGAAGACAGAGCTTTTAAAATAGAACAGGTGTACCTCGGTGTAAGTTCAACAATAAGAATTCAAAGCATATCTTACCACATTAAGATATTGTGATCTGAATACTCGTGGTCACAGCGTATTTCTCAAGATAACAAATATATATCCTCCTCCTTAACGAGTGCTTCCAGAATTTCATCGATAGCAGAATTAAAGAAGAACAGTGAAGTTGAGCAACCTTGCCTTACTGTCTGTCATATTGGGACAAAAGGGAAAGGTGGTTGTATGTCTTCAGTTTACTCTAGATATTTTGAATAAAGCTTTTAAAGTACTAGTGTACCAGTTCCTATATTTCTATCAGTACCTGTTTGTACTCTTGACGAAGCTCTGGAAGATTTGGTAACTTTCACGTACCTGGTCAGCATTATCAATAAAAAGAAGAATCTGATGCAGATGTCAAGGCAAAGATTGGCAAAGCCAGGGCAGCATTCATACAACTGAAGAACATATAGAACTCAAGAAATCTGTCAGCCAACATTAAATTCAGAATCCTCAAAACGAACATCAAGATAGTTCTATTGTACGGAGCTGAAACTTGTAGAACTACTGTCAAAAAGGTACTGGTATTCATAAACAGTTATTTACCCGAGATATTCAATATCCATTGGCCAGATACCATCAGCAACAGCCTACTGTGGGAGAGAACAAACCAGCTCCCAAATGTAGGGGGAATCAGGAAAAGACGCTGAAAGTGGATAGGGCATACATCGCGGAAATCATCAAACTGCATCACGAGGGGAGCGCTAACTTGAATTCCCGAATGAAAACGGGAAGGAGGAAGACTGAAGAACTTACTACGCCGAGAATTGCAAACAGACATCAAAAGAGTGGATAACAACTGAAAAAGAGATCAGGACAGAGTTGGTTGGAAAATGTTGGTGAGCGGCCTATGTTCCACTAGGGGTTTGTATTCTAGTCGGTAGTAGGTTTTCCACAGGCGAACAGTATCTTCCACCAGACATAATGCAACCATTTCATAGAGAAAGTTCCACTGAGGAAAACGGGCTCATTCACAGATGGTTAATTTACCTGGCAATCACTCTGATATGTTTTCTAATTTACGATGCAGATGTAGTTGTGACTTCTACTTTTTGTGTCTGTTATCGAATAGAATACTTCTAAACTACTAAATCTCCCCACGATATTTTTATATTTTAGGATTTTTCTATAATTTTCTTCAGTCTGTTGACCAAATTACTCGCTCTTTATCATTTGTTCTTACTGGTGGAATAATTTTCGGCTCATTTTACTGGTCTGCTGTAACGTACGGAGCTGTTACAGTAATGCAGGTTTATGGACATCGTCAAGGTTTACAGGCTATGCGGCTAACAGATCCTCCTCTTCTACTGCTAGGTCTCCCGACTATTCCTTTGTGTCTTGTTTTGGCTAAAGCAGTTCAATGGGAAAGCAGACTGCTTATCTTATGGAGAAACCATATAAGTCGTTTACCATTTATTCAGCTGTTCAGACGCAAAGGTAGGTATTATCTGAATAATTTATACTTTACCACAATTTGTAGATATTTAGTTCAGTATATACCTGTTTTTATTCAATAAAAAAAATTATTTCTAAGATGCTTATCATTGTATAGAATTTCGGAACTTAGATATTCAAAATGCTGAACAACTTTGTATTTGCATTACAGTGGCTTTCATATAGTATTTAATGTGTGATAGTGAAAGTAAAGTATGAGTGGTCGTTGAGCGTGGACAAACAGCCACAACCTCCGGACTATTGAATATGTGATTTCCCATCTTATCATTGATTTCTAGTCTGGAATCACTGTGTTATGACTGCTTGTAGTTGTACTGAGTAAAGTATTCTCTAGTGTTAATCTGGTTCTGTCTTGGGTCACAAATCCTGGTCCTGATATAACGTGATTAGTCTTATTACCGTATTATCGTAATATACGCGTACCCGAGTAAAATATTGTAAACCATCCGTTATATCAGTATCACTGGCAGACGTACCATTTATTTATCGATGTTATAGTAATTTTAATAGTTGAGATGGTGAGTCGATTGAGGTAATGAGTTAGAGCAGATAGATGGAACAAGAAAGTCTTACGAAGAAGTATCACTAAAATATCGAGAGGGTTTGTGATAAAGAATGAAACTTTTAGCTTTAACATCCCTATCGTCTTAGTATAGTCTAGTGAACTGTGATATGTTATTTCAAGATTATTTAGAAAGTGTTTTTATCCACTGAATGTTAAATCTCGGTTAGTACACTGTGTTATTTTATTTTTTACTTTAAAGATCTCCCAACCTGGCCTGTTAATGATGTTGATATAGAACTACGCCCAGAACTCTCTGATATACCTCGTTTATTTTGTAGTGCATTAGCTCTTCCAACAATATCAACCGTTCTCGGACACTTGTTATTTAAACGGGTGCAGTCTGCTACACACAGAGTTCTCCTGGTAAGATAATTTCTCTTCACGTGTTTTATTAGGTTGGTTGATATCCATAGTGACGATTGTAGAGATTCTTTAAACTACTGAACTGTGATTAAAAGAATCCAAACAGTTTGTGTTCTGTTATTTAAAAAAGATTTCCAAACTAAATTATACAAATGTCATTATTCTGCTGTGGAGTAGAAAACAGGCTATTCAAAATTCATTTGATCAACTGCTGTACTTTCTAGCATCGAATTGTAAAGTACGTTTATAAACGTGGTACAAATTCGTACTTCCACATAGATTCAGATGTCACTCGTTTGAAATAATAAGTTTGTGCATCTTAGTTGTTGTGTTAATTAAACAATGCAATATTAATTCTAGATAGTTAATTGTATCTAATATCAGTAGTAGTTTGGAAACTATGCTGTTTCAGTTACCATTCAAAAATTCATTGGTTCATCATGCATATTCGATCAAACAATTTAATTGGTTTATTTCTCCAATCTTATTTTCTAGGGTGGATTGACGTATCTTGGAGTGAAAGGGCTCCTGACCATATATTATCGAGAGTTGCAATATATCCGTATATGTTATAGACAAGTAAAAGATTACGATGAATAAGTAATATCGAGATTTCACTTTTGTAATCACAGCGATATTAGAATCATTCTATTTATGTATTAATTGTACAGAACAAATATATAAGCGTGATAGTTTTGAGGTTGATTCTTTACTTTATAAAAAATTGAGTGATAAACTGTATATACGTTTCTGTCGTATTATTCTATATTTATTCGAAGTTTGAGGACGATATTTAAGTGTGTTATCTAACAATTATGATGAATATTCGCTGATCAGCTGTCCTATTATTTGATTGGACTTCGCAATGAACCTAATACATCCACTGCCGTTAAAACTTTAAAATTTTAGTTCCTCTTTTTAATGATTATCAAACATGTAATTCTTTTATCGCGTCTTCTCCCTACCTAGGATTCTTTTCCCAATGTTCGTATACTGAAGCAACCAAGGTCTAATGTAAGGATAGTTTTTCTTGACTTGAAAGCAGCGTTTCACTCTGTAGACGAGAGGCTCTGTGGCAGTGTCTGTCATTGAGAGGTGTGCCTCAGAAGTACATAAACCTTGTGAAGGCTCTTTACTCGAACACTACCAGTCAAGTGAGAGCTTGTGGCGAACTGTCATCTGGTTTTACAACCTCAAGTGGTGTGCGGCAAGGCTGTCCACTATGCCCATTTTTGTTTAACTTCACTATAGACCTATTGCTGTAAATAACACTCTCGTCAACTGAATTTTCAGGAATTGACCTCCCACTAGGAGGTGGTGCTCTTCTCGACTCAGAATACGCAGATGACTTAGTTCTATCTGGTGAAGACGCTGATAAAATGCAGAGTTTTGGTAGGATTGAGCAACAATGCCAGGATGTTTGAGGTACGTTTCGATTTAGAATGTGCAGATGATAAAATGTAGAGTCTTCTATTAGCACTGAGTACCAATACAAGGATATTTGGAATGGGTTTCTCCCCCTCTAAATGTAAATTATTACTTTACGACTGGCCTGCGTCAACACCTAAACTAAGGACAGGAAGTGAAGTAGTCGAACACGTCGACAACTTCATTTATCTTGAAAGTCTGATCAGCCCTAATGGGTTGGTGTCTGACGAAATCTCAGCACGGATTCAGAAAGCTCGTTTGGCTTTTGCCAACTTACGTAACCTATGGCGAAGACGAGATATCCGTTTATTAATTATGGGATGAGTATACTGTGCAGCAGTTCGTTCTGTTTTACTGTACGGCTGTGAAACATGGCCATTAAGTGTAGAAGATACTCGTAAGCTACTAGTATTTGATCATAGATGTCTTAGAAATATTGCTTGCATCTGCTGGGATCACCGGTTAAGTAATAGTGAGGTTAGACACAGCAATTACCAAGACGCTCTATGCTGACTAATGTAGCGGATGGTTGGAAGAAAGTTAGGGATGGCCAAACCGAAATGTGGCATTAGAGCTTGAAGTCAATAACTTCTAGTCTGAGTCATGTTGGTAGATGGAGACTACTTGGTTGGGGCCCGCGTGACTATCGTAACCAATGGTTGGAGACTCTAGGTGACATGGTTCAAAATCGATCACAATGGCGTAGGTGTATACACTCTTTATCTTCCCTTAAACCTTAAGATTAAAATTGCTTCATAACGTTCTTCCTTCCTATACTATATCCTTATATACAACCTATCTTTTATATACTACCACCACTAAATTTACTATTTCTATGAATCAGATGTTCATGTTGTTGTGCTAGCGAGGCATGGCAACTTGGACCAATTCATATGTGTGCCTGATCCTACGTTGTAGCTGACTGACCGCGTGAATGTTAGGATTGCTGGCTGCTGTTAGTGTTAATATGTTAAAACGCTCAAGCGATTTATAACAATTTTCGGTAAACTTAATCTATCACCAAATACTCTCAGAATGAATTCTGATGCACGAAACTATTTATTAAACAACTGTATACCCATTCAAGCTGGTAAATGTGGTCCTATCAATCAACAGTAAAAATTAATTAGTCCAAGTGATAACGTGAAGATTCCCTTGGATTTCACTTAATTCCAACAAAGTATTCTTTTTTTATCCTATTTGTATGGTCATTTCTGGTTGAGAGTTGTTGGTGTTCATTAAAATCAGTGTTAGTGACTTTGTTTTGCTGGAAACTGGTGTATTATAACACGTTTCTTATTGTTTCAATTAATAAAATATTAGATCCAGACATACTTCGAAAGTATGACCAACTTAATCCTCAGGGATATCTTTAAGAAAAAATGACGTGATAAATCTCAACAGATAACATAGTTAATAACAATTGATAATCGTAGCTTACTGTTTTAGAATTGCATTCTACGAGACTGAAGTAGCACCCTATAGAGATGTAGTATTAAGTTAGCGTATGCAAAAAACTAAACTATTTGAATTAATCCGCTTTAAACGAAGCTACGTTCCTAGTTTAACCAATAAATGAGTGGAAACTTCTCAAAATACGTAACACCACAAACTATCATTGCGTTTTTCTCTTTTATATAACGAAAACTGCTGAGCTAATTAGTGCTAGTTTGATTTAACAGAAGATAAAAAATCGAAGGAAATGTAAGATACATATAAGTGTGATTGCATGTAGGCTTTTACACATAGCATATTAGGAAAACTATAGCAATTTAGCTGAAGATTTTTCATTTTAATAGATATAGGTTGTTTTCGACGTGCGACCGAGTGCTAAACTAAAGATATGGGACAAAATTTTGAAGGTAATACAACCTGAAATACTTGGCAAAAAACCTGTTGAACACAATGAGTATCTGTACCAAATCGGAAAGACATGAAGATGAGACGCTCAGCGTTGAGGTCAATACCGATGCATAGATCTATTTTTACTTTTTATCCATTAATGTTGAATTCTAGCATTAATTTCACATCAATATAGAAATGGCGAAATATTGCTAATTTTATCAGGGTTAAACAAACTTACGCTGTAGTACACTCAATAATAGAGGATGAAAAATATTCTCACCATTCGAAGTTAGAGAATGAAATTTCTTGTTTCATAAGAAAATCTACTGTAATTACTTCAACTAAATATTCAGTAACAATATATATATATATATATATATATATATATATATCATTCATAAAATAACTAAAAAGATCTTGTGAAATGAACGTTTAAAAAGTAATTTGAATAGAAAAGTCAACCTGACTGACTATATACACTTTACTTCTATACTCTAAGGTTTATTATTTCCAAAGTTCTCATCATATGAACTGTATTTGTGTGCTCAGTTGTTCAATCTCGTATCATATGTTTTTCCGTTTACGTTGATCTATAATGTGTTTTATATAATATTCACCTGCTCGATATGATGATCGAACTAATGGTCCACTAGCTGTATATAAAAATCCCAAATCATTGCCAATTTTCGCCCAATAATCAAATTTATCTGGATGAATATATTCTTTAACCTTGAAAAAAAAATTTTTTTTAAAGAAAAGTCCAATTGTATTATTTAATGCTACAACATAAAAATAACATAAACATGTCTAACAAGTTTTACATTACAAAAACTGTTACTACAAACCATCATAAAACTAAATTATTGAATAATCTGGAAGATGTTATTATCCAAAATAAGTGGGAACTGGGTGATTATAGATTAGTAATCAACAGAATTGAATATAGAGAATTTAATTACTGGAAATTTATTTCGTTTCAGAAATCTTTTAAACATTGAAGTATTATTTATGTAAAATGGAATTTTAAAAGTTATTCCGAAAATACGCAATGTCTATTACATCACTAATATTCTGAAACACAATCAATTCTAGGAAATTCAGGTCATCATTTTCGTTAATACTTAAAACGTACGTAGAATTATTTGTAAGGATTCTTGTTTAGCAAGTCTTGTGACAGTGTTATTGAAAAGAGCACCAAGAAGGCAGATTCATTTGTGTTAGACTACATGAAATTCCGAACGATCGGGACCACCACACCGAACCATTGTAGTGTCGCGTTGCAGATTAATTAAATGTTGATATTCATTTGCAATATCTGTAAGAGTCAGTTTGGGATCTTGATCCAATCGGCATGGTAACTTTTTCTAATATCAATGAACTTTTGTGATTAGAGACTAGATGAAGATGAGGGCTTTAAAGTAATCTTCAGTCAGTGACTTCAGCCAGAAGCATTCACGCTTGACGATGCTCACATACGTAATGAAATCAGCGTCTTTGTTCATAACCAGCTTCAAACATCAATAACGCGCGTTGAACAGTGAGGAGTTATGTCCAGACTGTTAGCTCAATGACTGGACGATGTCGAAGAGTGAGTAGTGATGTGGGTTCAGAGGCGAAATCAAATTAAATCATAAGGACCCGGCTTTCAAGTCTCATCTCGGTTAGCAGAATAAAATTTAAATAAGTCCTCATAGCGCCGTAACCACATATTAAAAGTAACATTGGTATCGGGATCGCGATGAAATCCAGAGATACTGCTTGCGATGTCATCAACTAACGGTGCAGTAGTAGAATTAGATGTGCTCGGTTGTGCGGTAGGAACAATTTTTCGTTCCTGCTAACATTTGCATCACTTTCAGTTGCTGTTCTAACAATAATTTCACTTTTGAAGGGTCCATGCTTGCACCATCCTCATTGCCAAATTGCTGTTTGAAGAGATTACGAGGTCACCCTAAATCGGCGAAAGGGACGAAGGACCAGTGACATAACGACAAGACATCTAAACTAGTCCAGTGCGTCTCAGTCCCACCAACTAGAGGGAGAAATCTATATTCAGATGAGGGACGGTATATTCCACAAGCAGCCAGAAGCACGGACAATAACAAGCATACAACTCAAGCGTATGTATACAGCATAAAAATGTCTTTGGAAAACGTCACAAAATAGTACATTAAAAATGACAACCGACCAATGAAATTCAGCTTCGAGCCAACGCTTTCATCTTACACCAGGATGGCCGCTGTGGAATTGTTTCAGAACACTGTGGCGTAATGTTTTTGGAACAATAATTCTGTCACCAAACATAATACATGAATCGACCATCATGAGTGAGTCTCGCCGGCGAAAATATTGTAACATCTCTCCTCGAAAATGACGGTTTGACCACTTGATGAGGAGATAACCACTAACTTCTCTTAATGTCTTGTCATTTTCCGTGGCTTCTTTGATAGTTTGAAAGTAACTGGTAAACCATCGACTGCGTCTTCCAACACTCGATGTACTTCTGCTTCCATCTCAATTGCTGTCACCAAGGTATCTTCTTGTTTTACTCGTCAAACAATCAGTCTAGACAAAGCGTCAGCTTGTCCAAAATCAGTAGTAGGCTGGTACTTGATCTTGAAGTCATAACCCGAGAGTGTAGTTCCCTACCGTTGCAATCTGTTTGCTGTGTATACCGGGGTACTTTTCTTCGACCCAAAAATGGCTAACAATGGTCAGTTAGTAGAGTGAACTGGCGTTCAACTATCATCTTATGAAACTTCTTTACGCCGAAGATAATCGACAATGCTTTCTTCTCGACCTGACTGTAGTTACGTTCTGCTGTAGTTAACGATATAGCTGCATGCGATATAGCTTTCTCAGATCTGGCCAACATAACCTGCTCCACATGAGCGAGTAAACTAACAGATCAGCATTGATTCGGCCAAAAGCGAGAGCTTATCCTTCATATGGTTTGGAATCATAGGCCAACTAGGATGTTTTTTCAGGGATCTTGATAGCCTGTTTTCCAAAATTTTTCTGCTGCAGTATATTTAGAATGCATGTCCATGAAGAAAGTCTTCTCTGGTATTGTGGGAACTTCTGCGTTGTTGTTTCGACTTTCTATCTTTCCCAGTGAATCTAGGCGGATATCCATTATTGGTCAGTATGTGCCGTAGTTTATCAATTTAGATATCGATTGTATCTTCGAAACAGAAACATCTAACGCTCATACAGAGAGAATGGATCAGATTTCTCTTTTGCTTCAGTGGGACCCAACTTTGAAAATTTCTGATAGGAAATATCTCTACTAAAACGTAGCGCTACAGTTAGTTCAGGAGCACCCAACCACTACAAACAATCATTAAGTGAGGATAAGAACTAGTCGATAATTTTGATCAACAGAGAAACCAGTTTTAACGATTTAATCACTTAACACGTAGTGTTGAGTTACCTAATTTATCTAACACAGAAAATATTTTGCTTAGCAGGTGATAGATTTCGATGTCCAGATAAATTTTTCTCAGAGGAGAAGAATTGACTAGAAGCCTAAACTTTAATAAAATGAAAGGGTTTATAAGTACAAGTCTTCTATATCAAGATTCTATGACTTACGAAAGCAGTTAGGCTTAATAACTACTACAGCCAACGATATTACGGTACTGTTTAATTATTAGTGTTCATGCAACATTAAAAATTACGCATTTATCTGATATATTTGAGTGATCCATTTCTTCGGAAAAATGAATTACGTCGTTTAGACTATAGGGCATCATTTTCCCAAGAACTGGTCCCACTTATCCAAATAAGAATTAAGTCAACTTATGACATGATGAGTTTAACATAGACATTATAGGTCCAAATTGGATGTTGGATTTGTGTACTTTAAGATGATGCACGAAAGGCAGTCTGTCATCCTTTTCCCTTCAGATTGCTGTGCATTGAGTTAATAATGAGTTTCCTTAAAATATTTATCGATTATGTTTCCGATTGTTACAGATGGAATCTTTCTTAGATTTGTCAATCTGGAATTTCGATGTATCGTTGAGAATTCAAAACATTTTACAGACAGGGTCTCTTCAATATATTCTTACAACATGGGAACTTTTATCAGATTTTATTAATCTTTTGGGAGAGAACTACACTTTTAGTTTTATTAGTATAGGGTTGTGGAGATTGTTAAGTTTTAATTGAGACCATGGACCGACCAATGTTAGACCAACATTGAAAACTGTGAACCGGTGTTAATGTCTAGCTTCAACCAATCCATTGTGCTCAGTTCGTTACTGCTTCACAGTGGTCACGGCTTCTCATTAAAACTCCGAGAATTACTTCTGGAGGCTAGTCACTAGTTAGCATATGATGATAATCAGTATAGGTATGGTGGTCTAACATTGATCGGTTCGTGATATCAATTAAAACTTGCACTTTTGTTTAGTTTTATATTTGACAAATAATGAATATATGTTACCAGAGGTTCGAGGAATTCTTCATGTACTATTTCAGTAGTGTTTTTTCAAAAGATTTAGATGCATCCCATTGTAGGTCGAATGGAGGAACAATCGTAAACAGAGTCAACAAACTTCTTAAGGAATTGATAACTCAACTCATAACAATCTGAAGGAGAAAGAATCACGGACTGCCTTTTGTGTATTACCTTCCTAAAGTACAAAAATCCAACATCCCATTTCGTTTGTACGAAGAAATGGATCATTTAAAAAAATATCTATTCATTGAAAACTCGACTAGGTAAAAGGTTGCACCAATTTACCATACTTTATTATAGTGATTTACAAAATTTTTGATTTAATTTATCAAGGGTCGAGATGAATCGTTCCTGTTGCACGAGCTGTCAATGGGGTTATCATATTTTATACAACGCAATAGCTCATTATTAAAGTACGAGTGTTTTTCTTTATATCTGAAATCAGGAAAAGAATTTTTTTATTAAACCAGTCTATTAGTTGTAGAAACTAACTTAACGGAATAGCAGTATCATGAATTCTGCTCTAGTGCTAATTATTCATAAGTCCAAAAAGTTATTTATTTTAGTAAAACTAAAATAAATTAAAAGCTGACAATAGCTCACTTTTAGATGACGCTTAGTCGGTTGTACATATTGTCCAATTGTTACACAGTCAACTCCAGCCTGACGTAAGTCTTTAAGAGCTATCATTACTTCTTTTTCTTTCTCACCAAGACCCAACATAATACTGGATTTTGTGACGACTAAAAAGTCGGCATCTCCGGATGACACAAGCCTATTACTACGTTCTTTTGCAGTCTCTAGGCTTCGAAGTGACTGAATATAACCAGCTCGGTGATCCCTCACAACGCTAAAAGAATTTAAAAGTTCTTGGAATAAAATTATATAAAACACTCAATAATCATAAAGAAAACTGAATACATTATACAAACAGATAACGTTGGATTGATTATTCCTTTTATTTAGTTTTGATGCTAAGATATCAGTTAGACTAGCAGTTTAACTGAAAAACTCCTTATATTGCATTAACGATTAAGCTATTATAGTTACACATTTCTTCAATCTTCAAAAATACGATCCCATAGTAACATGCGATATATTTTGGAAAGCAGTTTAGTCCCAAAAAAGGCAGTATTAAACTTAACTGCTTTGCATAATAATCCTGTAGTGACAATTCATTAATTAAATAACGAATAGTCCAGAACCGGAAGAATGGTCGACAGTAAACGATTGTTTATAAGAGCCGCTTGTAGGTCATCTTTATATATATATATATATATATATATATATATAGCTGGTGTATGTGAGTAATCATATTTTTGATTAAAGACACTCACCGTTGTAGTGACTCCACAGTTTCAATATTATGCGCATATACTTCGGGACTAGCACGAACAACTGTATGAATGGAGTCTGTACACCCTCGAAAATCTGGTACTAAGCATTCAACTATAATTGATGGTTTACGTACTTTTATTTGGCGAACTAGAAAATAAAAAATTGCAAAACATTTATTCGCAATTTGTGCGTATGGGGGAAAATGAAATGTATTTTAATAGTTACAACTCATCTGAAACACCTACAGCAAGTCGGAAGTGAAATATCAATACATTATCGTATTTAGGGCTTATGCTTATAGTAATTGCCTACACACAATCCTATACAAATAATCAGACTTTGCATACGATTGAATTTTCAGCTTGTATCAAAAACAGAGAGTACATATATGTTTTGTGGTTAGGAAGGCGTGTAATTGTCACGAGTGAATTTAGAGGATTTATGATACTGTTGATCCTAAAAGATTTCTAGACGTACAGCATTAAATTATGCTTTAAGTACGAATAAGTAAAGATCCAGTTATATAACTAAAGCTTCACTTCGAAGTTATTCTACGCAAACGAACCAAAGTTGTTAGAATAACTAAGGACAAAATTCTGTAAAAAATAGTAAAAACTCATCGGTTTGACCAGTCAGATTGAGAATTAATTAGTCAAATAAAACGTAGTACGTGATGAGTGTACAACAGTTAAAGTTGTCATACTCTACTAGCAAAGCAAGATGAAGTTGCTAGGGCGAACTGCAGAGTAGTAGAAGTATTTGTTACGTACTCTACTTGATTAGGGCAGAGTACGATATACAAATAATGGTACTCTTCTTGATAGTCATATTTCACACTCACAGAGTAGAACGAGGCGCACTACTGAGCAATAGACTCGTTCTTTGATTGCCAAATGGACATCTCGCCTACGTCACAGGTGACACAAACTGGAAAATTGGACAATTGGTGAACGGTCGCTCAAAATCGTGGATTGGTTGAAGTTAGACATTAACACCATTGGATGCCGCCTCAGTGGTCTATCGGTTAAGGGCTCCGGCTCGAGACTGGTAGGTCCTGGATTCGAATCTCGCGAGTGCGGGATCGTGGATGCGCACTGCCGAGGAGTCCCATAATAGGACGAAACGGCCGTCCAGTGCTTCCAGGTTTTCGATGGTGGTCTAGCTTCAATTGACCCATGATTTCAACTATGAAAATTGGAAAAAGCCAATCAAACCTGAATACGTGAGGTTTCGTTAAACGTCAACCCATCAGGATTGTTGAAACTCGCAAGATAAATGAACCGGTCGATTCCCTCAATTACTTCACTGCGTATTACTGATTCAAGAGATGACGCAAGTCAATTATGAAGTAACATTTTACATTTGGAGGGAGAGAACCACATACCAAACATGGTTTCATTGTTACTTAGAGTGGTCAGATAACTCTATATTTTGTAAGCGTCTTATAGCCTAACAGAACTATCTCATCTGCACATTCTAAGTCAATGGGTGAATCTTCTGGTAGAAGATTAACTACTGAAAAGTCAGACGGTGAGAGCATTATCTCCAAATGCATGTCTGCGACAAAGTTAAATAATAGCGGGGAAAGCAGAAAACCATGACGAACACCCCTTGAAGTAATCGATTCGCCATAAGCTCTGACTCAACTAGTACAGACCATGTATAAGGTTATGTACTTTCTTGGTATGCCCTTCGATGTCAGACACTATTACAAAACTACGTGACTATAAGAGTCGATAGCTACCTTAAGTCCAAGGTGAGAATGAAAAAGGATATTTTGTATTACATACTAAAAACGCTAACTAAAATTTTTTTTGGATTTGAAGATGGATTTTGTAATAAGTCATTGACATCTAACAGCGACTATTGTCTTGATTAACAAAATACTTGGATTACCAGATAAAAAATAGAACGAACAGAAAATTTAACATATATATTACTTGTTTTAGCTATGTGTCGAGCCCCTCCATCTCCCAAGTCATCACGATCAACTGATGTTATGACAATATAGTCTACATCCCATTTGCTTATGGCTTCTGCAGTATTCACTGGTTCGTCTGGATCAAGAGGTGGTGGATTCGGTGAAGTTTTAACAGAACAAAACCGACAACCTCTAGTACATGTATCACCCATTATCTAAAAAAGAATATTTAAAACACTAATATCCTAAATAATAAATAAACCCAATATGTTTAAAATACAGTTTTAAGATTTATGAAATATATTATTTGCTGCTTAATGCATCAAGTAAATATTTGGAGAGGATATTTCATAATAGAAGAACAACTACATTTATTCATTCTCTAAATGTTAACCACATAGTACTAATTTAATCTAATTCGTTCTGTTTATTACTAATCATTTTTAGTTATTTCTCAATTTTTGTAAAGAAATATGATGACGTGCTGAATTATTTAGATTATAAGATAATCCATCAGCTTTTATATAACCACCAAGATTATATAAGTGCATTTTTCCAAGGATTGTTCAATTATCATTGAAAAACATGTAGTGCACTTATCTTTCTTATTATTTGTACATGTTTATAGTAACTATATGGCTGTTAAATTGAATCGGTCTCTGACAATCGACATATAAAAAGACAACGCTGGTAAACGTGTTTACCAATTAGATTACGTGAAGTTCTGATATGAATTTTATCGGATTTCGGCACAAAAGATTTTTGAACCCTTTACATCAATGTAGTCATCTACATCCTTTTTAAAAACCACTGTACATGTGAGCAGAATTCCTTAGATTATTCCAGTGGTTTCATGCTTTTATAAGTATGAACAAGAAAATTTTAAGCATTCACGGTGTCACAAAGTGATATGTAGAAAAATTATAAATATGACATGAAATTTCATTACTATTTGTAACTAGTTATTTTACATGTTTCAATCCCACTTATAATAGGTCTATATTCAGTGATAAATTACATTTCCTTAACTCGTAAACGTTTGTCATTATGCTATGATTTTTATACTACAGTACTGGAAGCATCTTTCATGGCATTGGCAGACGCGGATGAAAATATTTAACAATCTCACGAATCTGGGTAGTTGTGTAGATATTGATGTGGCGGACAAATTAACCTATGTGACGAAAGACAGCAATTTACTTTCATTTAGGGATTTAGCAATTGTGACCTAATTTTAAGATGTCGGAGGTACAACTCCGTAGCTCTGATTTACATTTGTGAAAACTGGCCTTACTGAGCCTTATCCTGTAATCGTGATCTCTACAAAATTGCTAGAAATAATTAGGACACCGTGTAGTGTTAATGTTTGAAAATATAAACTCATCAATCACAAAGTGTCCTTTGTGATTGATGCCCAAATTAGTAGTTTAGATTTTTACACATCTCTGCAGGTTCTGTGTCAAGTGTTATTTGTTCATTAATGGACTGCTTGAAAACAGAGTAGCCGGCTGTGAAATAACAAAAAGTGGAATGTGTTGGTCTTAGAGGATGCCAGTCTGATGTGTGGGCGAGAATGGTAATGATTGGTTGTCTGCTTAGTCAGACATGTAGATAATCTGACATGTGTCAGATGAGTTATATATTCCCCTAGCCTTATTATTTATTATTATTGATTGATTGTCTATTTGTTGTTGGATTGTGTCGGTTTCGGTGTGGAAATATATTTACGTTCTAGTCAGGCTAATCACGTGTTCTTGGTCTGAGTTGTATTGAAGTCCTGTAGAGTAGACACTGGGAGGGAATCTAGTCTAGATATTCGTCGAAGGTAAATTAACGTCACCTTCGTGTAAAAAAGAAAACGGACTGTTATAACACAGTCGGATTACGTTCCAATAATAATATACTCAGTATTCCTAGACCTCATAAAACATATCTCGAAGCCGGAGTGACGATCCTGTTATTATCGTGTTATGGGTTCATAAAATTTTAATTAGTGAAAGATATCTGTGTTGTTGTTCTTCTTGAACAATTACCTTCAATGATTATTATTATTATTATTGCTATTATTATTATTATTATTATTATTATTATTATTATTATTATTGGCACTATATTATTTCTTTATCAATTCTTTACAAATATCATGAGATTTCAAGTGGGTCAGTTTTTGGTGTCTCATTACACAACTTAAAGAAGTAAACGGAAAAATAAATAAGTTGACGAATTTTCCATAGATTTTAGGTTAAATGGCCTCACATCCTTAGCATTTACATTTCACGAAATTTAATAAACAGAAAGAAAAAGATTAATAGCTGGCAATTACCTGATCCAATTGTGTAAATATGAAACACATTTCTTACGTTAACACCTAACATGTTTTACCAAACTACATAGTATAGTAATGTACTTTTTATGATATACCAATCAGTAGAAGATTGTGTTTTTGACGTGTTGTGACTTTGTGTGAGCTACTTCTTCAGAGTAGATAAGAATCTTTATTTATTCTGAAGTAGCTCACACAAAGTCGCGAAATGTCAGAAACACAATTTTCTACTCATTGTGATATCACAAAAAATATATTTATCATTAACTATCTACTCAATCCTCAAGTTATTTAAAAACACCAAGTCCAACCTTCGTATTGATACCTACAAACTCATGAACAGAATAGCTTTTATCTCTGAGTCAAATATCCTACTAGATTGATTTTGACTACCAATATCCCTATTAAGTAACATGATGATCTTGGCTATAAGTTAGTTAATACATAAGAAAATAGTGTTATTCTCCTTGCTGACATATAACTTTAATTTATTTTCAGAAACTGATATAAATCACACTCAAAATGGCGAAGCCCGGGAAATATTATGCGTTTATTACATTTGATAACACGTTTCCGAATTATTCTCGGTATCTACGAGAGACAGAAAATTGAGGAAAAACAAGCCTATCCAGAAAATAATAAACGCTTTAAAAGATACAATTGGCAGATCAGTGACCTACTGAATTAAAATCTGCCATTTAGGTCGATAGACGTTGAATTCTAGTAAAAGTGAGGAAGGAGATATTCACTACAATAAATGTAGAACAAAACCAAGTAGTTCCGAATAAAGCAGAAAATGTATCATGTTATTTATTGTTCGTCATATAAATACATCAAACTTCATTATTTCGTATGCCTTTTCGCTTTCATAGACACACTTACCATAATTGTAGCCGTAGCGGCTGTAGACTTTCCCGCAGTCCAACATTCACTAATATTAGGACATCGAGCTTCTTCACAAACCTATAATAAACAAAGAAACTATGAAGACTTTAATTTCCTTTGATTCTTACAATGTCGGAGACGAACATCAATTTATGAAACCTTTAGAGAGCCATGCTTAAACATTTTCCAAAATAAACGTAGCGAAATTCATTATTTTGATTTGTTTATATGTTGCATATATGGTAAACGCAAAATCACTCATTATAGTCCGTACATATGGATGGTCTAAAAATAGCATTTAATATTACATTCCTTTGTTGATTACCAGTAAACAAACTATTACCAATTTCGATATCAGCTTATGTGAGGAGAAAATGAAGGAGATGAATCATATTTAGTGTTCCATATGACTCATTACAGGGAATGGCATGAATACTGGGAGTGCCCAATATTTTGAGAAATTTATGGTTCGGAATTTAGGCTAATAAGCACAGCGAAAGAGGCAACAAAATATCAGCAACAGTTAGTTGACCTACATAGATGAATGAATTCATTATCTATTCCTAAAATGTGAACATACATACTTTGACTAGACCAATTTCCCAGCAAAACAAAAATGCAGTTAAAACCTCAAGTTGATTAAATATAGAAACCGAGACTAAGTATTGTTCATAAAAAAAGATATCATTAGAATTTTCCAACCACCATTTCCTTCGAAAATGCGGTTTACTCATAGTGTTAACGAATTATTTATGTTTGGCTCAAAATAGACGATAGACTGGAGACTTGAAAATTTGTGAAGTGAACCATATAAAAATCGATTAAAACAGGAAGTACGAGGAAAACAAAGGGAAAAAACAAAAAAGTGTATAACTTACGGTATGCAAATTGAGGGAACGTAACTGTTTTTGCAAACGCGCCACACTACCGCCACACGGTATCTCAGTCTTTAACCATTCTGGAAGACGGAGGCTAAAGTTTATAAAGTAAATAGAAATGATATATCCAGCGTCATATCAACCAAAGAAACATATAATTAGTTATGTAATACTTAAGGATACACATTACTTTGGGATGCACATAAGAATATGATCAATGGAGGTTTACAAGAAAGACAAATACCGTTATAATATACTCGTACACGAGCCTCCAAATGCCCTGGTACGGCCGAGAGTGAGGAGAGTACGCTCTCCCTTTCCAAATGCTCCCACATGGCCACGCGTATATAGCCTCTGCCAGGGAAGTCCTACTCACTGCCTTCTCGTGGCGGGGGTGTTGTTTACGAAATTGAGAGGACGAAAAGCGAATGTCCGGCGCTTTAACCGGGTTGGTGAACATGGAAAGTCCACCTAGGGGAGTTGGAAAACCCTGATTCCAAACCAATGGTGCACATGGGCTCCAGGATCCTGATGGAACGAATGGCGAATGAACCTGCTGTTGGTCACCGGCTACCATGGGACTGCATCTCCTCACGATGCTCCACTGCCTTGTGGATCAGATCTTTCGGTCAAAGGCTCCGGGTGTGGCCCCCTAAGAAAACCACCTGCTTCAGTTTGGGCACCTGGGCAGTATTACAGCCCTCACACAAATCGAATGAGATTTGTGCGGCGCATATGTATCTGGTGCTTCCTTGTACCAATATTTATGTGTTTAAATAAATAAATAAATAAATACTCGTACACACCTTTCATGATGAGTATTTAGTCCTTCATGATATTCAAGTGGAAAATAAAAAGTAATACAAAGGACTTTTCACGTATCCAGTCAATTATGAAAAAATTCAAATCACAGAATTCATTTAAAACACCACGAACGCTATTTTTGGATAAGTAACTCTTGAAGTGAATTTTCTACATTAGAAATTAATTTTTAGAATAGATTGCAGTCATCACAAAGATAGCAGGTTTATGATTTTTGTGTCAAAAAGTGGTTGGATGTCACTAGAAGAAATAAAAAGCAGGAGATCATGTGATGGTTTTAGGCTAAGAATTTAAACTACAAGTCAGTACACTAGGTATCATTTATACAGCGGTTTTATGAACGTTTCATATAATTTGGTGGTCGATTTGACAATAATGTAAAATCCAATGAATGAATATTGAAAACTTAGGAACACTAGACCACTGTTTCATAATAGTTTAGGATTCCTCACACATCCACCACCAACTCTACTGGGCAGGGAAAGAGAAATTCAACTAAAGTGATGGACATAAAACCACCGAGCTATCGTGTTAGAATATTAATTTAGTGAAATACCTGAAGCTGAAAAATGTGCACTACATATCCGAAACTCAATAGATGAACTGTATTTTCTCATTATTAGATTTGAAGTTTCTCGGTTTGATCCATTCTGACTGTTTTTGAACACGACTAACGAGTTTCAAACAATTACAGGTACACTAACTGCCATTTTAAGCTGTGTACTCAATAAGCATTGAGTGTGAATAGCTCACCTTTTAGAAAATTCAGTTGGCTACGACGTACGATCAGGCATATACATACATCAGTGCGAGTTGCCATAAATACTTAGCACAACAAGATCAACACCAAATTCACAGGAGCAGTTACTTTAATGGTAGTGAGAACAAATATTTCTACCCTTCATGGCTACGTTTTGCAGCCATAAAGTAAAACAGAACGAACTGCTGCACAGTATACTCATCCCATAATTAATAAACGGATATCTCGTCTTCGCCATAGGTTACGTAAGTTGGCAAAAGCCAAACGAGCTTTCTGAATCCGTGCTGAGATTTCGTCAGACACCAACCCATTAGGGCTGATCAGACTTTCAAGATAAGTGAAGTTGTCGACGTGTTCGACTACTTCACTTCCTGTCCTTAGTTTAGGTGTTGACGCAGGCCAGTCGTAAAGTAATAATTTACATTTAGAGGGGGAGAAACCCATTCCAAATATCCTTGTATTGGTACTCAGTGCTAATAGAAGACTCTACATTTTATCATCTGCACATTCTAAATCGAAACGTACCTCAAACATCCTGGCATTGTTGCTCAATCCTACCAAAACTCTGCATTTTATCAGCGTCTTCACCAGATAGAACTAAGTCATCTGCGTATTCTGAGTCGAGAAGAGCACCACCTCCTAGTAGGAGATGAATTCCTGAAAATTCAGTCGAAGAGAATGTTATTTCCAGCAGTAGGTCCATGATGAAATTAAACAGAAATGGAGATAGCGGATAGCCTTGCCGGATACCACCTGAGGTTGCAAAATTGGATTATAATTTGCCATAAGCAGATAAGAGTGTCGTCACTTTCCGAGATTGTCTCACACTTGAATTAATAATTCCGGCTTTTTTCACTAGTCTGAAAAGCTGTATTATGTTACTTACAGCCGCTGCCTTTTCCATTTCTTTTACTTTCGTTGCTCACCACTTCTCACGACTGTTTCGTACACTTTTGGTTAGTTTAGATCTGATTTGCTTCCGCTCTTCATCGTGTTTGGAGCCTGATGGGATGAGTTTATGAGAATCCATCAATGCAACAGACTTAGTAGAAATCCACTGGTTTTTCGTAACTCTTCGGTTCAGATCACTAATCGACGTCACCGCTGTTTTCACAGCTGTTTGTATATCTTTCTAAGCAACATCTGGATCAGCCTCGTTTTCAGAATCGCCCAAAAATGATCTCAGTTCTTCCGGGAATCTACTTTTGCCTTTCTTGTCATTGAGTTCAACTCTAATGGGTCTTCTTGATGCAGCTTTTCTGCTTCCAGTGAGGGGCAAACAAATGCGTGCCCGTATTAGAGTATGATCAAAGTCCAAACAGGTATTCCAGAACGAGTGACAGTCTCCTATCAAGCCTCTCCAATGATGAATGATGGCAATATGGTCTATTTGAGTCCATCGTTGGTTTGGTGCAGGAGATCGCCATGTTAGACGATGTCTCTCCTTATGCTTAAAATTAGTGCTTCCTAAAAATAAACGATTGTATGAGAACAATTGCAGCAGACAGTCACCACTATCTGTTCACTGAGCCGGAATACTAAAATACCCACTTAAATGTCTTTCTGTTTAGTTTAAGCTACATAAATGAGGAATAAAGTCGCCTACTACAAGTACTATGTCTGAGCGCTTAGCTTTTTGAAGAAGTTCAGAGAGATTTCTGTAAAAGTCATCTTTCACTTCATCCGGGCTGCAGTCAGTGGGAGCGTAGGCAGAAACGACGAAAAGGCAACGACATGTGTCCCTACCCTTCCAACTTCTTACGTAGCCATTTAGCCGGACAGCACACAGGCGACTGTTAGAGAGGATCCATTCTAATAGTGCTTGTTCTGCTCTCGTACTAAGTGTTATGCCTACACCTGCAAGTCCACGAGAACTATCCATCGGGTCGCCAGATACACGGAGGGTATATTTCGTTGGCTGTTCA
This sequence comes from Schistosoma mansoni, assembly GCF_000237925.1. NCBI lineage: Eukaryota > Metazoa > Platyhelminthes > Trematoda > Strigeidida > Schistosomatidae > Schistosoma > Schistosoma mansoni. Next base: position 12,081,233 of record NC_031497.1, read on the forward strand.
TTTTGGCTAGGTGAGGTCAAATGAATGACCATACTGGGATCCTGTATACGTGTTCCGGAGACACAGAAGACATCAATCGTACGAAATTCGAGGATCTTAGCCAAGGAGACCTGCTGGCCGGTTTGACGTGGGATACGTACGTTGAAGGCTCCAATGTGTAGTTTGGAGCAAGGTTTCAGTAGACCCAGGAGTGTTTCACGCACTGGTCATGGTGACACTTGGGGAGAAAGAAAAGGGTTGACAGTCGAGGTAGGAGGATTAATGAGTATTGAAGAGGGAAATTGATTACGAATACAGTAGTCTTGAGTGCCGTTAGAGCGTGACCGCAGTGATCAAGGGACAACTGATTGAGGTCGGTCACACGCGACCATTTTGTACGTAATTTTCGTGTTAGCTCAGTACTTGTTGAGACCTTACCGCCGGAGACGGATATCCGCGGGATAAGGCGGGGTGTGCATTTTTAGGGTCGATTTTTTATAAACCCACCCTTCATTTGTGGGAAGGCAGAACCCCTGTTATGTTGGTTTTCTGAGGGAAACACCTTACTGCTGTCACACCTCTATACAATCAACAGTACGACTTTGCCCTCAAACTTCGGGTTTGCCACTCTTAGTCTTACCACTCTTCAACCGACCTACCTGGTATGTTAGGACCTTGAAGAACAATTATTCCAGTCAGTATAACCTGATTGATTCATTACGATAGGCAAGCCTGACCACCACGTTAATGTAGCAACAACGGTCAGGACCTGTTGGAAAAAGTTGTCACTTTGTCAATTAAATATTCAAAATATATGCTATGATCAAACTAAAAAGCCTACTGGTTCACCAAGGGAATGCACTATGAATTACTACGATTAAATTACCTTTTTCCCGATTTATTAACTGAACTCGGGGAACTGAAGAAATCTTCCTTAGTTGACTGATTGTTATTGCTTAGTTTGATAAATTCAGAAAGACTTGGGCCATGGGCAATAGCTTTCTGGAATTCAGGTGAGAGTTTCTGAGTTGGATTATCCTCTTCAAATTCAGATGACTTGTCATTTGATGAATATGAATGTGTAATATTTATTTTGATATATGACCATTCAGCTCGACGTTTGGTAGCTGCCGATACACTTGCCAATACCGGAAACACATACGAACCTCTTGGTAACAACAAACCCATTTATCAGTAGGAAACGTACGTACTGCTTTTGCGCATTAACCCTATAACTGATGAATAAAAATAGTTATATTTTATTAAAACATATATCCCAAACAAAATTAGAGTTTCACAATAACATTAGTAGTATAGGGAGTCAGTTAGTTCACCAAACACGACAGAAATCAGTTACTTCGTTAATATTCTAAATTCTAACTTTGATAGATAGGTATAATAACATGAAACATCACACAATGCAAATGGATTTATCATATTATACAATATAAAAGCACGGATAGATAAAACAAGAAAAACACTGGGAAAACATGATGAACAGATACCGACTAGTTGCATTGTGATACAATTTCCAAAACTTTACACTGGACTATCGGTAATAAGTCACTAGAATAATTAACGATAGGATGAAATAAATGATACTGATAACTAATAGTAATCAGGCATAAGAAACTGGAAATACAAAGTACGAAATAGTACACTACTCAGCGTTAAGAAGATAAAGATCTTAGACTCTGCTTCTTTTGGGAACTCTGATACAACAGCTTAACATTTAGTGCTTAGGCTCATAAGCTATATCAACTACATTTTATGATGCTTTTGCTAGCGGCATTCTTAAAATTCAGTTATAACCCTGAAAGCTGAAGAACCTCCTCCACGTAATTCAAGAGTTGAGAAGACACATTTAAAATACAGTTCTGCAAACAAGATGGCGCGTGAAAGGCACGATTGTTGATGTGCAAGTTGGAAAGCACTGAACATGCATATGAAGTTGACCACATATTGCCAAGATTACCTCGAGATCTCAGTTCCGAAGAGAGGGTAACCCAACTTCCAGAGGTATTCGATGAGTCCTCTTTACTGTTTAGTATTCGATATCAGTGTCTTAATTTGGTGAGGCGTGAGGCCGTTGATTATGATACTCAAGCAGATATTAGCAATTGGTGTGAACAGCTTGAGTTACGCTAATTGACGGAGGATCAATTTAAGTGCTTATTATTCATCAAAGCTCTGAAGATGTTGAGATTAGAACTAGTTCCATGACTCGACTAAATTAAGATCCAAATGTCACACTCAAGTCACTGACAAATGAGTGTACAAGTCTGAGAAACATCAGACATGACGAATCAATCAAACAGGTAAATCTCAATTTGACCTATGGTAGTATGACTAGGTTCAAACCTCATAAGCCAAGAGCATTAGAAACAATCCATAACAAATCAACGACTGTTTGTTGGTTATGCAGTGATTGAGATTATGTAAGATCCTAGCCGTTTAAGAAGCATATATGTGTGGGGGTTTGTGTCTAGCCAGAAGTTACTGTGTATTAGGGGAGCATGGAGAGTAAAGTGAGTGAGGATCCTCAGCGTTAAAACCTGTTAGCGATCTACAGTGAAATTTTCCTTTAACGTAATTAACTCTAAGGGAATTTGCTATCTAACAGAACGACCGAACCTTCATCTTCTTGGTCTAGACATGTTGAAAAAGCGTGGAATATTTGATAAACCTTTCAACAGTGTGTGTAATATGTCGTATTTATCATTGGACACCCCAATATCTGCACTAATGGCAAGTGGGAGGGGAAAATTTCCTCCAGTTTTTTGAGGTTAACCTTGGTCACTGCACCATTGTGAAAACACATCTACCAGATTCACCAGATGAAGTAGAAACTCTTCGAGACTCAGTTCTACAAAAAGTTAGAAAGTTCCACCTAGAAGGGTAGCCCTCGAAGATCAGATCCACGGAGCTTCAGTAGTTTTGCCAGCGCAGACTATCTCTTCCAAACAATGATGACTGCCTTCTGTTTGCCGAAAGTGTTATAACCCCAAAGAAGCTGCAACCAGCAGTGCTCGGACAGTTGCATGCAGGACATCTAGGAACATATCGCATGGAAGCGCTAGTATGAAGTTGTGCATATTTCCGCACTTAGACACCAGAACTGGAGCAACTATCCAATCCGTTCACCGAATGCACATCAGTAACGAAAGCACCACGGAAGGCGGAGCTGCAATCATGGCTAACACCTGTCACCGTGGCAGCGTATGTACTTGGGCTTCACTAGTCCACTCCATGAACAAACTCACCTTTTGGTAGTTGATGCGTACAGGAAGAGGCCAGAAATTTTTCTCATGGAACGTGCAACTGCAAGTTGCACAGTCAGGAAACTACGTCAACTATTCAGTACTTTCAGGGTTAATAGTTAGCGACAATAGGACAGTTTACATCTGCTATCTTCCCAGAATTCTGTCGGACGCTTTAATTAACACATTTAAAAACTCTCTACAGAAATCAAAGGGGGAGGCGATCACCGAAGAGATTTTAGAAAGGTTCGTGCTCATCTACTGCTCTATACTGAACCCTCAAAAAACTAACGGGGTTTCTCCGGGCGGAACTTTACTAGGCAGAAAAGTACGTAGCCATTTTGATCCCATCTGTCTAGTGCCAGTCCTTAAACCTCGACAAAACAGATCGATGGAGAAGTAATTCAATCGACATCATGGAGTATAAAGACTAGTATTTACTGTGGGTCAAAAAGTATTTGCTATAGACTACCGTGGCAAATATCCTACATCGATAGCTGGTTTAATGGTACAAAGGAAAGGAAATGTGGTTTATGAAGTGTAAATTGGCTCGAAAGTTTTGGTACGTCATGCTAATCAAGTTTAAAGCAACAAGAGTCGACATAGAAAACCTCTTGATATCCTACTAGATACCTTTGAAATCAAACCTCCAGAGACGGATGGGGCAGTTTCTGTGCAGATAAAGTGATACCACTTCTTTATCGCCTATGTCAACAGATTGGAGGAACATGGTAGTCACGCAGATGCGAGTGGAGCATAAGACTAGGTCCTACGAATTTCCTCGAAGGGGAGGTGTTTCCAGGTTACAGATTGGATTAACGCATGTTTCATGCAGGATGATGTTGGGACATACTGGCAGGCTCATTTTAACTTGTCGGCACAAGTAGATGAGGAAGTCTAGAATATTCTTGTGTATACATCATAAACTCACAGCTTTCGCTATATGATTGTTATTCCCACTCAACTTTATTTATTTGGAATATAATTTCGTTCCTGATCAATCACGTTCTGATTTGGCGGCTACTCGGGTGAATAGTCCGAAGACTACTAAGCAATAAAAGTAGATGCGTTGTACAAATAGAGATCTTAAGAACTTCGGTAATTGATTATCAGCCAAATAATCTAAAATTAAGGTAGTCTATTAAGGGTTAACTAAAAAAACTCGAAGCTACTTAGAGATTCAAACAACCAAGCAGTAGCAATATAAGTTTATGTCATATTTTGACGCGATCATCCTTAACCATGTTTTTCCCCATTCGTTCCTACAATGACCAGAAATATACAAAAGTTTCGGAAGACTGTAACTACTGACTGGGTTCAAATAAGGCATACATAACACGCCACATGCACTTCAGTTGATCAAAGTTCATGAATAAGGCCGTTAATAATGAGTAATAATAAAAATAAAAGCGATCTATATTCTCCTACTATCTTGCAAGTAATATGAACACTGCTCACTTGGTAGTCTTAACATACATGAGCAGTACTTCGAAGAACTCAATGACCAAATATTAGTAACAAACGAGTATCCTCACCATTTAAAAGCCACTCTCTGTATTTACAAGGAGAGGAAACTGCTGAGCAGTATATTCTTCCAATAGTTGGCAGATGGCATTTATGGCATATGCCATAAATGCCCCAAGTTGCCAAAAGCCAAGCGGACACTTTTAACCTGTGTTGTGATGTCATCAGCCACTGGCTCCCAAACAACCAATAAAGGGGAAATAAAGGCGAACAAAGGGGAAATAAAGCGAAAAATGCATTGGAAAATAAGTCGTAAATAAAGGGGAAATGCGCCAAAATGTCTGCTTTTTCGCCCGTCCGGGGGAAATAAATCGGAATTTCCCCTTTATGTCGCTCTGTTTTTCAAATGTCGCTAAATTTCCAACTTTTCCCCTAAATATCCGACTTTTCCCCTAAATATCCGACGAATTTCCGACTTTCACCCTAAATATCCGACGAATTACCGATTTTTACCCTAAATATTGGGCGAATTTCCGACTTTTACCCTAAATATCCGACGACTGTTTATCGATGAAAGCTTTACAAAGCTTGAATATCTCATTAATCTTACTGTATATGGACGTTCTTTATGTTTACTTTGTCAATTTTATCCTACTCCCAAACGATGTTTAGTCTTGTGAAGTTCGTTCCAACTGAAAATCTAGGAATATATTCCTAGATATCAGTGGTTTTATATAATATATTATGCAAAGAATTGTGTATTTCTCTTTCAGTGTTTACGTTTTGATGGGGAAAACAAGGACTACGTGAGACCACTGCCAAACTTTGACAATTAAAAAGTCTTTATAGTCCTTCGGTGCTCCAGAAAAAAAAGTTGCCCCTTGACTTACGGACGACCTTTAAACGACGCTACTTTGAGAATCCCCGCTTACTTACTTGGTTACAAATTAGTGTACAGAATAGTTATTAGGATTTACAGATGTATGCTAGGGTGAGAGGTTAGATTTAAATTTTTTCAGGGAATGGCATAAGCTATAACGCCAAATGGCCAACGATCCACTATTATCGTCGATTGATGGTGGCTAATGTGCACTCGAAGGTCAAATTAATGTAAAACGATTGACGCGTCATTCGCAAAATTCGCAAGGTTTTACGGAAGCGGTTCTAAATCTGAGTTCAGCCACACCATGTCTGATAATGTCCACCCTCTAAGTAACGAAAGTGATAATTCTAAGACCTGCCTGACAAAAGCACATAAAGTAACAGGACTTCTGTGATTGATGATTCTTTGTAGAGTATACGCTCGCTAACTATGTCTTATCAGTATATAAAAACTACAAAGATTACCCAACTCCAAATTATTTTCCCTTAGATACCTTCGTATATACAGTCGTTAAGCAACGGACAACAAATTTGTCTTGAAGTTTCCCATTGTTCCGGCTAGATGTTACTGATATTTTCGGGTCAAGGCACACCGTTATGTGTTCTTCGCAGGTAAGAACGATACGAAAACGTGAGACAACTCAAATACTCAACTCAAATCTGCGCGCTATTTAAAAAGGACAGTGGTATTTTTCCTCGTTGAGTAAATTCTATTGTTTTGATCGTTATTAACGTATCAAGACTACTGTTTTTATACTTTGATTGAATTTCTTTCAGTTAAAGTATTCTATTAGAGTATCATCTTTGGTATCCTAAATAGTTTTATCGTCGGTACTCCAGAGTACCTTTTTTTTCCATTGTGTCTGTTAGTACTTTGGTCCTAACTGTTTATAGTTTTTTTTTCTACTTATAGTCAACACTCACTTTCGCATCTTAAAATGACTGGAAGATGCAACAATAGCATTTGCCACCGCCCAGGATGTCGATATCCTGTTGATAGCGGCATGCAGTGCGATGAGTGCAAAGGTTGGTACCACGATGTTTGCACGAATCTAACACCTGCAGCTTTCAAGCGGTTTAGTAAAAATGGATGTGTATGGCTATGTCAACAGTGCTGTTTGGATGCAAATAGCCTGCTAACCGAGGCCATTTCAATAGTAAATGCCGCAAAAAAGTGTCTCGGCAAGCGCGGTCGGGATACATCAGTCAGAACTCAATCTGTCGACACGCAGATTGACACAAGGCAGGCCCAAGTGAGTCCAAAAACTGCCGACCCACACCCTACTAAGGAGGAAGAACATCCTCCAAAGAGGACTGTTACAACCAGAAACTCGCGCAAAAAAGTCTCTTCTGTCCCTCGTATCAAAAATGGTACCCAGAAGGGAACTTCAGGAAGCCGAAACCGCAAGGCTCGATCGGTTTCCAGCGCGAAAGATAACCCGATCTCCCAAGTCGTCCTGACTCTTCCGGAATCCCACAGTACGCCTGACGCGAATGTGGTTACCACTCCAAAGAACGTTGGCGATTGGGTACGGGTCGTAAGAAAAAAACGCCAAAATGACGTAAAAGGAAGTCATACCCCCACCAAAAGGGTCGACAAGCCGAGGTCTGATCACAGCGACAGATCAGTCATTCTCCATAGAGTCAAGGAGAGTGACAACTTAGAACCGAAAGCTCGTTTTGAGCATGACATTGTGTTGATAAAACAACTACTCAACCAAGTTATGCCCAAAAACATCCCCGGAGTCACCTTGCTAAAGGTGTATAGATTAGGAAATCTAGCGCATCTGAAACCAAATCAGTCTAGACTACTCAAAGTCGTTTTCAAATCCTCAAACGAACGCGACTTAATCTTAGAAAATGGACACAAATTAAAGGGTTCAGGAGTTTTTCTCCGTAAGGACTTACCGTTGGCGGACCGTGTTAAAAGACGGGAAGCCGAAAAGGAACTACAGCTCAGATTAGACGCTGGCGAAAAAGACCTGAAAATTGTAAATTTTCGGGTTGTGAGGCTTCGACAGAGGATGATGCTGAAGCCACTCTGGGTGAAGCACGAGGCCACCTAAATAGGCTTCGGATCTGTTATACCAACGCCCGGAGCTTACTAAATAAGCTACCGGAACTAGGTGTACAGATTGACTCAACTAGGCCAGACATAATCGCAGTCACAGAAACATGGCTGACGCCGTCTATAGATAGTAGTGAACTTGATTTCGAGGGTTTTACATTGGTAAGGGCCGATAGAATACAAACGCGTAAAGGAGGGGGAGTAGCTCTATTCATTAGGAATGCTATTCCATTCACCATTATCGACAGTGTATCCCATGAGAGTGGGACGTATGAATTAGTTTGCTGCCGCCTGAAATGCAGGGGACAAGAGTTACTACTTAGTTTGATCTATCGCAGTCCAAGCTGTGAGGCAAACGAGGTCCTGCTAAGCAGTCTCAACACTTTATCACGAAGCGATCGATGTCTAATCTTAGGGGACTTCAATGCACCCATGGTGGACTGGGGAAATCTTCGGACTGAATCGTCAGCAAACTCCTTCGAACAGGAACTAGTTGATGCGATAATCACTTGTGCTCTAGTGCAACACGTGAAGGAAGCAACTAGGTACGACCCGGGTTCTGCATCATCCTTACTAGATCTTATATTGACTCATTATGAGGATGATGTTGCAAACCTGGATTACATGCCACCCCTAGGCAAAAGTGATCATGCAGTTTTAAGCTTTGACTTCCATATAACTGTCGATCACGAGTACGCTTCAGCTCAATCCAGACCTAACGTCTGGAAAGCAAACATAGCAGACATCATGAAATCAGCATCATTAGTAGATTGGAAATTAGATCCAGAGTCATCAATCGAAACGGCTTGGGACGTATTTCGGAATTTATACTTAAAAGTTACCGCCCCCCACATCCCTTGGACTACACCTAAGAGACCGAGAAACTCCCCACCGTGGTTCAGTAGGGAGGTTCGCATCCTTCTCCGTAAAAGAAGGAAAATGTGGGACAGATTTAGGTTACTGGGGACTGACGAGGCGAAATCTCAGTATCAAAAGGCTCGAAATACCTGTGCCTCGACCCTCCGTAAGGCCAGAAAGCTGTACGAAGAGAAAATCGTAAGGGAATCCATAGAATGCCCTAAACGCTTGTATTCGTATATAAACCAAAGGACAAAAAGAAGAAGAAATGTTCCTTCATTATGGGGAGACAGTACTGCCACATCACTAGTGGAGGATGACTTTGGCAAAGCTCAAGTATTCTCTAAATACTTTAGCGATGTATACACCATAGAAACACCCTTCTCACCAGTCCATGAAAATCCACCCACACAAGCACTGGACAGCGTAACCATTGAAGAACTCGATGTTTTTGGTCTGCTAGTTAAGCTTGACATAGGTAAATCCACTGGACCCGATGAACTGCATCCTAGGTTACTAAAGGAATTAGCTAACTTTGTTGCGAACCCTTTAAGTATATGTTTTAATCTATCCGTAACCCAGGGTCGTCTACCAAAAGACTGGAAGAACGCCATAGTAAGTCCAGTCTTCAAAACAGGTACAAAACATAAGCCTGAGAATTACCGACCAATTAGCCTAACTAGTGTGGTTGTTAAAATCTTAGAAAAGATTATTCGGAAGGAACTGTTAAAGTATCTCGATGAAAACCGGATCCTCTCCGAAAAGCAGCATGGTTTTAGAACAGGTTACTCTTGTCTCACAAACTTATTAGTCGCTCGTGAAAGCTGGTGCGCTCTTAAGGACCAAAAATTACCTATAGACGTAGCTTACATCGATTTCAGCAAAGCCTTCGACAAAGTTCCGCATAACCGGCTGTTATATAAGCTAAGGAATGTCGGGATTGGAGGCAATCTATTGATGTGGATAAAAGACTTCCTAGTTGGGCGTCAACAAAGAGTAAGGGTGAACTCCAAGTTGTCTAGCTGGGAAACTGTGCTTAGTGGAGTCCCCCAGGGTACAGTTTTGGGGCCAGTGTTATTCCTCCTGTACGTAAATGATCTCCCTCGTCTACTATCGTCATCGGTCTTACTCTATGCTGATGATGTCAAGATATGGAGAGCGATACAAAGCAAGAGCGATAGCTTAGAACTTCAAAATGACCTGGAGAGATTATCTGAATGGTCCCAAACCTGGCAATTGCCGATAAACACTTCCAAGTGTATTGTGATGCATATTGGCCATCAGGGTACAGATACATACACGATGAATAACACTGAGTTACCTATTGTTCAGGCACACAATGACTTAGGCGTCATCGTTAGTCAAGACTTAAAGACTACTGCACACTGCCGTGCAATAGCCGCCAAAGGTTTTAGGACTTTATGGTCCATACGCAGGGCTTTTAGGCATCTTGACGCTAAAACGTTTCTGACTTTGTATACAGTGTTCGTACGCCCTAAACTTGAGTACTGTATACAAGCAGCTAACCCCTGCCTAAAAAAAGACAGTGAACTCTTGGAAAGAGTTCAGAGAACAGCAACTAGGCTGATTCCCGGAATAGCGAAGCTCCCGTATGGTACTAGACTGACCAAGCTAAACCTATTCCCGCTGTCATATAGAAGAATCAGAGGTGACTTGATTATAGTTTTCAAATTGCTAAATGACAAATTTGCACCTGATATGCCCTCATTTTTCTTGTCTTCCAAAACAGAAAATCTACGAGGACACTCCAAAAAAGTTCACAAGCCCAGAACGAATTACTTGTCAGCTGACTACCGACTTTCCCATCGAATAATCAACGAGTGGAATTCATTACCTCAGCACGTGGTTGAGGCTCCATCCGTCGACTCCTTCAAAAGAAAGTTGGATCGGCTGAGAGACCATCATTGCCAGGACTAACACAGGCCACCAAGCCTCCTGTCCTTTCCAAACTGAAACTGAAACTGATATGCTATGTGGTGCTTATAATAAATGCAACTTCGTCACAGATTCGACAGCGACTGAAATTTCCGCGGTACTGTCTACGCACAGTCCTGCAGACATAATATTATGTTCGTCCTATGTCTTGAGGGCATTTTCCAGGAAGGTAATTGCTCACTGTGCAAACTATTCGTCGTGAGTCAGAAATGCCGATGTTTGCAACTGCTTGAAACATCCCGTAAAAAACAGGGGACCTGACATGTAAGCCTCGCTTTTCATAATGCATTATATTCAGATTTACTAAGAAGTACGAGTTCCTCAGAACCCGTTTTCCACGGGCCCATGAAGACATAAGAAATCACCGGATTGCTCGAAAGTCAATTTGGGCTCGCTGTTAAGAGAGACATGTACTAAGCCTGGTCAATTACACAAGCAATCGTGTGTTTTACTTCCATACGATAATTTCTGTTGATTTTTCTTCCTTTTTTATATCACGCTTACCTTCTTTTCTTTATCTCTTCACATCCTAAGTTTATTATGTGGATCATGTACATAGTAGTGTTGCTTTTTACTAACATTTATTTGTTTAGATAGATAGATGAAATACCAACGACCTTGGGTGGCAAGCTAACCACTTAGGAAACACTGTCTAGTCACGGAACAATAAATGACAAAAAGCAATCAGTTTACGGTGGAATAATGGTGTCAGTATGACAAATTATCCTTTACACGCTCATTCGTTCATTACAGTAAGGGGAAGAGGTTGGGCCCATGCATTAAGAATCGAGCTATTGTTGTGCGTTATGATTACGACACTGTGTGGTCTCATAAACGACCACCATCAGTTATGATGCCAAAATGTTGGGGTCGGGTATTGGGAGTTAAACGGGAGTCATGTTTCAGGATTACAAATTGGGTTTGAAATATTCACCCCGAGCTAACGTCAAACGAAATACAATCATGTTTCATCACTCTTTCGTTTACAAACCCAAGACACTTGCGATTAAGAGAAACAGTTAGAGTTTAGAATGGGAGAATACTATTAAGCGATACATGCGTCCCTGATTATGTGTCGAATCTAATCAAGTAAAATGACAAATCATCCTCATCAGAGGCGAGCATTTCATCTGAAATGGATCATCTAATTATTTTCACCAATTTGTCGCATACCGTGGTCTCCTATACTTAATTAATTAATTACGCCTGTTACTCCTCGTGGAGGAGCATAGGCCGCCCACCAGCATTCTCTTATCCGACCCTGTCCTGGGCAGTCCTCTTCAGTTATTTCCAGTTGTTAGTCATTTTTTCATATCTACTTCTACTTGCCGGCGTAATGTGTTATTTGGCCTTCCTCTTTTCCGCTTTCATTCCGGATTCCAAGTTAAGGATCGCCTTGTAATGCAGTTTGGTGATTTCCTTACTGTATGTCCTATCCACTTCCAACGCCTTTTCCTAATTTCCTCTTCAGAAGGAAGCTGGTTTGTCCTCTCCCACAGAAGGCTGTTGCTGATAGTATCCAGCCAATGAATGCGGAGTATTTTGAGTAAACAACTGTTTATAAATACTTGTACCATCTTGACGATGGATGTAGTAGTTCTCCACGTTTTAGCTCCGTACAGTAGGATTGTCATGACGTTCATATTGAAGATTCTCACTTTGAAGTTGTTCGAGAGTTGCTTTGAGTTCCATATATTCTTCAATTGTAGAAATATGGTCTTTGCTTTGCCAGTCTTCGCCTTTACATCTGCATCATATCGTACTTGTTCATCAATGACGCTTCCCAAGTGCGTGGATGCTTCCATCTCCTCCAGAGTTTCTCCATCCAGTATGATTGGGCCGGTGTTCATCGTGCTGTATTTAAGGATTTTGCTTTTACCTTTGTGCATATTGAGGCTTACTGATGCAGAGGCTACTACTACATTTGCTGTCTTCGTCTGTATGAGATAGGAGAGCTAGGTCATCTGCAAAGTCCAAATCGTCCAATCGGCCCGCAAATGCCCTGGTACGGCCGAGAGTGAGGAGAGTACGCTCTCCCTTTCCAAATGCTCTCACATGGCCACGCGTATATAGCCTCTGCCAGGGAAGTCCTACTCACTGCCTTCTCGTGGCGGGGGTGTTGTTCAAGAAATTGAGAGGACGAAAAGCGAATGTCCGGCGCTTTAACCGGGCCGGTAGACACGGAGGGTTCACCTAGGGGAGTTGGAAAACCCTGATTCCAAACCAATGGTGCACATGGGTTCCAGGATCCTGATGGAACGAATGGCGAATGAACCTGCTGTTGGTCACCGGCTACCATGGGACTGCATCTCCTCACGATGCTCCACTGCCTTGTGGATCAGACCTTTAGGTCAAAGGCTCCGGGTGTGGCCCCCTAAGAAAACCACCTGCTTCAGTTTGGGCACCCGGGCAGTATCACAGCCCACACACAAATAAATGAAATGACGCACTACACTAACTACACTATTCCTGCTCATATTATAAGCAAGACAATTTACGTTATTATTATCATTATTATTATCATTACTATTATTATTATTATTATTATTATTACTTCACTCCCTTTATTCCCAAATTGTGTATCCTTCCTTCCCAACTTATGCAGTAGCTCGCCCATGGTGGAAAATCTGTCCTATCTAAACGATCTCCAGTCACTGTCTGGTTGAAAGTGAATGCTTCCACCGATAATGAATACTGAGGCAGTCTTTCTGAAACCGCGTACGCCGTTCAAGCTGGCTTCCTTCAACGTTCGAACACTAATGCAGATCAGACAACAGATAGGGCTGGCTATGTCTTTGGAAGGTCTTAATGTTGATGTTTGCTGTCTATCCGAGACCCGTATTCAAGACTCTAGTGAAGTACTACAAATCCGCTCTCCATCTGTCTCGAAAAGCTTGTTCCACGTGCGCTTATCCGGGGACCCTGTGGCATCTTCGTCTGGTCTTGCTGGCGTTGGTGTCGCACTAAGCGCTAGGGCTGAGGCAGCACTAATCGATTGGTTCCCCATTAACAGTCGGTTATGTGCTGTTAGATTAGAAAGTTCCATCAAATTGAGAAGAAACCGGCGTGAGAAACGGTGTCTTTTCGTCATCTCCGCCTCTGCCACGACAGATAGCAGCCCGGATGCAATCAAGGATGAGTTCTATCGCCAGTTAACTGATTTTTCTCCAGGAAGTGCGTTCGACAGACATTGTAGTACTAACCGGAGACTTGAATGCACAGGTCGGGCGTCTAGGCACAGAAGAGAGTCGTCTAGGTGGCCGATGGGGACTTGTTGGTCGCAGGACAGATAACGGGGACCGTTTGCTGCAACTGTGCACAGACCACAACCTGTTTCTGGCCAGCACTAACTTCCGGCACAGTCATCGCCGGTGTGCCATCAAGGATGAGTTTTACCATCAGTTAACAGTTCTTCTCCAGAAAGCGCGTTCGACAGATATTGTAGTACTAGCCGGAGACTTGAATGCACAGGTCGGGCGTCTAGGCACCTATCTGGAGTCTGATCATGCCCTGGTCTGCGCCAATCTCACCTTACTTTTCAGTGGCCGAAGGACTGACCACCACCAACGGATTGATATTAGTAAATTGGCTGCAACTTCTGTTGCAAGTAAGTATCGAGCGGAGCTAGCCTCTAGGCTAGCTACCACCCCACCGAAAAGTATAGGTGAGCATTGGTTGCATCTTCACGACGTCATGAAAATGGCGAGTAAAGCCGTTTGCGGCTTCGCGAAACGTCCCGCTTACAAGCACTGGGTTTCTTCTGGCTCCTTACAACTGATGGAAGCCGGTCGGTCTACTCCGGGTGACTGTGAGTTTGACCACAAACGAAGGCTCTTACGTAATGAAATTGGGCAAAGCTTGCGTAAGGACCGAGAAGCCTGGTGGTCGGAGCGTGCTAATGAGATGGAAGCAGCAGCTGCATCTGGTAACTGCCGGAAGCTCTTCCAACTCATCCGAGCCACTGGCAGCAAGAATTCTGGTGTGAGTGAGACGATCTACGAGGATGATGGGATGCCAATCACTAACATCTCTCGACGTCTTGGACGATGGGCAGAATTTTTCGAAGGGCAGTTCAACTGGCCTGCTGCTCCGGCAACATCAACCAGTTTGTCCTGCCCCCCATGGCCGGTGACGACTGATCCACCAAACGAGGCGGAAGTCCGCAAGGAACTCCAACTCTTGAAGCGCTACAAATCACCTGGCCCAGATGACTTATCTCCGGCTCTTTTTAAAGATGGTGGTGACTTTCTGACTAAGGAACTGACGGTGTTGTTTGCAAAGGTTTGGGAGCAAGAAAGTGTTCCAACATCATGGAATGAGTCGATAGTCGTCCCTATCTTTAGAAAGGGTTCACGTTGTTCCTGTAATAACTATCGGGGGATAAGTCTACTTCCGATTGCGTCCAAACTATTGGCTTCTGTCATTCTTCGTAGGTTGTTTAAAAGCCGAGAACGATTGACTCGCGAGGAGCAGGCTGGTTTTCGTTCTGGTCGAGGATGCATTGATCACATCTTCACCCTCCGCCAAATGTTAGAACACCGTCATACTTATCGCAGGCCAACAATCGTAGTGTTTCTTGATATCAGGGTTGCCTTCGATTCGTTGGACAGGACTGTTCTCTGGGATTGTCTATTGAAGAAGGGTGTGCCTGAGAAGTTCATTAACATCTTAAAGGCCCTGTATACGAACACCTCAGGCAGAGTGAGGGCATACAACCACCTTTCTCCCTTGTTCCATTCGAGCAGTGGGGTTAGGCAGGGTTGCCCGATCTCACCATTCCTCTTCAACTTTGCCATCGATGACATCCTGGAAACAGCTCTGATGGATGTAAGTAATGGCGGCGTGGATATGTTGCCTGGAGAACGACTTCTCGACCTCGAGTATGCGGATGATATTGTCTTACTGTGCGATAATGCCCAAACCATGCAATCCACACTTAATCAGTTGTCAATCAGTGTCCGCAGGTACGGCATGTGCTTTGCACCCTCCAAGTGCAAAGTACCCCTACAAGACTGGCAGGATTCTCATCCTGTACTCACCCTAGATGGTGAGCAGATTGAAGTAGTTGAGAAGTTAGTGTATCTAGGTAGCTATATAAGTGCTGGTGGTGGCGTGAGTGATGAGATCGATGCACGTATAAGGAAAGCCAGAGCGGCTTATGCCAATCTGGGCCATCTTTGGCGCCTTCGTGATGTTAGTCTGGCTGTGAAAGGTCGGATCTACAACGCGTCGGTGAGAGCAGTTTTGCTCTATGCTTGTGAAACCTGGCCTCTCCGAGTTGAGGATGTTAGATGACTCTCTGTGTTCGATCATCGTTGTCTCCGAAGGATTGCTGACATACAGTGGCAACACCATGTTAGTAATGCAGAGGTTCGGCATCGTGTGTTCGGGCGCAGAGACGATAATTCAATTGGTGTCACCATCTTGAAACACCGACTTCGATGGCTTGGACATGTTTTACGAATGTCGTCCCAGAGACTTCCACGTCGTGCATTATTTGCCGACTCTGGGACTGGTTGGAAAAAGCGGAGAGGAGGTCAGTGTATGACATGGTGTCGTGGCATGAAAGAAAGCTGCAAAGGGCTAGCTTCTGTTGGTCCTTCACGACTCCCTGGCTGGGGTCCGAGAGATGGTGCAACACAGTGGCTAGAGACGTTATCAGATATGGCTCAGAATAGAAGCCAGTGGCGAACTTGCTGTAACCTTCTTTTACTTTCTACATAAAGAGTGGTTCTAACTTTCTTAACTGAAAGAGTCTTCTGGTTGTACATTTCAGTCCGCCTTATCTTTTCATCCCTTCTCTTCCTACTTTCATTATTTTGTGTGGCGCATATGTATCTGGTGCCCTTTTGTACCAATATATATGTTTAAATAAATAAATAAATCGGTTCTGAGATATCCATTGTATTCTGTGTTTCCCCTCAGATGTCGGAGTCTCCATAATCCATTCAATCACCAGATGAAAGAGGAGAGGGAGTGTGGGCAGCATTGTCTGACTCCGGTCCTGACTGGAAATGCATCTGTCAGCTGTCCTCCATGCACCACTTTGCACTATAGTCCGTCGTATGAGTTCTGCACAGCGTTGGCAATCTTCTGAGAAACTCCGTGGTATCGAAAAAGTTTCCATAATGTTCTCCGGTCCACACTGTCGACGCCTTCACAAAGTCAGTGAAGTTGATGTATAGTGACGAATCCCACTCAACTGATTGTTCAACGATGACCCGTAGTGTCGCAATCTGGTCTGTGCACGACTGATCTTTGCGGGATCCAGCCTGTTGATCTCGAAGTTGGGCGTCTACTTCGTCTTTCATCTGGTTCAGCAACACTATTGAAAACTTTTATTGGTACTGATAACAGTGTGATGCCCCTGTAGTTCTCACATTTGCTCAGATCTTTCTTTGGTATCTTGATGAGCTATCTTTCCAGTCCGTTGACACTTGTTCCTCTTCCCAAATCTTCTTGAATATAAGGTGAAGCATGTTTGCAATTACTTCAATGTCTGACTTCAGTGATTTAGACGGCATATTGTCAGGAAAGCCAGAGCGGCTTATGCCAATCTGGGCCATCTTTGGCGCCTTCGTGATGTTAGTCTGGCTGTGAAAGGTCGGATCTACAACGCGTCGGTGAGAGCAGTTTTGCTCTATGCTTGTGAAACCTGGCCTCTCCGAGTTGAGGATGTTAGATGACTCTCTGTGTTCGATCATCGTTGTCTCCGAAGGATTGCTGACATACAGTGGCAACACCATGTTAGTAATGCAGAGGTTCGGCATCGTGTGTTCGGGCTCAGAGACGATAATTCAATTGGTGTCACCATCTTGAAACACCGACTTCGATGGCTTGGACATGTTTTACGAATGTCGTCCCAGAGACTTCCACGTCGTGCATTATTTGCCGACTCTGGGACTGGTTGGAAAAAGCGGAGAGGAGGTCAGTGTATGACATGGTGTCGTGGCATGAAAGAAAGCTGCAAAGGGCTAGCTTCTGTTGGTCCTTCACGACTCCCTGGCTGGGGTCCGAGAGATGGTGCAACACAGTGGCTAGAGACGTTATCAGATATGGCTCAGAATAGAAGCCAGTGGCGAACTTGCTGTAACCTTCTTCTACTTTCTTCATAAAGAGTGGCTATAACTATCCTAACTGAGAGAGGTCTTCTGGTTGTACATTCCAGTTCCCCCCATCACTACTCTTCTCCTCTTCTTTTTTTCCTTCTTTTATATAAACGCATCTTCTTCCTTCTCCCATTCTCATTATTTTGTGTGGCGCATATGTATCCGGTGCCCTTTGTACCAATATATATGTGAATAAATAAATAAAAATAAAATAAACACTTAGCACGACCAAAATCCCGACACAATTTTGCTGAGATTGGATCTGCCGTGTAACGTGGATGCGATACCCCTTTCGTAAATGTTTTGATGGAAACACACTGTATATAAACGAATGAACCCCTATCAACTTTTATAGATTATGTTTACTAAACAACCATGCCTGGGATGCATACTGCGAACCAGTATATGTTTTAACTTGTAGATCATGCTCGTAAAAATGGCGTGTACCTGCCCCAGCAGAAATATATTATTGTTATTACTCCTCAAATGCAGGTAATGATGTCGCATTTCGATCCGATAAACGGCATGGAATGGATAGCAGTAACATTATCTGCCTTTCGGACATTCAAGAACATAAACTTGTGGATAAATTCCTTAATGCTATAGATGGATACACTTTTGGTACTGTAAAATGCAGATCATAAGACTATACACTGGCATAATACATACAGAGAGCATCCCATGCGGACACTACAGAGAAATCCTGTTACGAGCAAAACTGAACAATTACGCTTAATAGAAGTCCACCGACCACTCAAAAGTTATAACAACAAAAATGGGTTAAAACACTTTCGATGAAGAAAGCTATTTGTGTATCCAAACACAGCGTTTTCCCTAATAAATTTTAAAAATAAACGTAATGCTGAACTTTCATCTCTTTTAAACCAACTCCATTTATACAATTTTTTGTTCATTCGACGCCGTACTTTGGCTCGTTTTCTTTAATCTGCTGAAATACACTCGCGCTCTTTGGCGTAGATCGCAATTTGATGTGTGGCTCAATCGTACTGCTCCAGATACCGATTGTGTCACTTATAACACTTATAGGGGACGAAATACTTCCAAAATTAAAGCAGTGCTACCATGAGCACCATAACTTGTATGCGCTTCTGAACATACCTAAACTGATTGACAGAAATGAGTTATCTCGTCACAAATGTCCTCGGACTATAGAGAATAAAGCTTCAGGTGGTAGTAACTCAGATTCAACCACACTTTGGCTTTGGAAATGCCTCGGGAAATCGAATGCTCTGAATACAACTGAGTACTTCATAATTAACGGTAGCATTGTGAACCACACTGACACTGTTTATGAGCAAATAAGCCATCATTTCTTGCAGTGCTATGACTCGAAATCCAGAACCCCTTTCAACACGCTTTTGATCTTGACATTCAAACATCTATCCACAATTGGTTTGACATCCACCTACATCAACCGGGCTACAACTACCTACAAAGAGTCCTATGAAGTCTAACCTGACGGCGTTCCTGCATCATTCATCAAGTACGGTAGTAGAGGATTTCTACTGACTGAATAGCCTACTCATCTGCATGATTATCATCGCTCATCTCCCCTAGATTCAAAACGGGATAGCGCAGTGAAACTGCTAACCACAGACCCATTAAATAGACATCTATGACATCGAGAATTCTGAAAAACACCCACGAATAGCCATTACCATCTTTCTTCACAAGCTGTTTGAGAATATATTATTATTTTTATTAACAAATATAGACTATGTCCAAAACAGGTTTGGGAGTCATGTTTATGTAAAACAATATACATGACTAATCTCAGTGAAAATAAGTACATGTTATGAAGTATCGTAAACATCGTAAACACCCAACGAAATAACGAAACTATCACACATTATTTTAAGAATTAAGATAAGCTGGTAGATTTGACGTATAAAAGGCCAATTACAACAAATGAATGAAATTCAAAAATTATCAGGTGAAATACGGTGTATCGCAACCAATTTTTGAACGTGCGTGTTGCTGCTGACCTTGCCATTTGATTGATGCAGTTCAAATAACCACAAGAGTCCTGATAAATACGTGGCACTAAAAGAATGAATGATTTGAAAAGAGCTTAAAAATGAAGAAATTGCATAGCTTAAAATCGCCGTACATATTTTTCATAACGTCTTTATTTTTAGGCGATATGTCTCGAGAATAGGAAATAATGTGGGAAATGGTGGTAGAATAAGGTCTATGTAGTAATAGTTCATATTGATGCGATGACAGCCTCAATTAACTGCATGGTATAATTGTCAAATATCACTTTTATGGGTCACATATACATAATAAAGATGTAGTGAGTATGAAAAGTCAATGCAATTGAGTATAGCATAAGATGTGTCTTTAATTACAAACTTTGGATGGTTAAGTATAAACTACATGTGGAAGAAAAAGAGAGTGGGAAGAAATGAAAGGAATATCTGATAAATCAGAGGGTCAATCACGATAATATTAACAATAGATATGAACATACGAGGACCTCAGACGTTCTGCTTTGTTTTATGACCAAATAAATAGATGCCGGATTTCCTTGTAAAAATCATTAGTAATCACATCGATATTTGATGGGTGATATAGAACACTTACAGAAAAAATTAAGTAACCAAACTTTTCAACTGTGTTATGGTTTTGCTGCGACGGAGGCTTGTCAAAAGTCTGTTTCATATGGTTGTGGGATGATACGGTGTAGTACGAAAGCGTGGATGCAAGGACCGGAAAATGCCGTTTATAATCCGGTGGATGAAGATATAGTTTGAGTTATTGAACCTGATCCAGAGAGGTTCTGACTTGAGTTGTTGATAATTTTCACGGTAACCTTAACTGTCTGAATGCCCTAAAACAAATTTGATCAGTCTCTTTGAGTACCCTCAGTTTTCAATTAATCACCATTCCTGAAACCACTGCTAGCCAAAATGTAATATTCAAGGATATGTATGGCACATTTTTATATAATAATAATCTACATTCGATGTTACTGAAATTAGTCATCATGAATCCAATGTGGTTCCTTGTTTTAAATACTTGAGACCCAGCGCCTTACATGTTGAATGTAAATTTTCTAAGTTATCTGGTATTCAGCTTTGAGTACCATGTGATTAGGAAGGCAGCATCTCTGTTATATTGGTTTTCTGAGGGAAACACCTTACTGCTGTCACACCTCTGTACAATCATCAGTACGACTCTGCCCTCAGAATTTAGGTTTGTTGTTCACAGTCTTACCACTCTTCAACCGATCTACCTGGCATGTTAGGACCTTGGAGAACGATTATTCCAGTCAGTATAGCCCGATCACGATAGGCAAGCCCTATCACCATGTCAAGGTAGCAGAATTAGTTATGTTATTCGTAATGGTTCGCAGGTGTTATCGTAAGTCGTTGTCACGGCTTGACAATCACGTAATATGATTGGATAGATCTATGAAGGCATTAGCATAAACTAAGCTGGTAAACTAACTGATCATTATCATTGAATCATTCTGTTTTGGCTACTTTTATCTACCATAGATGATTTCAGCAAATCTTTCTGTAGGTTGATCAATTGATAAACGACTTAGAACCTTGTTAGTTTAATTGAATGATTAAGAATACTATCGTTGCTGCGAATAAATCAGGGTAAAAAATAGAACAAGTCTTATGAAAACTGAAAATATCACTGCTTTTATTTTTTCTGACCTTCACCAAATCTTCCACGGCAGATATGATTCTTTTTTATTGTCTGTTTAGTTACAAAGATTATGTGGTTATGAACGAATAGCACCACAGTCTGTGTGAAAATGCAAAATGCTGTATTATTGTGCCGAAATGTGTTAAAATAAGTTATAAGTTCTTCGAGGTAGCAATTTTTAAACCTAATAAATCGAACTGTCCTCAAATACTGCGTCATCAATGTTGGTCAAGATGAGAAGCTACGGTGTCATTCAAGGAGGCTAAGCGGAGTGATGAGTTTCCAAATGCAGTGAAAATATTTGTCAGAGAATTTAAATTATAGCTCTCTGACTATATGTACACCTTTTAGAAGTTGAATTCTATCGCTTTTATGGCTGATTTTATCCCTTTCGACTATCTTGATGTACTTACAACAATCTGATTTTGTCTGTAACCTGGCATACGTCATGTAACTTATCATTATCTGTGAGTGAATTGTTATCAATATTACTTTATTCCTGTTGATAACTTCTCGTTTATTACCAGGTACGTATCCATTTCTTACAGTATTTATTTAATTCTCAGAAAACTACTTTTATATACCCAGCGTAACCATCCATATCACAGTCGCTCACTTGACAAAGATGTAAGTTTTAGAGACGCTTATTTTTCTGCGTAGTCTTAATATTTAATTAGAATTTTGGCCATAACATTGATACCACTTCAGAGCTGTTGCTAACGCTGAGAACCGTTGGAATGTTGTTTGTCTGCAGATATGTGTCTACTGACGAAATCTTTGGAGGATGCATTTGGCCACTTGGTGCTGTATATACAGTCATGGTTGCTAGTATTTGGAAAAATAGGTGTCATATGAAATCAGGCTGGATTTAATGAAAATTCTATAGTCATCGTGTAAGCTAAGATTACTCCTTATTACGGCTCACTTGATTAAGCCATCATAGATCAATGGGACAGGATCATTATAAGCCATCTATGCCAACCCTCGCTTATGTTATGGTACGGAAACTAATGTTACATTTTTAAAGTTCTTTTATGTCTAAAAGGGACATGAATGTGGCGGTTATTTATGCTTATTACCGTTTTCATTATGACTCTAGAAACAAAATGCACAGATAAGGGTCAAAGTGTGAAATTGTCTATATCATGAATTTATCGAAACGGCGAATTGTTTGCATATTGTATTGCATTCTTTTCACAGGTTTGTATACAGCTAACAACTTGCTGTTGGTCTAAACTTTTCAGCTAAACTCATAAAAACTTAATAATGTTGTGCTAGGAAGTTGATTTCAAATAAATTCTTTCATACAAAGTTTCCGGGACTTGTGTTATTTTACAGGTTCATAGACACTTTTATTACATGTATGATTTTAATTTTTATCAGAATAATTGGTTAGTACAGCATTGTTGGTTACTCAGTATCTATTTAAAACTGGATGATTTCGTTAAATCAAGACACTCCAAGCGATTCGTCATATTTATTATTTCTATACATTATTGATTCCTGTTTAAACTAAATTTCACTTCATTACGAATACATTGGGCACAGTGAACTCCAGTTAATTACTAATCTGGTCTTTGTCAGTCAAAGCCTGTTTATAAGCGATTGAAAATTTGTTGTTCGTGGAAGTGCGAAGTATATTTCTCGATTGTTCTTCAGCTATCTGAGGACAACTGTACAAGTCATAATGTCAGATTTTGAAATTATTAGAGGGAACTTTGATGATGTCTTTTAAGTTTACTGTGTTAACTGACTGTTGTTATTAACCAGCTGGCCGTTCCTATCATTTTAAATGTTCTCATTAGAAGCTACTCAAAAGTTGCAGGAAACGGACTAAAAAGACTGTAAACCTCCATGTTGGTGATAAATGAACAGTACAACTCCATAGCATCAAAAACGAGTGTTGTAACAACCGACAGTACAGATAATTTCGTATACGAAACGATGACATATAAAAAATTTCGTTGTTACTGCATTAAATGACGACATTGTGTATATATATAGGCTATACGAAGTTTTGTAAAGATTAGAGCAGACAGATTGACTAAAATTGAGCGCCGAATATAAAGAAGTCATTATACATGATAATTATATTTGAAATAATCTCAGCAATTGAAGCTTAAGTAATTCCAACGTTTCGTCCAGTTAACTTGTCTGAACCTCTTCAGGGTAATAATGGAAATTAAAGTCATCAAAGAAATACGCAGCATTTTTTGATGACTTTGATTTCGATTAGTACCCTGAAGAAGTCCAGACAAGTTAGGTGAACGAACTGTTGGAACTATTTAAAATTCAATCTCTGAGGTTGTTTCAAAAATTCGTAGGTGCCTCGTAGTAGCCTCGATGTTAAACCAGTTAGCCATTTTGTCAAGGTCTTAATCTAGATTCAGACAAGCTATCTTTGAATATTAGTGCGTAGACAGATCAAGGACGTAACAGTTACGTTTTGTAAGAAATTGTTATACGAATTTTGTTTTGTTCGTTCCAGTGATTGAATCAGTAGAAAGGTATATAGAATAGGGATGACATTCAAACTTTTGATATATTAACAATCGTATTTGTATTTTCTCGTTTTGATATTCAGAATTGAACTTGAAAAATCTAGGTTGGTATGCATGTTCGTTGAATAAATAAACGTTGATAACTGTCATGTATCAGTAATCTAGTAGAAGTGGTAATTATAAAGTTTGATTGTTACTGGGTATTTGAACACTGGTGCACAAGTATTTTTGTCTAATAAGGTCAGATAGGATCAATCGTTCGTTCAACATTCTTCTGGAATT
>NC_031497.1:12105475-12113561 GCF_000237925.1 Schistosoma mansoni
GCTCAATTTTAGTCAATCTGTTTGCTCTAATCTTTACAAAAATTCGTATAGCCTATATATATATATACAATGTCGTCATTTAATGCAGTAACGACAAAAATTTTTTATATGTTCGGGAGTGCTGAAGAGAACAGAAATAGGTATGCAGTGAGCATTCAGGGGTGGTCAAATACACAGTACGACCAGAGTATACAATCGACCCGATGATGGTCAAAAAATGTTAGGGTCATTATCGAGAACTGAAATCAGCCATAATGTAAGAATGCTATTTAGCAAATCCGATCAGGAAATTTTGTACATAAATCCGACAGCTGCTATATCAAATCTGATTAGTTCGTCCAAAAATTATAATCCAGCCCTATGGCCACTCATCCAGAAGACTTACTTACCAGCCATCTAATCATGGAGGTGGACATATCGCATGTACCTGTCTCCCATAGACTCAATCAATAAAAATCCAGACTGATGCTTGGCGCAACTTTTGTTGTCACAGTGAAAAGGTCTGTACCTTTCTTCGTAAGAGAAAAAAACGATGTGAAAGAGATTTAAGTTCGTAGGTACTGAAAAGGCGAAATCCCAACACCAAGAAGCTCTAAATATTTGTGCCTTGAATTTTCTCTAGGCTAGAAGATTGTATGAAGAAAAGCTTGTTAAGAAATCTATAGAATACCCGAAGTGCTTATATTCGTACATAAACCAAAAGGCCGATAAAAAAGCAGCACCCTAGAATAATGGGGAAGCAGTTGGAGTACATTATTTGCTAATGATGATTATGATAATGCTCTACATGATGAGTCCTGACTTTAAGAAAGGTACGAGACACAAACCTTTAAACTAGTTGCCGCCGAATCTAAACAGCGTGGATGGATTCTGGAAAAAAATTATTCAGAAAGTTGTTATATAATTTGGACGAAAACCAGATGTTGCCTGAAAATCAACACAGGTTATTTTGTTTTTGGCGAATTTGTTAGCCGTGTTTGAAAGTTCATGCTCCTTTAAAAATTTTAAGCTATCTACATGGAGCCTTTATTGCCTTCAGTAAAGCTTTTTATAAAGTTTCACACAGAAGCGTCTTAGTTGGGCGTAATAAAGAGTGCACGTAGTCTAGATGAAAAACTATGCTCAATGAAGTGCACGGAAGTACAACTTTGAGACCAGAGTTGTTCCTCATTGGTTTAAGTGACCTTCCTAGTCTCTTATCATAATCAGTTTTGTTATGTCCTGACAACATCAGGATATGGAGAGTGCTTAAAAATGAAGATGATAGTTCGAAGCTTCGAAATGACTTTGCGAAATTATCTGTATGGTCTAGAATATCTCAGTGGCCAACTAATGATTCTGGGTGCATCATAGTCCATCTTAGTTCACAAGGTACGAATGCATACATGGTGAATAACGTTGAGTCACAAGTTGTTCAGACTCACACTGACCTAAGATTCATCGACACCTGAAACTTGAAACAACTGCAATGGCTTACAAAAGCTCTCACCTCTTCTGGCCTGTACAATGGGTCTTTTACTGTGATGATGTTAAGACCTTCTATGCCAATTAAAGTGTTCGAGTGTAGGAAAAAAGCGCTCAACCCCTTTCTAAACAAAGATAGCGATATGTGAGAAGTCCAAAGAACCTTGACTTGATTAATTCCTGAAATCGCAGAGCTGCTGTATAATGAGAGACTGACCAAGCTTGTCAAATTGAAAGATTAGAAGTGACTTGATCACAGATTTCAAATTACTAATTCACAAATTTGCAACGAGTATGCCCTTTTTTCCCTGCCTTCCAAAACAGACGAACTGTGAGAACACCTTCAAAGAGCTCATAGGCCCAGGATAAATTACTTTTCAGCGGACTACAGACTTTCCCTATGAACTACTAACTAATGGATTTCGTTATCTGGATACATGATTGAAGGTTTATCTGTGAAAGCTTTCAAAATAAAGAGAGATCAGCTGAGAGACCACGACTGCCAGGAACAACACAGGCCACCCATGAGTCTCGTTTTTGTAAATCTGAAGGTGGTTTTTTAAACTAGCAACTGTCTATAGTTTATCTAAATTGTTAAGGTCGTCCGCGCAACTCGGTCTTAGCGCGTCAAAGTTATGAACCGAATCTTCGGACAGGCTAAACCGAAACAACCCCTCCCGAATTTGACTGATGTGATTTCCAATGTAATTGCGTCAAAATTTGAATGTTTGATGTTCTAGGTGGATAGCCGGGCAGAGTCTGTCGATAAAAAAATTGATAAACTGGATGAGGAACTAAAAAAATATAAACTACAAATGCAAAAGATGAGAGACGGTCCTGCAAAAGAGAGCGTCAAGATGAAAGCTCTAAGAATTTTGAAGCAAAAGAAGGTTTATGAAAATCAGAAAGAACAACTTTCCAACCAAAGTTTTAATATAGAACAAACTAATTTTGCAATCCAGACGGTGCGTGATACCAAGGTTACAGTGGATGCCATGAAAGTCGGTGCCAAGGAATTAAAAATGGAAATGAAAAAAATTAACCTAAATAGTGTAGAAGTAAGTTCGCCCGTGTGAATATATCTGGTACGAACTACAATTTAGTCTAGTCTATAAAAATCTCTGTAGGAAACAGCACTTTTATGGTCACAATAGTGTTTCAATAGTTTATTCACTAATTTTGTATCTGAGGCATTTGCTTGTCGACAAAAGCAAATCTACGCTGTTCGTATCAAACTGAGATTGACATAAGACCATTCTATTCATACTTCATCGGAGCTCCCCTTTTAACGTCTATCGAACTAAATGATATGTCGCCAACACTACATATGCTCTTTCTTTAAATGACCTAAATCTAACACATACTGTATGAATAAGTGGTAGAAGTACGAACCTGACGAAAAATTCTTCTTAAAGCTATGAGTTGTTGTGTGCGATCAGAGCTTTAAAACACAACCTTAATTCATATATGCTTTGAAGTCAGGTATGAATTAAATTCTTCCTATTGTTTTAGGCTCCTGTTCGACTGATATCAAAGTTGTTAAGATATATAACATTCTAATAAGACTTCTAGAGATTGGGCCTGACAAATAAAAATATCGGATCTACCATAAGGAATTACGAGTATTAATTGCCAAACTTCACATCACACTTAAGAGAAGTCAGCAAGATTATTGTGGAATTATAAGCAGTAAGCTAGGAAGGTTATAAAACCAAACAACTCAAGTATCTGAAATACATTTTGTAAGAGCCAGGTCACGAATTGCATTTATATGTGATCCTCGGTCCATTAAAATCTGGTTGAAAAAACAGTAGGTTGACTGACTAAAACATTAGGCCAACTTTTCGAGTTCCTGGCTATTAGTCCGAGACTTCAGAAGGTTCAGTTTCCATATTATATCTTCAAAGTGCCCCTGACCGTTGCTGCTACCTTGACGTGGTGACAGGGCTTGCCTATCGTGAAAAATCGATTGGGCTATACTGACTGGAATAGTCGTTCCCCAAGGTCCTACCATGCCAGGTAGATCGGTTGAAGAGTGGTAAGACTGAACAACAAACCTAAATTCTGAGGGCAGAGTCGTACTGATGATTGTACAGAGGTGTGACAGCAGTAAGGTGTTTCCCTCAGAAAACCAACATAACAGGGGTTCTGCCTTCCCACAAATGAAGGGTGGGTTTATAAAAAATCGACCCTAAAAATGCACACCCCGCCTTATCCCGCGGATATCCGTCTCCGGCGGTAAGGTCTCAACAAGTACTGAGCTAACACGAAAATTACGTACAAAATGGTCGCGTGTGACCGACCTCAATCAGTTGTCCCTTGATCACTGCGGTCACGCTCTTAGGCCACTAAAACCAGCCCCAAACCTCTATAAAAGAACCGTTCCACGATGTAGGCAACTGGAAGTGATGACCAATCTTGTACCTCTAACAACACTCAAGACTACTGTATTCATTATCAATTTCCAAAAACCTCCATAAATTGACTAATACAATGAATATAAAGTGGCCTTATACTGAGTGAATTAGTACGAAAATGATATACTTTGTCAATGAACGAAATTCAATTTAAAATATACTATATCTTCACAGATCCTGAGTTTGAGAATATAGCATATCTTACTTAGAACTAAGAGCAATACATGAGATGTGACAAACAAAAAGGGAAAGAATCTGCACAGCTGCAGTCAGTTACGAGCTCTGTCGTATACTAACTTCAAATGACGACTTCTAACGTATTGAACTCAGTCAGTCAGTTATCTACAACATAGGACCCTCAGACTTTGGGTTCGCTGTTCACAGTCTTACCGCTCTTCAACCGATCTACCTGGCATGGTAGGACCTTGAGGAACGACCATTCCAGTCAGTATAGCCCGATCGGTTTTTCACAATAGGCAAGCCATATCACCACGTTAAGGTAGCGGAAACGGTCTGGTCACAATATAATATACTTTTCTGGACCAGGGTAATTATACATCAGTTTTCGGGAGAAGCAGACACCATCCAAATGTTCACATTGCGACACAAACTGTACAGGTTATTCTTTTTTTACAGGGGAACCAGACATCAAGCAGTCCTATATTGTAGATGACTGATTTTGCTTTTAATGAACGACTGCTCATTTTTGATAAATTTTGTAATTAATAATCATTGAACTTAATCCCTATAAAACTGGATTTAATTGAATTGAAGTCGGTTTTCTTGAAGTCTTCAGTAATATCTCTTCCTTAAAGGAATTCTTTGTCTTTTTTCTTGGATAGGACCGTCAATAAAGTGTTTATTAGTTCGCTGGTCTGTGCAGCACGCACAGATGCTCTTTTATAATGCAAGAATCTCCCGATCGTTCGTAACCAGAAATCACTGTAGTCATTCCCTAACACAAAATTCTAGCTACTATCAACATCTGCTTCAATATCTTTCTGTCTTTCAATCTTTTCTGTTGTACTCTCAAATTTTTCAACTTATATCAATATGACTTTTCAGTGGGTTTCTGGAGTGGTAAGTTTTTCTTTGACATCGAAGACTGTGATAGATGTAGTCGAAAACTAAAAGGCAAAGACGAAAACAGTCGGTAGCAAAAGATGTAGATTGATACTGTGAAAATTAATTCACTCACACCATTTCGGCCGACTATGAGCTTCATTACTTAGTTCTATAATCAGTGTATATGGCTGTCTGACACCAACTGAAAATATTAAACCTGTCGAGACTTAATACTGAGTTTGTCCATTAACTAATTTTCTCTATTGACCTGACATTTCTCAAGGTTTTGTATGATTTACTATCTCCCTTTGTCTTTCATATCTGATATTATGGTGAGAAATATTATAAAGAAATAAATGTAAATAGTATGTTTGCTCTAGCTTTTGCATAGTATGTGCTACGGTCTATGGATCTACCTTGACTAACGTATTCTAACATCAAGTTGACACTTCTAAATCTCATTTAAAGCAACATGATTTGGTGACTAATGATTAACTAGGAGCATTATCATCCAGAAGACTAGTTAGAGAATAACCGTCCTCAACCAAACGCATCGGAAAATTATTGTGTAGTTCATCAATCTCCGATGAACACTCGTATGCATGTTTGTGAACCACATATTACGTGACGACAATTGCAGTTTGCTTGATCAAATTAAATTATTGGGGCCTATGTTCAGTTTATCAGTTTTTAATCAATTAGTCAAACTCTTCGTAATAGGAATTAGTGTTTTGAAAGTATATAATTTTGCTTCCAAGTTTCTATGTACAAAAATATCTTCATTAGTGCGGAAGTACTACCGGTTTCCACCAAATTTCTCAGTCTGTTTTTGTTTAAGCATACCCGACACGCCACACTAAACGTACCTGTGGTATGTAAAGGAAAAAGTGAATGATTGATATTCAGATTAAACGTAAGGCACTATGTAAAAGTATTAAACAGCTGGATAATATTTTCACGTTTCCTTTAAGCAGTGACCTTTTCAATGCTCGTTTTGATGTTTATTTTGAAATTATGGAGATTATTTTCGTTATCATTTACTAGTTGTGTTAAGTTTTAGTCGACGTTTCAATATTGTATGGTGCACTTAGGTCTTAAATCTTTCCTTTCATTATTTTTCAACAGGACCTTCAAGACGATTTAGCTGATCTACTCGTCTCAACTGATGAACTACAAAATATTCTCAGTCAATCCTATGCGACACCAGATATAAATGAAAATGATTTGGAACAAGAATTGATGGGTCTGTGTGATGAGCTAGGTTCTGATACAACGTATTTAAATGAAGACTTTAACGCACCTTCTGTTCCAACCGGGATTCCTGGAGATAGTTTACCAACTCCAGCCACGGGTACTATGCCGTCTGCTGTAAGTTATTGGTTTGAATTCCTCATTATAAGGATTTTCGTTTTTGGACTTGAATGATATCAGAAAGCACTACTAATTATGTATATTTTTAGTTGAACTACCAAACGTGATATAATTTCATTAAAATGAGTTTTTATGACTCAGTTAAATGTTTCTGCGTTCGGTAGTTGGGACTAGTTTACTACTTGGTAGCAGGTAAAGCAACATTTATAATAATTCAGCAGAACTACCCAGCGTATTTTTTGCCAAATAAATTAGATACTACTGTACTAGTGTGATTAGTTTTCACCCTTTTATCAGTTTTTTTTATGAACCATATCTGTTTTGTCTGAACAATTTTGCCCATAATGCCCATTGTTTTAGGCTCCTACGAGTATCCAATAGTATGATCTGGTAATTTGAGTTTCTGTCGGATAATCTTAGCACACGTTTGTCGTTATATTTCCGTCAAATTAATTAATAACCTTAAAAAATAAACATCTTATCAGCAACATTCGCAAATTGCAAAAGATCTCTTTATAATGAAAAGTGAATTGAAAGTTAAGTATAGTAGCTCACCTAATCGTTCATTATTTAGTTTTGGGAAAGACAGACATTACTGTGGATCTAAAGTACTTATCAACGCCTGAACTAATGGTAAGATATCGAGTAATTAAGTGTGTCAGTCGCTCCAATTATCTCCAGAATTTCAACAGCCCTAGTGGTTTGGTGTCTGACTAAATCAGCACGAATCCAGAGACCTCGGTCAGCTTTTGCCAACTTGTGGCGTAGTAGGGATCCGTATGCCAATCAAAGGATAAACTTACTGTCCATAGGTTCGTTCTCGTCTACATAATGGCTTGGAAAGTTGGCCTTTAAAGTTAGAGAATATTCATAGATTGCTAATGTTCGGTCATCAATGTCTTCGAACAGTCACTCGTATATTTCGTAACTATTCAATTACCAATTTTACGATTAGACGTAGAGTACCATATCTGAGAAATCGACTAACGAAGTAGTGAGCCATTATTAACCAAGAAATGTATTCCAATTCACCGACTACCTCGATGACGGCTGAAATAGGAGTAGGTTGGAAACAAGTTAGGATCAACCAAACAAATACATCTCATCTGTCCATAAAGACATTGACTATTGGGCTAAACCGTGTAGATGGGTACAGACTGTCTAGTGGAGTTTTTTCTCTCTGAGCTGGATGGTTTGGTCATGAAGCTCTCATCGTTCTTCTGAACGACATCATCAGCACAAACTTCAAGAAGAAGTGAAGTGTTAGAATCTCTCCACATACGACTCACAGCTTGTCCTGTAGACCTCAATCTTGATTGGTTATTGTTGACCCTTAACCTGTCATTGTTCACTTATCTATTTGAATTGTATCTCCCATTGATTTGATTCACGGTCATATATTTGTCCACAATGTTTCTGATTGGTTGATAGATTGGATCGATTCCAATGTTTGTTGATTGACCCGAGTGCCAAGCTTGTGAAAATTCTCTGGTGTTTTTACTATTCCCTCTACCCAAGATCCCTACATTTTACCAATCGAATGTATGTCCACAGTTGTCCACTTGCATTGGAGAATAGCTCAGGAAAGCGGAAGAAGAATGATACACATGATGATAGGTGTAGCACACAAACCAACAAAATCACTTCGGTTAATCTTATGCAAACCAAAGGACGAAATGACAAAAGAAGAAAAGCCGAACATCATCTACAGAATAAATTGTTCCAACTGCAAGAATCACTACATTCGATTGGTAAAATGTAGGGATCTT
>NC_031497.1:12113761-12226425 GCF_000237925.1 Schistosoma mansoni
TACATTCGATTGGTAAAATGTAGGGATCTTGGGTAGAGGGAATAGTAAAAACACCAGAGAATTTTCACAAGCTTGGCACTCGGGTCAATCAACAAACATTGGAATCGATCCAATCTATCAACCAATCAGAAACATTGTGGACAAATATATGACCGTGAATCAAATCAATGGGAGATACAATTCAAATAGATAAGTGAACAATGACAGGTTAAGGGTCAACAATAACCAATCAAGATTGAGGTCTACAGGACAAGCTGTGAGTCGTATGTGGAGAGATTCTAACACTTCACTTCTTCTTGAAGTTTGTGCTGATGATGTCGTTCAGAAGAACGATGAGAGCTTCATGACCAAACCATCCAGCTCAGAGAGAAAAAACTCCACTAGACAGTCTGTACCCATCTACACGGTTTAGCCCAATAGTCAATGTCTTTATGGACAGATGAGATGTATTTGTTTGGTTGATCCTAACTTGTTTCCAACCTACTCCTATTTCAGCCGTCATCGAGGTAGATTCTTTCCACCGCCTCACAGACTATCCGACTTAGGTCCGGGTGACTCCCATTATCAATGGTTAGAGATTCTGGGCAATGGCTCAAAACCGTTCTGAATGGGAGAGGTGATTCACTTTTTACCTTCCTTTAGATCTTAAGTTTCTAAATCTCTTACAATTTATTTTGTGTCGCCTACTTATATTTTCTTGAATCATATCTTACTACTTCCATTACTCTGGGATTTACCCAAACAGTTTCTGGTTGTGTTGATGAGGTAATTTGAACCGGTCTACACATGTGCCAGGTTCTTTATTTATTTATTTAAACACATAAATATTGGTACAAGGAAGCACCAGATAAGTATGCGCCGCACAAATCTCATTCGATTTGTGTGAGGGCTGTAATACTGCCCAGGTGCCCAAACTGAAGCAGGTGGTTTTCTTAGGGGGCCACACCCGGAGCCTTTGACCTAAAGGTCTGATCCACAAGGCAGTGGAGCATCGTGAGGAGATGCAGTCCCATGGTAGCCGGTGACCAACGATTGATTCGTACGCCATTCGTTCCTTCAGGATACTGGAGCCCATGTGCACCATTGGTTTGTAATTAGGGTTTTCCAACTCCCCTAGGTGGACTTTCCATGTCCACCAACCCGGTTAAAGCTCCAGACATTCGCTTTTCGTCCTCTCAATTTCTTGAACAACACCTTCGCCACGAGAAGGCAGTGAGTAGGACTTCCCTGGCAGAGGCTTTATATTCGCGTGGCCATATGAGAGCATTTCGAGAGGAAGAGCAAACTCTCCCCACTCTCGGCCGTACCAGGGCATTTGGGGACAGGTTCTACGTTGTGCCTGACTAGAAATGCGCAATTCAGCAGCATATGTTTAAGCCTTCCCTGTAGCCTCTGATAACACATACCAAAGATAGAAAAATGCTCCATGTGATAGGTTACTAGAGAAGTCCAAACTGTGGAACAACAATATCGAAAATTAATTAAGTTTTTGTTACGGTTTTTGATTTCATTGGTGATTTCACTGTTTAAAATCTACTACAAATCATCGAAACAGTTAATAATTCATCATTTTTCCATGTTATTGAATATTAAATTTACTACCTGCCTTTCATTGGGTAATTACGTATTCCGTTTTCTATTGTCCTAATTTTTTTTTGTAGTCAAATATCAAACTGGACGAATTTGGTTTGCCTCAGATTTCTTGAATCACACTTTTCTTCACTGAAACGACACTTATTTCTTGATTTATTTCAGAAGTGTACTGTTCTCCAATAAAGTATTGTATTCACTTTTGCTTCTAATAGTATCTTATCTGTAATGATTTTTTTATTTCTTTTGTCAGTTGTATATCTTGTTGTCAAGAGCTATATCAGTGGACGAATTCGTCACAGAATGTTCCGTCATTCATTAGTATTGTAGTATTCTGATGTTATCAGTGATACAGCTTTGACAGAGAGGAACAAGTGGGTGTCGATAAATCCTCATTTAAACTCATTGTATCCTCATAACATGTTTCATTTATATTTACTAAATTCAGTTTCTATTTCAATAACTGAATTGATATGATGTACATTAGGTGTCTTAAAATTTCCTGAAAGTCGAAGTAATACAAACTGTTTATGAACAATGTCGAAATAAAATTCCTTCAAACCAGAATGCAAGCCTATTTGGTTGAATACATTTCACTTTAGTTAGGACTGAGGGACTAAGTGAAAATTTGAAACGTAAGGATGCGTTACTTGAGGGTTTAGCATGTTTACTTCTAGTCTCTATTTAGTTAACAACTAGGTCATAGTAATTTTACACTATCTTAAGTGTGAGCTTCCATCTGTCCTACAGAGTGCTAATGTATCTTTTTGCATTTATAAATAACTGGTAGGTAATTACAAATGTTTCAATTATATGCGTATTGAGATTTATTGTATTTTGTGTATGTCAACGGATGAATCTGAAAGTATGAATGGTACAAATAATACGAGATATTTGGTTATTAGTCACGCTGTTGTAATGACTAGTTTCGGGAACAGGATAGAATATTCCTTGAGTCGTTGAACACTTAAGATACAGTAAACAGCATCAGTGAATTCACTGAAAGTAGTCCGATGCCTCTTCTGATGAAAAGAGTTACAATTGATACAGGCACGTGGAATGTCCACACAGCGTGTGAGACAAGGAGAACCAGTCAAATATTTACGGAAATGAGGAGGTACAACTTGACAGTACTCGGAGTCAGCGAAACCCATTGAACCCAAGCTGGACACCAAAGGCCAGATACGGAAGAGGTGCTGCTGTACTCCAGTCACGAAGGGGAAAATGCTCCACACACTCATGGAGTTGCTCTAATGCTGTCCAGAGAAGCACGAAACGTACTTGTAGGATGGGAATCTCATGGACCTAGAATCATCAAAGCATCACTCAAAACAAATAGGGAGGGAATCACAATGAATGTCGTTCAGTGGTATGTACCTACCAATGATAGCGATGACGACGACAAAGATCGGTTATATGAGAGGCTGCAATCAATCATAGCGAAGTGCCCAAGAAAGGACCTCACTATCCTGATGGGAAACCTAAACGCCAAAATCGGAGTGGAAAACACCGGATATGAAGATAGAATGGAACGACATGGACTGGGAGAGATTTGAAAATCTATGTGCATTCAACAAATTGGTTATAGGCGGCACAATATTCCCCTACAAACACATACACAAAGTCACATGGGTCTCAACGGACTACAATGCAGAAAATCAGATCGATCATCTATGCGTCAGCAAAAAAATTCGGAAGGTTGATGGAAGACGTGGGAACCAGGAGAGAAGCTGAGATAGCTTCAGGTCACCACCAACCGGTGGTTGCCAATATGAGACTGAAACGGAAGAAGCACTGAACAGATGGAGAGACAGCAGTACAGAGGCTTAATACAGCCTTCCTTCGAGATAATGAAAAACTCGGCGGATTCAAAATGGCCCTCAACAACAGTTTACAATCTTTGAAGAATCTACTCAAAGAAGAGGAAATTATCATGAAGGACAACTGGAAAGGGATCAAAGTAGCATTAACTTCAACGTGTCAGGAGGTGCCGGGCCGCGAGAAGCATCATCGTAAGGAATGTATCTTCATCGAAACCCTGGACAAGATTCAAGAAAGAAAGAACAAGAAGACTTTAATGAACAACAGCCGAACAGGAACAGGCAAAGTCAAGGCACAAGCTGAATACACAGGAGCAAACAAGCAAGTGAAGAAGAGCTTTAGAGCTAACAAGCAGAAATGCGTGGAAGACCTAGCAACGACAGCGGAAGAGCTGCAACAAAAAGAAACATGAGACAAATATATGACACAACGAAGGAACTGGTGGGGAAATACATTAAACCAGAGACACCGGTCAAGGACAAAGAAGGCAAGCCAATCACTGAGATTCAAGAACAGAGGAATAGATGACTGGAACGCTTTGGGGAAGTCTTGAACAAGCCATCCACACTTAATCCATCGGACATCGAACCAGCACACATAGACCTTCCTATAGATGTTACTCTACTAACGATCGAAGAAATCAGGATGGCCATCAGACGAATCATGAAGGGAATGAATAGCGACTAGAAACAACTGGGACGGAGTGCCTAGGTCTGAGTTGGTTTGAGAATGCTGGTTGGCGGCCTATGCCCCTCCACGAGAGGTAACAGGCGTAAGTAACAAAAGGCTTACTAAGTGTTATTGGATATTTATATATGCAGATCTAAACAAAAGATTCCAATTTGAAGTACTTTCACGTGTTTTTAACATGACATTAGGAGTTTTGTCATTTGTGTGTTATCAAAATGTAATTGCATGTCTGACAGTTAGGAGATGAGTGCCGACATAATATTCAACAAGTAAGGTAATGTTATAAACAAACAAAATCTGCCCAGTTAACGGTTCTAAGAGTTGACGTCGAATACCAGTGGTTTTAGACAGATATCTTTTGCAATGTTATTAACAAATACAATCTAGCAGTTGTACAAGTATGATTTGTGAGAAATATCCAAACATTATGAAGTTAGTGATAATTGACTTTAACAACTTGTTTACTCACAATATTTCCCCCATCGTTTCATTGCTAATGAGATTGTATTAGCGCACTCATGGCCTGAATTATATACAAACACTTGTAACTAATTAGTAGGTGGTACTCAAATCTACTTCTTATTGGTGGTCGAAATTCATTTTAAGTGTCTTTTAGTTTAGCTATACGGTATAATGTCATATAGATTTATTGTAGTTTAATTAATATTCTGATGTTTGTTCGCTCAGAAAGCTCAATACATATAATTCCTTAGTAGTCTGTCTTTGAATTCCCAATATACCAGTGTGAAATCGTGATGAATGTATGTATTTGATCACTAAACTCGGGAACTTCATATATGTAGTGACTACATAAATCCCCTGACGACGATGACAATCATGCGATTTAAAAATAATATGCTACTAAGAAAGGAAATCGTATTTAGAATTCTAAAAATAAAATCCTGGCTGTGCGTAATAGGTGCAGACGATTGCGTAGCTGACTTAATAGTCTTATTGGGAAGCCTATCGTCTAAAAGCTCTTATCAAGAGCTGTACTCTTGTGAAGAGTGCTTATAGACAACTACATTTGGGTTACAAATGACCGCTGGGCTATTCCAGTGCATATAAAAGCACCAATCGCTTTTTTGGGAACCAATCGGACACAAAATAGTTAGTCCAATGAGTATGTGTGCAGAAATTCATTTTACGTAATTTAAGGTATATCAGTCTTATACTTTCCATTTATGGAAATACGCCTATCCCACCTACCTTTCATTTGTTCCAAAGGTTTCTGGAAATCCTGAGAAATCGGACCCTAGCTATTAACTCCTCTCATGCTTTTCCCAACACCGAACGTCTTGTTAGAATCGTGCATACATCTGATCCTACAAGAGTCCATTTATTTCCAATAATCTAAACAGTCAACCAGCTGTTGGAAGGCATGAGAGTAAACTTTTCATCAGATATCGATAGCTGCTTCTACTTTTATTCAGTGCATTTCATGAATGTACCAAACGCTTTGACACTTAATTTCTATGTATCTTCGTTTTTGGATAGACTATATTTTCATTGTATCTGGTATAAATATTATTATTATTGTGAAGAATTCTCCATAATTACATTTTGTCGGTCAATGACAGCAAAAGAATATCCGGATAAATATTATACAATGGCTTCTAACAATCTCTTCACTTTATCCATATACTTAGATGAAACACGAATGATTCTGGGTCACCCGATTAGATTGTCTTCGACATTCATGAGTAAAACGACATAGTTCATTGGACACAGTGATTAGCGATTTCAAATTTTGTAGATTTGTTGTCAGATACGTGCACGCTGCCCAAAAGAGAGGTGAATTAAGCACTAAGGTAATAATACCAAGGTGAAATCATAGTAATCGGTCCACAAATCACCCACCGGATAGTTTTGATCTTCCGTTTCCACTACAGTTTAGGAAGGCACAAGATGGAAGTTTGGGGGCCTAACATACCGTGATCCGCAAAAAGTCTGAAAATTGGGGTGGCTGCTTCCTATTCCACGACAAAAGTGCCTCAAATGACTTTGTAAACAATCCCCACTGTGATATTTAAATGTATTGAGTAACCGCTATTTCATCTGGAATGTGCTTACACATACATCAAAGTGAAATATACGAAAGTTACTATAGGGTTATTTATAACACATGTGGAATAAACGGAATGAACTATTTCAACTTTTTGGAAAGAATCTATTTTATTTTTAAATGCATTAATTACACGAGTAAAAATTAGACAAAGAAGTGGAAAATGCAACCTGAGAATATGTTTTAGGATAAAACTTAACAGGTGGAAATCAGAAAACGTGTAAAAAATAAATAAGTGAGAAATATTGAATTACAGGGTATGTAGAAATGCAAACACCTACACAGGGTAGAAAAATAATTTCATTAAAAATATAATCTTATGAACAGAAATAAAACGCAGTAAAAGTAAATATATTGGGGAAAAATCTCATTCAAGACGTAAGTCGCCGAAAATATTTGACAGTCCATTTTCAACATTATAATTTTCATCTGGAGTTCTAGACAACCGATATTTTTCCGGTTCAGAATGCATTTTAGTTACTTTATTGGAAGAACAATGTGGCAGGAGACGTTTATCATATTGTGCAGCTAAGCTGGGTCGAAGCATACGACCTTTGGGTGTATTAATAAGTAATTCAAACTTCGAACGACAATGACCACAAATCTATCAAAAGATAAGTACACCAAGAAAATGTTTGACATTAGTATTTAATTGGTTTATATGCACACAGCAACATTATCGGGTCTAGAAGCTTTCTTCCATGTATTCTTAATTCACTTCACTTAATTAAATTTAGGCAGCTAAACACTATAGATGTGTATTGATGTTATAGTGAATAAAAATATCTTCAGAAAATCTCAATAATAATATTGCTAGGGAAATAGAAATCTGAAATTTAGGTAGTTGTTTTTGTGATCAAATAGTTTATATATAGCTTTGATGAGTGCTCATCAGCTTTTTATGGAGTTGCTTCATAAGCCTTTATATTTTGTTATTCATATACTACAGTCAATTGTGAATAATGCTAATCAACTTGGTATCAGAAATGTTCATGTTATGTACATACTGAGATTTGAGGGTTTTAGTGCATTAAAATATTATCTGTTGCTTATGCAATCATGTGAGTTATGCATCTGATAAATTAAAGATACTAGTGACTACTCATTTGATCTTCTTGTGCTCTGATCATAGATTTATTAAAACTGGGTCTTGCATGTTCTATCGATTGCACGGAAAATACAGTAATAAAGATTGTGGCGTAGTGACGATTAGAACAGACATATACCACCAAAAATGACAAGTGCGTTTAGTGGAACTGGTCGATTCAAGAGTTCTTTGAAGTGTTCTACTAACCTGTTCCGTTGTTCTTTGATGTTGTTGATTACCTTGCCTTCCTTGCTTTTCACTGGTCGTTCTGGTTTACGGTAATTTCCAGCAAGTTTCTTTGTTGTATCATACAATTGTCTCATGTTTCCTTCTCTTGCAGCTTTTTCCGCCGTCATTGCTAAATCTCCATATATTTACGTTTGTCGGTTCTGATGCTCCTCTTCACTTGCTTGTTTGCTTCTGTGTATTCAACTTGTACCTTGACTTTTTCTGCTCTTGTTCGGCTGGTATTGATTGCTGACTTCTTGTTCCTCCTCTCTTCAATCTTATCCAGTGTACCAACAGTGATCCATTCCTTGTGGTGGTGCTTCTTGTGGCCCAGGACCTCCTCACATGTTGAAATGATTGCCTCTTTTATCCCTTACCAGTTGTTCTCCATAGTAGTTCCCTCTCCATTGAGTAGATCGTGAAAGGCCTGGAACCTATTGCTGAGGGCTATCTTGAATTCGTTGAGTTTGTCAGTATCCCGAAGGAAAGCCGTATTAAACTTTTGTGATGTTGTCCGCCCCATTGTCCAGTGCTTCTTAAGTTTTAATTTCAGCAAGTGATGATCTGATGCTATGTCAGCTCCTCTCCTGGTTCTCACATCCTCCATAGTACTCCTAAACTTTTTGTTGATGCAGATATAGTCGATTTGGTTTTGTGTAGTGTGGTCCGGTGAAGTCCATGTGGTTTTTGAATGCGTTTGTGTGGGAATATAGTGCCGCCTATGACCAGTTTATTGAAGGCACATAGATTTGCAAATCTCTCACCGTTTTCGTTCCCTTCTCCCAGTCTATGACGTCTTCGAACCCAGTGTTGGTCATTCCAATTTTAGCATTTAAATCTCCCATCAGAATGGTCAGGTCCTTTGTTGGGCATTTCTTGACGATTGACTGCAGCCTATCGTAGAATTGATCTTTAATATCTTCATTGTAGTCGTTGGTAGGCGCATATCATTGGATGGCGTTCATTGTAATGCCCTCTTTCTTTGTTTTGAAGGAGGCTTTGATGATCCTGGGTCCATGAGATTCCCATTCTATAAGTGCATTTTGTGCTCGTTTGGACAGCATCAATGCAACTCCTTGTGTATGTGAGGCATTTTCTTCTTTATGACCGGAGTAGATTAGTAGCTCTACTGAAGCTGGTATTTGTTGTCCAACCTGCGTCCAATGTGTTTCACTTATTCCAAGCACCTCCAGGTTGTATTTCCTCATTTCTTCAGCAACTTGGAAGGCTCTTCCAGTCTCCCACCTATAAAAAATGTTGCTCTGGTTGTTCGAAGGTGCATCGGCCTCATGACTTCCGAAGGAACTCGGCTTTCATCATGAGACGTCATAATTATTCCTTCAACTCCCTGGGCAGAGTTTAATTGGTTTGAATAATTTTTTCTGGTTAGCGTTTATTTAGCGAGTTGGTTTTCTACGGGATGGGGTCACTAAACCTATGTCTGACCCCTCTCTTTTATCCGGACTTGGGACCGGCACTAGCCATAATCCTTTCTTATTCAATTACCATTATTCAATACGTGCAAAATCTGTAGGAGTTCCGATATCGTCCTTGGTTGGGGTTGGTGTCCTGTATTAGTCGTCCGGTCTATGTAGCTGCTTAGGTCCTGTTACTAGAAGTGAATTTTGTGCTCGTTTGAACAACATCAATGCAACGTCTTGTGTATTTTCTCATTTGTACAGCAAATTGGATGACTCTCCTGGTCTCCCACATTGTAAAGACATTCCCTGCACCTAAATTAATGGTTGCTCTGGTTATCAGAAGGGGCGTCAGCTCCGTGACTACCGAAGGAACTCAGCTTTCATCATGAGGCGTCATAACTCTTCTAATTGAAGACCTTCGAACTCGCAAAGCAGAATTTAAATGGTTTGAATAATTTTTTCTGGTTAGCGTTTTTTAGCGAGTCAGTTTTCTACGAGATGGTGTCGCTAAACCTATGCCTGACCCTTCTCTTTTATCTGGACTTGGGACCGGCAGTAGCTCCCGGAGGAGCTTATCACAAATTCAGACGACAACGCTGGTCAACCCTGAAGTAACGTTTTACATTTGGAGGGAGAGAATCACATCCCAAACAATGTTGCATTGTTGTTCAAGGTGATGAAAAGACTGCATTTTGCAAGCGTCTTGGTCAAACAGAACTATATCATCTGTGTATTCCAAGTCATTTTTGGGGGTTAGTTAATTTGCATGCATATCCGTAAGACCTCGTGAGAATTTATTGAGAAGAATATCTTTGTGAACACTTATTTTCGTCATCTGGGGTTCCAGTTTTAAGCCTATTATTGTGTTACTCTACAAAGATCAAAATAAGAGATGCACTAATGAATTTGACAATGTTATATGTTAAACATGGTGGACTTTTGCATTGGTTACGGAAAAACACTTCAAAACTGTGGCATTTGCAAATTAGGAAGGTTAGGACTATTCGTTATAGGGTGTCAAGTTATAATCAGTATGATAATTAAAAGAAATCGTGTGAATAAAATGCATGCAATAAGAATGTCATTGGGTTAATGGAGATGATATTAGTAATCACGTGTAATTATAATAAGTAATTAGAGGAGTATTCACCACTTTTAACATATAACATCGTTTAATTCACTACCATGCCTTATTTTGGCCTTTGTAAAATAACACAATAATTATGGATTTAAAACAGTAGATCCCCATGGCGAAAACAATTGTTCACACAGATATTCTTTGTTTCGCATATTCTTTTCAATAGATTCTCACGAGGTCTTACAGTTATGCATACAAATTAATTCTCCCCAAAAATTGACTACGTTTAATGAAAATACATCGTACAGAGTTACAGCATATTATGAAATAAAATTCTTAATATTGAAGTGACTTGGATGAGTTTATATGTTCAGTGGAATTATGATTGATGATCAGAATAAATGTTAGATAGAGTAATATAATAATAATAATATAATTGCAAATCAGATCAAATATTTCGGTGAAAGACTATATACTGCATGAATTCAGTGAGAAATGATCAAGCGAGGCGGGCCGTTAAGTAAATTCAAGCACTTGGAAGACTAATAATAACGTTAAATTAACCATAATAATAGCAATAGTGATAATAAATAATACAATGACACATGAATAAAAATAATGTTGACAATATTTGAACAAGATTAGTTTTAAACGATGAAAGTTGTATAGGTCATTCTATCAAATTGACATGACTATTGACTTATTAGGCCTGAGATTGACCGGAGTAAGAGAAGTTGGACGTATTTCTTCAGTATACATAGCTTCAACTTTTTGATCAGGATAGCTAATGCTTCTGCCTTTTGAAGAACGAGTGTGACAAACTTTGGAAGAAAATTACCAGATGGACAAACTAATGAGAATGATAAATCTATGTTGGCACTATGACCCGTTTAAAGTGAGTAGGCTATTGTTGAGCTGTTTACTGTCTTGACTACACCTTTGGTTAACTACGCTGGAAGGTGTTTACGAGCACGAAAATGCGAATTGCTGTATCTACCTCCATGTGAGCATCCGAATCGATGAATGCAAAATGAGGTGTTCAGTTTGAATGATCCAACTTCCACTCTCAGTAATACCATCGGAGAAGTGGAAAACACCAGTTGCGGTTTTTCGGTATTGAGTGTTATCTGTATTGTTTTACATAATCTCTGGATTAGTATTTCAATGGACGAATCATTTCTGAATTATTGGGGAATGAATATGGATTTCTTATTCACAGTACGTACTTTTTTGACTCGGCA
Organism: Schistosoma mansoni; assembly: GCF_000237925.1. NCBI lineage: Eukaryota > Metazoa > Platyhelminthes > Trematoda > Strigeidida > Schistosomatidae > Schistosoma > Schistosoma mansoni. The sequence goes on from NC_031497.1 coordinate 12,124,983, forward strand.
TTCATAGTCATATATCTGTTTATTAAATCGTAGAACCTTACGAGAATTTATCGAAAAGAATATATATAGATATATATGTTTATAGCAAATCCTAAGCTCGTTCTCGCTTCTGTGAGACATGCATTGAACTTCAGGAACTCATTGAGTGCCTTAAATGCAACAGGGTCCCCACGTGATTTTAGAATATTACATGTGTTGTTCTAGTTTTCACAATGGGAATCTTTAATATATATATGTTTTGGTATTATGGGAATTTTTAAACAGTTGGGTAAAAGAATTATTTTGAAAGTGAGAAAAAGAAGATAGGAAGAAGAGAGCAGTCAATTAGATTAAATGAGCAACCTAAGTAAACAAAAAGGGACTTTGAATCACAGAAGTTTTTTATGAGCATTAAGTGTTATTATGTCACAAATTTAATCAACTTACAATAGCGGCATCAACTTTAAGTAATTTATACAAGGAATGCTATTAGTGAGAAACTGGAAATAAAATAAGGAAACACTTTTATTCTTACCTTTCTAGTAATATCCAAAGATTTGCTATGTCGATTGATACATACACCACACCCTGTGCACCGATATGTGAATCGTGTATCGATTGTATATGCGTGACAAACAGAAACCACAGGCAGTTTCGGCCAAACTCGATGAACATGGTTAGCCCAAGATTTCCAATGTCGTCCATGACCATCATTTAAACCATTAATCAACCAGACAGCAGCGTGACAAATTTCATGCAGCAGGGTGTCGCGAACACGCTCAGCTGTAGTGCATACTTTTTCCGACAACAAAATCTGAGCTATACGGACCTATAAGTTGTCGCAAGTTGGAAAAAATGTGACAATAATGAAGTTGGTTATTATTGAACATTCATCGACTGGTGACAAATGTTTAAATAATTTGTACAACAAATCAGATTTCAGAACTTTGATCTATCTTTGACCTATCTGTTGATTATAATAATATCAAAAGTGGGATTGATAAACATTACAATATTACGGATTAGTAAAAGTTAACTGCAATAGTTAAAATGACCATTGAAAGTCAGTCGAATAAAATTAATGTTTTGGAGGAATATTATATTAACGAAATACAATTATGCACAGAAAGTTATATTATTCAAAATGTAAACATTAATAAATTTAGAAATAGAATGACTGGAAATTTTTTCGAACTTCTGAGAATGCTGAAATGCAAATAAACTGCGACTTGTATTAAATTATATGGCATTTTTATTTGTTACCGTATACGTGCTTTCGTGAAGGTTGGGAAGAAAGATGATAAATTAGTAATCAAGACTCATTCATGCACAGGTGAAGAATTCTCTTCAAAAAACTTTACTTGGATTTAATAAACTTAATTGAATCGACTAATCACTCAGCAGAACACTGAAAGTAGATAAATAGTAGCTAAATCAATTAAATGATAAAGCCTCAGAAACACATCGACTGTCATTTGAAGAAAAACTGCATCAATGAGCTGTGATCAAATGAAGGTTCAATCATTACTGTAAAGCCAAACTCACTATCAGTTTTCATGGCCACAACAACTAAATTACCTAATACAACTTTGTTTGCTCGGTTTTGATATACATTTATCGAGGGTTTGTGAAACTAACCTGGCACTCAGAGCAAAGCAGATGAAATGGAGTTCTAACCTCTAACCTAGTAGTTGAGAGCAAAGTCACTGGACCACAAAGCTATGATTCCATTTTATAACAGACAACGATTTTAAGAAAAACCTCTTACAAAAAGCTTAACCTGATCAACGTGAAAATTCAAACGATTAATTTTATGTAGTAGCAGCATAAGGTGACAAGAATGTATTGTGCTCTAAATGTCATGTGAACCATAGTGATTATTTATCTGCGGATATTAAGGTACCCTCTGAATTTCCAGTGTTAGAACTATTATTTTCTTAAAATATGAAGTTAACGCCAAAAATGAGTCCAAAAAAGGATTCTATATAATTGGCTTGGTATCTATGGTCAGAAAGACGATACGAACTACTTAAAACGCGCTGTAAATAAAGTGTTGGAGCTCTCGATCTTAGTACACTGAGTCAGACCATATGAGAGTACCTACTCGCCAGATTCTCAGAATTGCATGCCATCGAAACATTCACAGGGAAACTTTAACATGTAAATATCCTAGAGATACGGAGCGATGAGTAACGTAAACATGTTAAAAAAAAATCTGCAGAGACAAAAAACACTAAATAATTGTTTAGACTCATCGGACATACTGAAGTTAAGAAGTCAACGGTCTGATAAATTGTCAATGAGAAAGGTGGAACATTGTTCTTTTATTAGACAAGGTGACTGAAGAAATGAGTGGGTTACATTTAGAAACAGTTCCACTAATCTTCAGCTAGTCTTTAAATACTCACCAATAAGTTTGCATGGATGATTTACGCCGGAGTATTGACTCAGAGAAGTCTAAAAAGAATTAACCAACTTGAAGTTAGGAAGAGTAAATGGTTTCAAGTCTCATGACCACTTTAAATAACGTAAACATGTTCGCAATGAGTATCTTTTATTCTAAACGTAAATATTTGCTAAAAACTGCTTTGCATCGACCCCTAGTTTGATCATAAGCAGTACAGTAGTCAAGCGCATTTACTACCTCAATTATTCTGGAAGTTTTACCACACTTGGCGGGTTGGTAGTTGACAAAAAATGGACACTGATACAATCTTTGATTGCATCTGTTTTCCCTTTAACTATATTTTTCATCTTTAGCTTTAGATTACTTTTTATATTATTTTCCCTCCTATGCTTCTTAGATCAACTACATTCTTTACTTTGCGAACTACTTGAGAGTGGAAACCCTCACCTGATCGAAATAAAAAAAGCGCATATCAGCGTAGAATCTTGTTTGTAAAGTGAGATATAAATAAAGCTAGAGTTTCAATGTTGTACCTGATTAGATGTTCCGTCCGAATGAGTGATTGTACGCATCATGTACTTGCAAAGACCAGCAGTTTTCAATAGTCGACGACTCCATATAATCTCTAACTTTGGTGGTAACTGTGGATGAATACAAGTAGTGAGTAAAGATGATATTGTAGATAAGTAAAATAGAACAGAGGAAATAAACAGTAGTAAAATACTTGGATCATGGTGACTAATTTTGGATTTTCACCACTCGGTTTCAACCACCAATGTCCATCGTCAAAATGACAATACTCGAGATTAGCAGCTTTCTACACAATTCAGGTTGTATGGAATGATGCTAAATTGTAGTATATTATACTCTGATCATGTCAATTAGGTCTTAATCCATTTACCGTGATTGTTGGGGGTATACAACGGATTAACATCCGTAGCACATAATCCAACCAATTTAGTCAAAGCTGTCACATATCATCATCGACTGGTTTTGTTTGCTTTCTTAAGAATAAAGGCTCTAATTACAAGTTGGTCACATAATAGGTAAGAAGTATGTATTCCCCACCGTTGATGTTTTACAACTGCAAAGTAGCAAGATACTTACATTCTAATAAGACATCCTTCTAGTACAAAAGGTCAGTAAAATCAAACAGAACGCACTTTGATCATCTTGGAATATTCTCGAGAACTAGTGGACCAAAATAGATACAACCAGTAGGGTGGTGGTCTACGCACCCGACCATTTCAGTACGAATTACTGAATTAAATATACATCCGGACCCACGAGTCAATTTGGATAGATCAGATATGAAACGCGTACGAAGCGTTCAGAAAGTTTTGCTCAAAATGTTCATCAGACTCTGCAAATGATTATCAATTACACTTGACAATTTTACGCTTTTTCTGGACTTAATGTTAATTATAGGATCTCCAGGTAAAAAACCAATTCCAAGAAATCTAAAGAAACAGAGATTTATCCTTAATAGCACATTCATTAAAAAATTGATCGATATACAAAGGTTTGGCTTGTTCAATACAAATAAAATGGGGATTGAGTGAATTGTTAATAATGAAAATAAAGATATATTTGTGATATCCAATTAAGCAGAAAACTGAATTTTTAACGTTTTCAGGCTTCGTGTAATTCCCTTGTTTTAAATTAATAAATCCATAACCAAATTATATCAACACAAATAGTAAAAATGTCAGATATTCGGTTTTCCACCCATTATATTTACAGCCATTGGCAGATCTTACTTGGTTAGAAAATATCTTTTCATTGTAAATTTGGTACAATTTTTCAGCTAATTCAGATCTGTTTGGCTTAAACTTTTGGACAAATCTGTAACATTGATAGAAATAAATAAATAAGGGGTTAATGTTAAAAATCTACGTATCTCTAAACCTGCAAAAATAATACAAGAAAATTAGAACTGCGTAATCATATGCGAATTCAAGAGACTAATTAGATATCACATTTTTTATGCATGAAATAAGTGACAATTATTCATATGGAGCGTCATTTATCATAGCTCAATGAGATAATGATCATATTATCTGGTTGTTTGAAAAGAAACGACTGGAGTGGCTTTGAATTTATGACCCAACAGTCAATTACTTATTTCAAGTTCTATTTTTAACTTATTTATATTCTCCATAGCACTGCATGGCTGTTCAAACAATCAGGTTAAACAATTTTAAAAATCAACCCAACAACCTAGCATATTGAGAGATAGCCATCCATCCATACATTTACATTCAAACATGAAATAGCATTTTAAGTACACTAAAAAGTGACAGTGATCAAATTTGAAACTCAAAGGAAATCCAGTAAACATGTGAATTTTATATTACCTTGTACGGTTACTCCCCTTGAAAAACCAATTATCTTTATTGATCTCTAATAAGTTATATAATTTCACGAGTGTAACTGATCCAAACGCATTTTTACTGAATGGAACTAATGATGTCAGGGCCGAAAAATTGCCCATGGAAGTATCAAAGCGTGGAACTTAATCGTTAACAATTGTTTATGAACTACTGAGCTTGTATATATAAAAACTACTGTTTCTCTTGGGTACCGATAGACTACGGGTTAAGAGATTTTATGCTATGTTCATTAAACTGATACCCCCAGTGATTTCGACAGAACTGTTCACTCATTCTATAAAATGAAACGGTCAGTTAAGGATAATGTCACAGCAATCTCTCAAATCGTTAATGAAACTGAAAGATATAAAGACATAAGTTAACTAACCAATGTTTTCAGTACATCACAAAACATTTCTTAAGATAAAATATTTGCATTTATTTCACTAAAACTGTTGATCGAATACAATAGAAACTATATCTAGCTACACGAAACTTTTGTTGATCTAGAAAATCGGTGTATAGTTATATGCCGTAAGAGAATCAACGAACCTTTGTAGATGTATCATTATAAGCTATGTAAGCTATTGGGTTAACAAAAGCAACTGTTAGAGTTTAGCTCCGCTAGAACGACTTCAACATTAGTTTTATATGGTGATATTCCAAAAAGCAGGTACTTCTAAAGCTAACCCAATGTACCTGGATACACACAAAAGTCATCGGTTACAATAAGTAGGTTATTTGTAAATTCTAGAGATTTCAGTTAAATTTATTTGCCATTTGGAAAGACAAAATCATGAACAAGGTAAATAGATGGAATCTGAAAGCGTGCATTGTGTCCTTAACCTCACAAATATTTACAAGGTCGTTCAACCGACCAGACCAAAGACGACCTACAATATTCTAAATGTATTAAAAAAAGATATATAGTTGTCAATCACAATGAGCGAATTTCATTATACAATGGACGTAATAGGTTAGCAAATGTTAAAAGAACTTCTATGATTTTTGTATTTCTGTTTGCCACAAAGATTTAGACTAATCTAATATCAAAAAGGATTACAAGTAATATAATCTAGCTTCCTAAAAAACTCGAGATTTTACTGTCAGACAGAGTAAAGATAGTAGTCAAAGGTACGATGACAGTAATAAGTATCAAGATAGCTCACTTTAACGCATCAGGATGACGAAGTTTCTCGTGTGACATACGCTTACTGTCATCATTATTATTAACTGGATAAAGAGAATAAACGAATTCCTCCGTAGATAAATATTGCGAATTACACTTTTCCATCTTATGTGAAATTTTCTGATATTTGGAAATCTTCGGATACTTTGAAACTTGTACAGTACATGACTGAGTTTTCTTATTCGGAGCAATATATTTTTTCCCTGAATGAGAGAATTTTGATTCTGATGACCTTGATCTGAAAAGCAAATGAATAACAGTTGCGTATACATAAATCATTTCTCGAAAACGTTTCTAAGTACCCAAATATGATGCATTAGAACGACCTTAACACCTGAATCGAGTATCCGCAAATTAACTGAATGTCAGTAAACACAATGAGCCACGTACACGTGAATCTGAATATACGTATTTATCATGCTTGTTCTTGAAAGCGCAAACCTGGTTACGAAGACTGAATGTGAATCAGTCTTGAATCATTGACAAAATAACTGAAAATATAATACACTAGCTAAATTCACTTGGTGTTGTTTAGGACTGAAACTGATCAGTCTCTTGTTGGCATATGTGCATCCTGCGCGGATTGCCTCGAGATTGCCTTAAGTCACAAGCTTTATAAGCAAAGATGGATAGTGGTTAGCAGCGGAATCCAAGACGCGCGTTTCGTCCCATTTGAGACTCGTCAGCTGGATGTACCTGCATCTCAGAGTTGATGTTTAATCCTGGACTCGAACCCAGTACCGTTCACTTCGAACACCATCGTCAGAAACCAACCCATTAGGGCTGATCAGACTTCTAAGATAAGTGACGTTATCGATATATTCGACTACCCCACTCCCTATTCTTAGTTCAGGTATTGATGCAGGCGTCCTGGAACAACAATTTGCATCTAGAGAAGGACAAAGGCATCCCGGACGTCCTGGTATTGTTTCTTAGTGCTGCCAAAATACTCTACATTTTATCAGCGTCTTCACCAGACAGAACTAAGTCATCTGCGTATTCTAAGTCAATAAAAGCACCACCTCCTAGTAGGAAATGAATTCCTGAAAATTCAGCCGAAGAGAACGTTATTTCCAGCAGTAGGTCTATGATGAAATTAAACCATAAAAAGGATGGATTTAATTAGAGGCCTGTTTAAACACCTGGACTACCTGTTCCTGTCATCTAGATATTTCAACAAGTTATCTTATTTCGTTTGTTTTATTACATCAATAGGGCTATTAATCGCACAACCTATTCAGGTGCGTTTCTGAAAAGTGTAAAACCTTACGCTGTAAAGGTTACAGAAGGCCTAATTAGAGATATCGTGGTTGCTGACAATATGCAGCGAGAAGAATGTACATGATTCAGATGTCGATAGACTGGGCTGCTAACTTCTAATTGGCGACCACTCAATATTTATTGTCAGGAAGGACGAAGAACTAAGAAACGGAAACTTGTTGAAGTACTTTGTGCTGAGAATTTTATATTGTACCAAAAATATAATGTTGAGTAAAGCTTATAATAACAATAATAATAAAAATGTTGTGTTGTATCGAAGAGTATTGCTTTTCGCTTTGTGAATGTTGAGACCTACTGCTGCTGAGGCTGTTGCTGCACTGGTTGCTTTCTCCACCGTTTCGCGGTAACAACGGGAAGTCTTAATATTATTTACCACTTTTATTCGTCAGTTTCATTCATCATTTTCCAGCTATGGTCGTAGTGCTCAGTTTTCATCAATGTCATTAGGATATTAAGCTTCTCAGCTCGTCAAATTCTTCTTGTGTGAATAAAGGTGAACGGATATATATTTGTAATGATTCTTATAGTGTTTATCTAATGATCTAGGTCAAGTAAGTCTGTATATGAAAAAGTATTAAACTATGAAATAGAATGCCAAGACAACAATAACGGTTTAATGTCCTGATAACTAATAAGAATTGTTTGTTAGCGATATTTTTGAAGACTATGTACACACAGGTATTATGTTTGAAGGCACCGCAGCATCATTCCAAACTGATCAACATGAAAATAGGGTTGAAGATATCTGAATTCATTAGTCCTCTGTTGTTTGTGATGTTCAAGAGAAACAGCCGAAGAACATGGATGACGGAGATGTTGGTTAATCGGAGGATTTCTTGAACATTAGGAGTGTGGAGTTTGATAAGTGCAACCTAAAGTAACTTAGACCCCAAGTGCAGGTTTACGTAAGTATTTGAACAGTACAGCAGGTGAGGCAGATGATAATACTGCCTGCTTGCCATAACCATAGTATGTGTACTCAAGTTCAAAACTGAGACCTCCTGGTTAAAAGCCGAGGAGTTTAAAAAACAAGCCATCGCTTCACTTGAAAAATAATGGGATGGAGTGCATACATGTAGCACTGAGCTTCCGCTTAACCTTGCAAATAAAGAGGGCATCTTGTTATATATCACTGCCCATCATTCATACTAATAACCCGAGCAAATAATACTGCTATCTCAAGGTTTGTTTCAAACAACAGCTTGATACATATCATTCCCTAGAAAATGCACCCAATATTATAGAACATAACTATAGCAACAATTATTATGAAGTAAAGTCTTAGTAACCACCCGGAGATTAAGAAAACAAGAGGTCTAACAAAGACAAAATATCATATGATAATAAATATGAGACTTTCTGATAACTAAACAACTTACGGTAACTCTGTGATACCAGACAAGTGCAACTTGTTGTTGACTCTGTAGTAAAACGTCTGATATGGGGAATCACAACTCGACCTATCATCATTATCCGAGTCCCAAGATGACCATTCACTGTCTTGATTAACCGCAAGTTTGTTTATCTCGGTTTGTTGAAATTTTAAAAAGTTTTCAAAGGCTTCATCATCATCACTACTGCCAACATGCGATTTGATAATACTGTTAGAAGTGCGATTAGCTGTCTGACCAAGTGATTTTTTATTTGAGCCACTACTAGAAATTGACTTGTCTACGTCAGCTCTGGGGGATTCCAGAAAGCCTGTAAAGAAATTATCGTCGCTATCACTAGGGCTAACATTCTTTTTGGTACTTGTATCAACGTTAAATTTGAGCACTGATGGAGTTAATGCGAACGGCTGTGAAACGAGGTCATCACTGGAAACTGACTGAGTTGTTTTTGGTTCGAGGAAGCTTAAAGATCCATAATCATTGAAGTTATTACTTTTACAGTAGGAGTTTCCCAGGATACTTGAATCACAATGCAAGTCAGTCTTTAAAAGTGCTTGCACTGGTGACTTTTTACCAGAAGGTGGGCTGATATTTTCTGCAGTGAACGACGATTTTTTTTCAATATTAGATTTTTGTTGCTCAAAATGAAGATTATGTGATTCCTCAACAGTGAATTCGTCAAACTGAAGTGTAGAAGGGCGTATTTCACGAGAACTTGTGATTAGATGGTTGCCAGTGAACAGAGGACGTGAATATTTTTTCTTTGAACTGAGCTATGTATATAGCGCAATGATGAGAGAAATAGACTTACGTGTCCAATAATACTCAAGATATCATTTTTGACAGGTGTTCGGTTGAAAAAATCCATTTGATCTTCTATAACTTTATACGCAACTAGTATAAAATATAAAGACATTTTAAGAATTAAATTCAAATAACTATTCAAAAAACGACACAATTAAAATATTATTTTTTAGTAAACGATCTACAGGCTAAATAAACTAATTTTTGTTCATCAACGAATCACAGAGATTACATGTAAAGGTCAACTAATGAGAACTCCTAGCCTTTGCAAGTACATAACACGTACAACCACTCATTTCTAAAAAACATTTAATCAGATAAATGCTTAAAACTCACCAGTCGTACAAATTTCCACATTGTTATGTGCTTTACTCCTCTGGTCAAATAAGAACTATCATTTAAACAGATATTCTATTTCAGGAATGTATGAAACTGAAGATAAATGTTGATCATTTCAAAATGTCGGAATATCTGTCGATTCAAGTAACTATATGTGGCAAATTTCCTTTGAATGGTTTGCTGTACTTTTTTATATTTAAGAATTATATATGCTACCTACAAGATGTTCAGAAGACTAGTGAACGCTTTTAAATTTACCAGCTTTGTGTATATGGTATATTTTTAATTCGTCACTATTGACTAAGAATGCAGTACTTAAAAGTGGTAGTTTTCAATTGGTTGGGAAACCTATTAAACCCTATTCTAGTAACAGGACCTAAGCAACTATATAGACCGGACGACTAATACAGGACACCAACCCCAACCAAGGACGATATCGGAACTCCTACAGATTTTGCACGTATTGAATAATGGTAATTGAATAAGAAAGGATTATGGCTAGTGCCGGTCCCAAGTCCGGATAAAAGAGAGGGGTCAGACATAGGTTTAGTGACCCCATCCCGTAGAAAACCAACTCGCTAAATAAACGCTAACCAGAAAAAATTATTCAAACCAATTAAACTCTGCCCAGGGAGTTGAAGGAATAATTATGACGTCTCATGATGAAAGCCGAGTTCCTTCGGAAGTCATGAGGCCGATGCACCTTCGAACAACCAGAGCAACATTTTTTATAGGTGGGAGACTGGAAGAGCCTTCCAAGTTGCTGAAGAAATGAGGAAATACAACCTGGAGGTGCTTGGAATAAGTGAAACACATTGGACGCAGGTTGGACAACAAATACCAGCTTCAGTAGAGCTACTAATCTACTCCGGTCATAAAGAAGAAAATGCCTCACATACACAAGGAGTTGCATTGATGCTGTCCAAACGAGCACAAAATGCACTTATAGAATGGGAATCTCATGGACCCAGGATCATCAAAGCCTCCTTCAAAACAAAGAAAGAGGGCATTACAATGAACGCCATCCAATGATATGCGCCTACCAACGACTACAATGAAGATATTAAAGATCAATTCTACGATAGGCTGCAGTCAATCGTCAAGAAATGCCCAACAAAGGACCTGACCATTCTGATGGGAGATTTAAATGCTAAAATTGGAATGACCAACACTGGGTTCGAAGACGTCATAGACTGGGAGAAGGGAACGAAAACGGTGAGAGATTTGCAAATCTATGTGCCTTCAATAAACTGGTCATAGGCGGCACTATATTCCCACACAAACGCATTCAAAAACCACATGGACTTCACCGGACCACACTACACAAAACCAAATCGACTATATCTGCATCAACAAAAAGTTTAGGAGTACTATGGAGGATGTGAGAACCAGGAGAGGAGCTGATATAGCATCAGATCATCACTTGCTGAAATTAAAACTTAAGAAGCACTGGACAATGGGGCGGACAACATCACAAAAGTTTAATACGGCTTTCCTTCGGGATACTGACAAACTCAACGAATTCAAGATAGCCCTCAGCAATAGGTTCCAGGCCTTTCACGATCTACTCAATGGAGAGGGAACTACTATGGAGAACAACTGGTAAGGGATAAAAGAGGCAATCATTTCAACATGTGAGGAGGTCCTGGGCCACAAGAAGCACCACCACAAGGAATGGATCACTGTTGGTACACTGGATAAGATTGAAGAGAGGAGGAACAAGAAGTCAGCAATCAATACCAGCCGAACAAGAGCAGAAAAAGTCAAGGTACAAGTTGAATACACAGAAGCAAACAAGCAAGTGAAGAGGAGCATCAGAACCGACAAACGTAAATATATGGAGATTTAGCAATGACGGCGGAAAAAGCTGCAAGAGAAGGAAACATGAGACAATTGTATGATACAACAAAGAAACTTGCTGGAAATTACCGTAAACCAGAACGACCAGTGAAAAGCAAGGAAGGCAAGGTAATCAACAACATCAAAGAACAACGGAACAGGTTAGTAGAACACTTCAAAGAACTCTTGAATCGACCGGCTCCACTGAACCCACCCAACATCGAAGCGGCACCCACAGACCTCCCAATCGATGTTGGCCCACCAGCAATTGAAGAGGTCAGCATGGCCATCAGACAAATCAGAAGCGGCAAAGCAGCGGGACCAGACAACATCCTGGCAGAGGCACTGAAAGCAGACGTAGCAGCAACTGCCAAGATACTACACATCCTCTTCAGTAAGATTTGGGATGAAAAACAAGTGCCAACAGATTGGAAAGAAAGACACTTGATCAAGATATCAAAGAAAGGCGATCTTAGCAAGTGTGATAACTACAGAGGAATCACACTTCTCTCAATACCAGGAAACGTCATCAACAGGGTGTTGCTAAACAGAATGAAGGACTCCGTAGACGTCCAACTTCGAGATCAACAGGCTGGATTTCGTAAGGATCGATCGTGTACAGACCAAATCGCAACTCTACGTATCATTGTGGAACAATCAATTGAATGGAATTCATCACTCTACATCAACTTCATTGACTAACAGAAAGCATTTGATAGCGTGGACAGGACAACACTATGGAGGCTTCTTCGACACTACGGCGTGCCTGAGAAGATAAGCAATATCATACGGAATTCTTATGATGGATTAAACTGAAAAATCGTGCATGGAGGACAACTCACTGACCCGTTCAAAGTAAAGACCGGTGTTAGACAAGGTTGCTTACTCTCACCCTTTCTCTTTCTCCTGGTGATTGACTGGATTATGAAGACGTCAACATCCGGAGGGAAGCACGGGATACAGTGGACAGGTAGGATGCAGATGGACGATTTAGACTTCGCAGACTATCTGGCTCTTCTATCACACACGCAACAACAAATGCAGGAGAAAACGACCAGTGTAGCGGCAGCCTCAGCAGCAGTAGGTCTCAATATAAACAAAGGGAAGAGCAAGACTCCGATACAATACAACATGCACCAATCAAATTACACTTGACGGAGAAGCTTTGGAGGATGTGGAAACCTTTACATATCTGGACAGTATCATCGATGAACACGGTGGATCAGATGCAGATGTGAAGGAGCGGATCGGCAAAGCAAGAGCAGCATACTTACAACTGAAGAACATCTGGAACTCAAAACAATTGTCAACCAACGCCAAGATCATAAGTTCCAATACCAATGTCAAGACAGTTCTACTGTATGGGGCGGAAACTTGGAGAACTACGAAAGCCATCATCCAGAAGATACAAGTGTTTATTAACAGTTGTCTACGCAAAATACTTCGGATCCGTTGGCCAGACACTATCAGCCAAAACCTACTGTGGGAGAGAACAAACCAGATTCCAGTGGAGGGAGAAATCAGGAAGAAGAAACGATAGAAATGGATAGGACGCGCATTGAGCAGAGCACCCAACTGCGTCACAGGGCAAGCCCTCACTTGGAATCCTCAAGGCCAAAGGAGAAGAGGAAGACCAAAGAACACATTACGCCGAGAAATGGAGACAGATATGAGAAGAATGAAGAAAAACTGGATAGAACTAGAAAGGAAGGCCCAGGACATAGTGGGTTGGAGAATGCTGGTCGGCGGCCTATGCTCCATTGGGAGTAACAGGCGTAAGTAAATAAGTACGTAAAGTTACCTCTTTACTCTGTCTGGGCTCCATTGATTGATTCGCAAGATGAATCTTCAAGAAGGACTTCTGACCTATTTTGGAAAGCCACACGTTTAAATAAAGTAATCGTAGAAAGTGACTTTAATGCACAAATATGCAGCACAAACCAAGCTAAGCGGCAAGCATCGTGATGACCGCCTGTTACAACCCTGACCAGACACCTGATTCTCTAACATGTTGTAGACTATCTGGGAGATATGTGCGATTCTTATGACTAATGATTAAAGGTGTATGAAATGGCTAAGAACCAGTCGCAATGGTCAAAAAGCAGTTACTCACTATCTTCCCTCAAATTCTGAGTTTTAAAATTATTTTGTACCTTTAATTCTGAGAACTCATCCTTTTTTCTTAAATCGTATTCTACATCTCTAATCCCCTGTTACTAAAACTGATACTAATACTTCTACCGCTTTGGTTTTCAACGTGATTATTTTATTTGTGTATATGTGGTGGGGACTTGGACCGATACACATATCTCAGGTTTTACTTAGTTTATAACTGATTGATTGAACAGAGACACGTATTAATTATGAGGAGTTATTATGTTGCGGAGGTCAAAATGAGTATTGTGATGACTCCAACTATAACAACAGCATTGAATTTCTCATTGGACTCGCCTTTAATGGAATATGCTCTATGATCCGAATGGTGCAACAGAAGACGAATGTAAAGTGTCATTTAGAACGGTGAAAACTCAATAGAAAAGGTTGGGGAAATGGCACAAAACCCTCAAATTTTAGGAGAAAAACCCCCACAAATTTCAGGAAAATTTTGAGTTTTCTCCAGTTTCTGTGGGAAGCTACGATTACTAATATTTGTATAAATTCATATAAATCTATATACCTAGGGAAAACCCTAAAATTTACTCAAAATAGGGAGATAGGACACATTTGGTGCATAAATAGAACGATATAGCTCGCAGGTCATGATTTATGACAAATAGAGATAAGTTAGCTTTAATTAAATAAGTAGCCACCTCAATACAGGAAGATGTATGAACTTGCATATATGTTATAAGTGTGACATTCAGTGTACACCTCTTACTCTAGCTGATGACGATGATTCATAAACATTTATGCTATTGTGAGACTAAACTAACGTGCATTTATCTTAACAGTAATTAAGCAACAAATCTTTACTCACACTCATGACTCTGCCAAAAGTGTGTCAAGCAGCTTGAAGGATGTTGACCCTTGAAGGTCAAAATGCCGTAAGACGACAGTTTATAAGTTCATTCAGAACCGATCAAATAAAGACAATGGTAAATTTGATTTGAATTTAGCCGCATTGTTTGATAGCCTTCATTACTCAAGGAAAACGAAAATGATTCCATCGCATCAGTGCATTATATAAAACGAATATTCAGTGATATTACAGTTTAACGGCAAATAAATCCTCTAAATCAATAACTCTGTAAGTCTTCGTCATTTGATGCTGACCACATTAGTTTTAATGAACCCCATTAGCCGAAGGCACACCAGATCACGAGTGGGAGCGCTGTGCTCCATTTACCCTACAACAGCTAGTCAGTTTGGGTCAATCACTTCTCGATATACCGACAACTTATCAAATATATCTTCGAACTTCTTCGCTTCTGACTTCTGATTGCACTAGGCGGGCACGCTTCGATCATAAAAGGTGCTACGGGTTAAGATGTCAAGCTCCAAATACCTGTGGCATCTTCAGTGGTGAGCCTGGTTTCTACGAGCACCGCGTGACTGACCCACGTGCACAATTCCTAGCAGTAGTGAAGGAACTACGGCGCGAATTCAACAGGTACGTCATACCTAGTATGTTTCCTAGTGACGTTTCGGAACCTTATGAAATTCGTAAACGGTCCACTCTTTAACGCAGAGATCTCACCGCTCGACAGAGGAAGAATAAACTCCTTAATAACATCGATTTGCAACATGGCTCAGCAACGGACATATTGTTAAGAATGAGGGAGGTAATCGGTCAAAAGACTTTCAACGTTGGACTGTTTAGACAACATTTCTTGTCTAAGCTTCCTCAACAGATGGATGCAATGTTTGTTTTGCTTCAAAACGACGCTGTAGACGAATTGGTTGTATCTGCCAACCGTATTCCAGAGATCACCAGAGCGTCTAACGCCAAGATCTATTCAGTCAAAGGGAGACCTCAAACGACACGAACTGACGTTACGTAACTCTGTCATACTTTGACAAGTTACCTTAGTATTCGTCATGAACGTAGACGATCACAAACCCCTCTAAGGAGTTCACAAAAACGATCGGCCTCTAGATCACGAGAGACACATAAACCTGATTGATGCTGGTATCATAATCAGTGCGGAAAATCTTCGCGAAGTTGTAGAAAACCCTGCAAATTTGGAGCTCGGAACCAACCGACACGAAAAACATTTCGGGAAACTTCGGAGCCGGAACGCGTTAACGGCAATCGTAGCCAGCAACCATAGCTGTCTGTTATATGTCACAGATGTGATAACGAAAGTTCTCTACCTCGTTGATACTGGCTACCTTGAAAGGTATAACTGTTTTTTTGTATATCAACTTGGTTAAAGCACATAACCAATTTCTTATAACTGCTGACAACATCCACAAGATCGATATCACCACTCCTTTCGGTCTTCACGAATTGTCACGCGTGCTATTCGGCTTAAGAAGTGGTGCACAAGCCTTCCAAGGGTTCATCGATGATGTCTTTCGAGGTCTCAACTTCATACCTAAATGCGCGTCCCTTATGAAACCGTTGACCGACCAACTTCGTGGAAATGCGAAATCAATTAATCTAGACGACATTGCGCGAAAAGCATTCTCTACAATTAAGGAACTCATCGCAAAGGCAACCCTGCTCGCACATCAAGACACTCAAGCGACCATTATTATCGCCGACTCAGCGATCGGAGGAGTCTTACAAAAATGGGTTGACCACTCTTGGCAACCTTTAGGATTTCTTTCGAGACAGTCGCTAGACACTGAATCGAGGTACAGCACTTTCGGTAGGGAACTTCTAGATATATAGTGTGTTGTACGGCATTTTCAACACTCTATCGAGGGCAGAGAATTCATCCTTTTTACCGATCATTAACCTCTTAACTTCTTTAAGCTCATCCTCAAACAAGTACTCACTTCTTGAGCCTCGACTACTGGACTATGTTTCTCAGTTTACTTCAGATATGCAGCACATTTCTGGGGCAAACAATGTAGTCATAGACGCTTTGTCTCGTATAACTTCCTTGAACAATCTTCAAGGAGTCGACCTTCCTTAGTTCACCCAGCTTCAAAAAGAAGACAGTGATTTTTAGCACGATGTATCTTCAACAATCCTATAAATGCGTTATAAGTATATGTGAACTGGTAAGGTGACCTTATTATACGACACATTTGCATTTAGAGATTGTCCAATCGTGTCGAGACACTGTCGACGCGGCGTCTTCAATTCGTTGCTTAGACCTTCTCATTCAGATGTTTAGGCAACGATAAAACACGCAGCTGAACGATATTTTTGACCTGATATTATTATTTACAAACATCTTATCGGTACATAAGTGCTCTGAAGAAACCGTTTTGTGCTTCTTCAGAAATCCAGTTGTACACACGTTTCTATAGTGTTGGCATAATATTCGCCACATTGGAAAACGGGTCCTGTGTAATTAGGAAGAATATTAGATCGACATAAAAGGAGGAAAATGAGAAAATAAGGAAATCGAAATGAAGGAAACATGAAATACGTAAATAGTTTAATAAGTGTGTTCGTGAACACAGAATAAGAGTGGACAATTATGTATTTATCGCCAAATGAACAACAAAAAGAAAAGACAAAAAATGACCACAAATAAATAAATAAGGGTACGTTTTATTACTGCAGTAAGTTTCGTCGGTAGTACAAGTGTTTGTGCTGTAGTGGTTTAATTTGTTGCGATGAAACTTAAACAATAGCAGAGGATAATCAAATATCAATTTGTTCGTGTCGTATATATATGAATATAGATTGAATCCTAAAAATCTGTTGATTTGAGCAGAGCACCACACATCGTGTTTTTATCAGCAATCTTTGGATTTTTGGGAATAAATTTGGTGCGGTAAAGGAAAGAAGGAAGAAGATGGGAGGAGGAAAAGAACGTCTAATATATCAGAGGATCAACCATGATAATAGTGCCAATAATCATAATAATTATGAGCATAAGCGGACTTCTAATATTTAAATGAAAAGAAAGAAAACATAAAATGGACGAACAGTTGGACACAATTTCGGATGTTCTATCCTGTTTGCAATCAGTTATACATAATATGGAATCTCGTTTGTATAAATCATTGGTGATCACACTGATATTTAGTGGTTGACACAAAACGCTTTCGTAAAGAAAGTCACGAAAACGACTTCTAAATCAGCTTATAGTTTCACTGTGATGAAATCTGTTACACATGGTTGAATAGCGAATAATGAAGAAAGTCTGAGGTACGTTTGTGTGAGTTCTGGGAACTGACAAGATGTTCTCTTTATTGTGAAGGTTGTTGGATGATACGAGAGAGTACGAAGTGATGGATGCCCAAGGGCATGGAATAGCATTGTAAACCGGCAGATAGAGATTAGGCTTGATTTGATGAGCCTGATCCAAAGAGGTTCCAACGTGATCTGTTAGCATCTTTAGTCGTAATCCATGTTGTCAGAATGCTCCAAGACATCTTCATTGAATCTTCTTCGAATGCTCTCAGTTTTTATCAGGTCATTATGCGTGCAATTAATGCAAACTGGAATACCACATTCAAGGTTGGGTATGATATATTTTTTATGTCGTAATAAACTTCATTCGATGTTACTGAAATTTAACATTATAATCAAATGGGCATTCTTGTTTTGAACACTTGTGATGCAGTATGCTCGTAAAAGTTTAGGCTGTTACCTGGTATGAATAAAGACATAGGGGAGAGGGCACGCTCCTGTATAAACTACCAGAAATCTAATGTAACTTTACGCAACAGATGTCCATTCGATTCTTTTACAATTCTCAACGCTTGTTTCGACCATGTTGTTAGAACCATTTTGAAAGTGAAAATCCCTCCATGCATACTTTTGTGATTTCTTCCTTGTGGTTTCCTTATTTGTATATATTGTTAACTTTTTTGATGCTAATTAAGTCTGTAACGTTTAATTTTCTTGGTTTTCTTTTCGTTCTTATTGAGTCACCATGTTCCTTACTGAACTGTATTTAGTTTGTTTTAATTGTTATTATTCTGGCGGCTGCCATATTGACTGCTCGCTCTTTGATTGTGCGGTTTGATTTTGACTGGGATCGTGCATTTTTGGTTGCAATTCGGAGCACTTTCCCAGGTATTGAAACACTTTGTGTTATAAAACAGCCGCTCAAACGGAATCTTACTTGATCTATCCAGAAAGGATAGAATAACACTCACCTTTTGGTGTTTTCGGTAATTTTCATATATTTCTTACCACTTTGCTATTCTTCGTAATTTAGATTGAATATTTTGGTATCAATTGTCGGTTGAATAACTGGGTGGTAATATTTGTTTAGGTAAATTTGTACATTTGTATATATGATGAAATTTAGAACCGTTATTACCCCCAAAACACCTTGTTCTGATTTTTATTGGGGGGTGCGCGTCTCTAATTCTACTCGTCAGTTAATCAACAAATCAAACCTAGTTGGAAACTAGGTTTGGATCTTACACATGTGCCTGTTGATTTGTTAGAGCCCTTACCAGATTCAAATGGACAATCATACCTCTTGGTGTGTGTGGACTATTTCAAAAGTTGACTGTAAGCGGTACTCACCAAGAACTTTATTGCCAAAACAGTGGCCTGCACCTTTGCCAAACAATGAGCAGCAAGTTTTGGATACCCTTCAACTTTCACAACAGACCGTGGAAGTCATTTCAAATCTGGATCACAGAGCTCCGAACGAACGCTTGCCACACACAAGCTATGGGTTTATAGGACGATTTCACTGACAGCTGAAAGCTTCATTCTCAGGTGTACCACATGGCCTCTTATGGAAAGACGACCTGATACCTTTGGACATAGCAAACTATCAGAAAAGTGTTTACAAATCGCAAACTCGTTGGATTCGCACTACTGGTTGATAGCGTCCTAGGGTCGTCGCTAGCCCAATAGAAAGGGAGATAAGCAGCAAATAAATCCCCGGACCGAATATTTCTGCATATCTTTGACAATGGTGCTGACCTTATCAGTTTTACTAGACTCACTCAAGCTGAAGGTGCTCGGTTACGCATAAGCGTCAGATCATGAGTTGGTACGCCGCACTACCTATCCTTTGCATCTGCAAGTCAGCCCAGACCGAATATTTCTTGACGTACTGATTGCTTCCAAATCATATCTTCGAACACCTTATTTTCTTGATCTTG
Organism: Schistosoma mansoni; assembly: GCF_000237925.1. Classification (NCBI taxonomy): domain Eukaryota; kingdom Metazoa; phylum Platyhelminthes; class Trematoda; order Strigeidida; family Schistosomatidae; genus Schistosoma; species Schistosoma mansoni. The sequence goes on from NC_031497.1 coordinate 12,144,783, forward strand.
ACTTGACTGGGTTCATTTATTTCGATTATATACGTAATATATATAAGGGCGCTGTTGAACTCCAAATACTCATGGCATCTTATGTTGATGTGATGGCGGACATTCCGAATTTAAGTGAGACCGAATTATTGTTGATATATATACTAAACTTCGACAACTATGCTTTTCATGTGGCTATAGTAATTGATATCATAGTCTTTCAGTCATGAGCCCAACATTTACTGCATCCTCATGATCAGTTTGCGTACTGAAGAACATAAATCCTGAACAAATAATACACCTTAGGGTTTCATTAAATGTGAAATTTGTTAACTGTGTGCTAAACATCTTACTGAGACCGAAAAATACTCACATACTACTCAGCACCAATTATCATGCATTTGCTGCACAGAGTGAAAGGTTTGGGTGGTTATGTAGATTTAATATGTTTACAGATAATGAAAACAACCGTTTTCATCTGCAACCCTGTAATAGTTTAACATTTCGTCTTTACTCCAAGTGTTAGATCAACTACGATATCGTGTTTTGCACAGCAACTTAAAGATAAACAGGACTACAAGAAGTGATGCGGTTCAATATTAGCCTGTTACAAGTCTCCAAAAACACTAAATTTTCTCACCAAACCCATATTTCAGTTGTTGTTCATGAGGGAATCTTCTCACTGACGATACCATCATTACACCATTTATTCCAGTTCTTTGCCATTAAGAGGATTTGAAGGGGCGTTTTGACCATAAAAATTAAACTTCTAATGAGCGAATAAACATAACTACTTGGTTCTTACGGTTTTAAGAAATATTACGATAACGCCTAAAATTCACAGAAACACCAGTGGTAAATTTATAACACATTCTCTTTTTAATCACGTTACTTAATATAAACCAAATCATCAGTCTAATTCTATTTTATTGCTCGGTGAGAATCAGCGCTTCACACTTTTCAGTTTGTCGGCTAAAAGTCACCCCAGATCTCTGCTGTATTCTGCATGGTTCATGTTATGAACACCCAATTGACGGTCACGCGGTCAGATTGTTGTCAGCTGAATACTTTATCTCAATGACTATCCCCATCGCTGTTCATTTTACAAAATTTCTTGCATTCTGTCACGGTTCCATAGTAATTTACATTAGCGAGTTGGAAATATAATCAGCGTTTTCATGTAAACTTAGTGTGTCAGAGACAGGATTAATGATCATGTTTGTTCATGCAGTCAGTGAATTTTTCATGTTACGATGCGAATATGCCGTGAATATTGCTATGGTTATGGCTTTTATTTGCTACATCAGACTGCGTTATTCCGGAGATGCATTGACATCTGGAGTGATATCGTAACTCGTAGGAAGGTTTATAAAGTCGTTGTTTTTTCGAAGTAGACCTTTATTGAACAATGTTCCTAGAGAAAGGTCTGTCGGGCTGTAAACCATGTTTTGATACATAAATGACTGTTTTCCTCAGTCTTGAAACAATATCTTGTTTAATGGCTCAGTTATCGAAATTCAACTACTTTAAGTAACATATCTGTGCGAATGAAACAATAGTTACGACACCTGTTTAGTCTAGTATACTTGTTAATCGTATATTTGAGTCTAAGCAATACAATTATAATGCTTGAGAAAAATAAGGAAGCAGATCAGCCTAGTAAGCAGAGCCGCTCAATCCTTCACTTCCGTTAATGTGCCTAAGCGTCAAAACTAAAAAACGATCAGTGTAAAATTATGTGTACATTACAGTGTAATTGGCTTTCAGACATACACTAAATACTGATAGCGGATTTCTGCATTTTCAGTGTTCACTCACGACGTAATACATCCAAGTCATCTAATAATATTATATGATGTGTGTTCAGTAACAAATCTGAAATCGATCCGTAGCGTTTCTGAATTGGACAAAGGTTGTAAGGCCAGTGAGTCTCAGCATTCCTGGAGTTTCATTAGTGGTGCCAATCGTGACACATAACTGCCGATTCGTAAAAGTCATATTTAATGAACTTTGAAAAACTATCATAGTGTTTATTGGTTAATGAAAGGAAGTGTTACTGTTTCATTTATCCAAAATTATTGGTAGGCTAGAATGTGTCCATGTTTAATAACAAGTTAATACTAACAAAACTGGCCTGTAGCTCCCCTGAGGTTAACGATGGTCTCAAGCTCGAGTAGATGACGAGGGTCGAGCATGTAGTTGGCAACACCATCCCGTAGAAAACAACAATCCTTAAAAAACGCTGAATGGAATAAATAAATTAAGCAATTTAAACTTCGACATTATAGTAGAACTACCTTCATTCAGAACAAATGTGATGCCTCATGGTGAAAGTTGAGGCTTTTTGGGAGTCACGAGGCCCGAACCCCTTCTGATTATGGAAGAAACAGTTGATACAGGCACGTGGAATGTCCACACAGCGTGTGAGACAAGGAGAACCAGTCAAATATTTACGGAAATGAGGAGGTACAACTTGACAGTACTCGGAGTCAGCGAAACCCATTGAACCCAAGCTGGACACCAAAGGCCAGATACGGAAGAGGTGCTGCTGTACTCCAGTCACGAAGGGGAAAATGCTCCACACACTCATGGAGTTGCTCTAATGCTGTCCAGAGAAGCACGAAACGTACTTGTAGGATGGGAATCTCATGGACCTAGAATCATCAAAGCATCACTCAAAACAAATAGGGAGGGAATCACAATGAATGTCGTTCAGTGGTATGTACCTACCAATGATAGCGATGACGACGACAAAGATCGGTTATATGAGAGGCTGCAATCAATCATAGCGAAGTGCCCAAGAAAGGACCTCACTATCCTGATGGGAAACCTAAACGCCAAAATCGGAGTGGAAAACACCGGATATGAAGATAGAATGGAACGACATGGACTGGGAGAGATTTGAAAATCTATGTGCATTCAACAAATTGGTTATAGGCGGCACAATATTCCCCTACAAACACATACACAAAGTCACATGGGTCTCAACGGACTACAATGCAGAAAATCAGATCGATCATCTATGCGTCAGCAAAAAAATTCGGAAGGTTGATGGAAGACGTGGGAACCAGGAGAGAAGCTGAGATAGCTTCAGGTCACCACCAACCGGTGGTTGCCAATATGAGACTGAAACGGAAGAAGCACTGAACAGATGGAGAGACAGCAGTACAGAGGCTTAATACAGCCTTCCTTCGAGATAATGAAAAACTCGGCGGATTCAAAATGGCCCTCAACAACAGTTTACAATCTTTGAAGAATCTACTCAAAGAAGAGGAAATTATCATGAAGGACAACTGGAAAGGGATCAAAGTAGCATTAACTTCAACGTGTCAGGAGGTGCCGGGCCGCGAGAAGCATCATCGTAAGGAATGTATCTTCATCGAAACCCTGGACAAGATTCAAGAAAGAAAGAACAAGAAGACTTTAATGAACAACAGCCGAACAGGAACAGGCAAAGTCAAGGCACAAGCTGAATACACAGGAGCAAACAAGCAAGTGAAGAAGAGCTTTAGAGCTAACAAGCAGAAATGCGTGGAAGACCTAGCAACGACAGCGGAAGAGCTGCAACAAAAAGAAACATGAGACAAATATATGACACAACGAAGGAACTGGTGGGGAAATACATTAAACCAGAGACACCGGTCAAGGACAAAGAAGGCAAGCCAATCACTGAGATTCAAGAACAGAGGAATAGATGACTGGAACGCTTTGGGGAAGTCTTGAACAAGCCATCCACACTTAATCCATCGGACATCGAACCAGCACACATAGACCTTCCTATAGATGTTACTCTACTAACGATCGAAGAAATCAGGATGGCCATCAGACGAATCATGAAGGGAATGAATAGCGACTAGAAACAACTGGGACGGAGTGCCTAGGTCTGAGTTGGTTTGAGAATGCTGGTTGGCGGCCTATGCCCCTCCACGAGAGGTAACAGGCGTAAGTAACAAAAGGCTTACTAAGTGTTATTGGATATTTATATATGCAGATCTAAACAAAAGATTCCAATTTGAAGTACTTTCACGTGTTTTTAACATGACATTAGGAGTTTTGTCATTTGTGTGTTATCAAAATGTAATTGCATGTCTGACAGTTAGGAGATGAGTGCCGACATAATATTCAACAAGTAAGGTAATGTTATAAACAAACAAAATCTGCCCAGTTAACGGTTCTAAGAGTTGACGTCGAATACCAGTGGTTTTAGACAGATATCTTTTGCAATGTTATTAACAAATACAATCTAGCAGTTGTACAAGTATGATTTGTGAGAAATATCCAAACATTATGAAGTTAGTGATAATTGACTTTAACAACTTGTTTACTCACAATATTTCCCCCATCGTTTCATTGCTAATGAGATTGTATTAGCGCACTCATGGCCTGAATTATATACAAACACTTGTAACTAATTAGTAGGTGGTACTCAAATCTACTTCTTATTGGTGGTCGAAATTCATTTTAAGTGTCTTTTAGTTTAGCTATACGGTATAATGTCATATAGATTTATTGTAGTTTAATTAATATTCTGATGTTTGTTCGCTCAGAAAGCTCAATACATATAATTCCTTAGTAGTCTGTCTTTGAATTCCCAATATACCAGTGTGAAATCGTGATGAATGTATGTATTTGATCACTAAACTCGGGAACTTCATATATGTAGTGACTACATAAATCCCCTGACGACGATGACAATCATGCGATTTAAAAATAATATGCTACTAAGAAAGGAAATCGTATTTAGAATTCTAAAAATAAAATCCTGGCTGTGCGTAATAGGTGCAGACGATTGCGTAGCTGACTTAATAGTCTTATTGGGAAGCCTATCGTCTAAAAGCTCTTATCAAGAGCTGTACTCTTGTGAAGAGTGCTTATAGACAACTACATTTGGGTTACAAATGACCGCTGGGCTATTCCAGTGCATATAAAAGCACCAATCGCTTTTTTGGGAACCAATCGGACACAAAATAGTTAGTCCAATGAGTATGTGTGCAGAAATTCATTTTACGTAATTTAAGGTATATCAGTCTTATACTTTCCATTTATGGAAATACGCCTATCCCACCTACCTTTCATTTGTTCCAAAGGTTTCTGGAAATCCTGAGAAATCGGACCCTAGCTATTAACTCCTCTCATGCTTTTCCCAACACCGAACGTCTTGTTAGAATCGTGCATACATCTGATCCTACAAGAGTCCATTTATTTCCAATAATCTAAACAGTCAACCAGCTGTTGGAAGGCATGAGAGTAAACTTTTCATCAGATATCGATAGCTGCTTCTACTTTTATTCAGTGCATTTCATGAATGTACCAAACGCTTTGACACTTAATTTCTATGTATCTTCGTTTTTGGATAGACTATATTTTCATTGTATCTGGTATAAATATTATTATTATTGTGAAGAATTCTCCATAATTACATTTTGTCGGTCAATGACAGCAAAAGAATATCCGGATAAATATTATACAATGGCTTCTAACAATCTCTTCACTTTATCCATATACTTAGATGAAACACGAATGATTCTGGGTCACCCGATTAGATTGTCTTCGACATTCATGAGTAAAACGACATAGTTCATTGGACACAGTGATTAGCGATTTCAAATTTTGTAGATTTGTTGTCAGATACGTGCACGCTGCCCAAAAGAGAGGTGAATTAAGCACTAAGGTAATAATACCAAGGTGAAATCATAGTAATCGGTCCACAAATCACCCACCGGATAGTTTTGATCTTCCGTTTCCACTACAGTTTAGGAAGGCACAAGATGGAAGTTTGGGGGCCTAACATACCGTGATCCGCAAAAAGTCTGAAAATTGGGGTGGCTGCTTCCTATTCCACGACAAAAGTGCCTCAAATGACTTTGTAAACAATCCCCACTGTGATATTTAAATGTATTGAGTAACCGCTATTTCATCTGGAATGTGCTTACACATACATCAAAGTGAAATATACGAAAGTTACTATAGGGTTATTTATAACACATGTGGAATAAACGGAATGAACTATTTCAACTTTTTGGAAAGAATCTATTTTATTTTTAAATGCATTAATTACACGAGTAAAAATTAGACAAAGAAGTGGAAAATGCAACCTGAGAATATGTTTTAGGATAAAACTTAACAGGTGGAAATCAGAAAACGTGTAAAAAATAAATAAGTGAGAAATATTGAATTACAGGGTATGTAGAAATGCAAACACCTACACAGGGTAGAAAAATAATTTCATTAAAAATATAATCTTATGAACAGAAATAAAACGCAGTAAAAGTAAATATATTGGGGAAAAATCTCATTCAAGACGTAAGTCGCCGAAAATATTTGACAGTCCATTTTCAACATTATAATTTTCATCTGGAGTTCTAGACAACCGATATTTTTCCGGTTCAGAATGCATTTTAGTTACTTTATTGGAAGAACAATGTGGCAGGAGACGTTTATCATATTGTGCAGCTAAGCTGGGTCGAAGCATACGACCTTTGGGTGTATTAATAAGTAATTCAAACTTCGAACGACAATGACCACAAATCTATCAAAAGATAAGTACACCAAGAAAATGTTTGACATTAGTATTTAATTGGTTTATATGCACACAGCAACATTATCGGGTCTAGAAGCTTTCTTCCATGTATTCTTAATTCACTTCACTTAATTAAATTTAGGCAGCTAAACACTATAGATGTGTATTGATGTTATAGTGAATAAAAATATCTTCAGAAAATCTCAATAATAATAATGTTGCTAGGGAAATAGAAATCTGAAATTTAGGTAGTTGTTTTTGTGATCAAATAGTTTATATATAGCTTTGATGACGAATTCTCCATAATTACATTTTGTCTGCCAGTGACTATTTATTTCTTTATTTAAACACATATATATTAGTACAAAGGGCACCGGATACATATGCGCCACACAAAATAATGAGAAGGGGAGGAGAAATGGGGAAGATGCGTATATATAGAGGAAGAAATAAAAGGGAATAGTAATAGTGGGGGGAACTGAATTGTACAACCAGAAGAGCTCTCTCAGTTAAGAAAGTTATAACCACTCTTTATAAAGAATGTGAAAAAAGGTTACAGCAGGATCGCTACTGGCTTCTATTCTGAGCCATATCTGATAACGTCTCTAGCCACCGTATTGCACCATCTCTCGGACCCCAGCCAGGGAGTCGTGAAGGACCAACAGAAGCTAGCCCTTTGCAGCTCTCTTTCATGCCACGACACCATGTCATACACTGACCTCCTCTCCGCTTTTTCAAACCAGTCCCAGAGTCGGCAAATAATGCACGACGTGGAAGTCTCTGGGACGACATTCGTAAAACATGTCCAAGCCACCGAAGTCGGTGTTTCAAGATGGTGACACCAATTGAATTATCGTCTCTGCGCCCGAACACACGATGCCGAACCTCTGCATTACTAACATGGTGTTGCCACTGTATGTCAGCAATCCTTCGGAGACAACGATGATCGAACACAGAGAGTCATCTAACATCCTCAACTCGGAGAGGCCAGGTTTCACAAGCATAGAGCAAAACTGCTCTCACCGACGCGTTGTAGATCCGACCTTTCACAGCCAGACTAACATCACGAAGGCGCCAAAGATGGCCCAGATTGGCATAAGCCGCTCTGGCTTTCATTATACGTGCATCGATCTCATCACTCACGCCACCACCAGCACTCATGTAGCTACCTAGATACACTAACTTCTCAACTACTTCAATCTGCTCACCATCCAGGTTGAGTACAGGATGAGAATCCTGCCAGTCTTGTAGGGGTACTTTGCACTTGGAGGGTGCAAAGCACATGCCGTACCTGCGGACACTGATTGACAACTGATTAAGTGTGGATTGCATGGTTTGGGCATTATCGCACAGTAAGACAATATCATCCGCATACTCGAGGTCGAGAAGTCGTTCTCCAGGCAACATATCCACACCGCCATTACTTACATCCATCAGAGCTGTTTCCAGGATGTCATCGATGGCAAAGTTGAAGAGGAATGGTGAGATCGGGCAACCCTGCCTAACCCCACTGCTCGAATGGAACAAGGGAGAAAGGTGGTTGTATGCCCTCACTCTGCCTGAGGTGTTCGTATACAGGGCCTTTAAGATGTTAATGAACTTCTCAGGCACACCCTTCTTCAATAGACAATCCCAGAGAACAGTCCTGTCCAACGAATCGAAGGCAACCCTGATATCAAGAAACACTACGATTGTTGGCCTGCGATAAGTATGACGGTGTTCTAACATTTGGCGGAGGGTGAAGATGTGATCAATGCATCCTCGACCAGAACGAAAACCAGCCTGCTCCTCGCGAGTCAATCGTTCTCGGCTTTTAAACAACCTACGAAGAATGACAGAAGCCAATAGTTTGGACGCAATCGGAAGTAGACTTATCCCCCGATAGTTGTTACAGGAACAACGTGAACCCTTTTTAAAGATAGGGACGACTATCGACTCATTCCATGATGTTGGAACACTTTCTTGCTCCCAAACCTTTGCAAACAACACAGTCAATTCCTTAGTCAGAAAGTCGCCACCATCTTTAAAAGGAGCCGGAGATAAGTCATCTGGGCCAGGTGATTTGTAGCGCTTCAGGAGTCGGAGTTCCTTGCGGACTTCCGCCTCGTTTGGTGGATCAGTCGTCACCGGCCATGGGGGGCAGGACAAACTGGTCGATGTCGTCGGGGCAGCAGGTCAGTTGAAGTGCTCCTCAAAAATTTCTGCCCGTTGTCCAAGACGTCGAGAGATGTTAGTGATTGGCATCCCATCATCCTCGCAGATTGTTTCAATCACACTAGACTTCTTGCTGCCAGTGGCTTGGATGAGTTGGAAGAGACAAATTCATTTACCAACACTTACACTGAATATACCCGGAAAATTTGTTAGATAATCTAGGAGTAAATACAGCCCTATTTAGTGTAAACATAGGACAAGACGCTAACACTAGCAATAAAATGTTTGCGAAAAAGACAATACGTTGATATTAAAGGCGCGTGTTTCTAAAAAGACAGTGATTTCGTACTTGTGATTGTCGTTGCTTTTGTGTACTTCTTGGATCGAAAAGCATTCTTGGTTTACTTTAACTCGAAGCATTTCCGTTAAGGTTTGAAATTTCGCTAAACTTTGACTTGTTGTACCTTCTTTCTCATTGACTCTCACGCTTGTGTTCCTAATGTGATCAATTTGTATTTTAAACCGTTATCTGATTACAATGGTTGTCAGTGCTTATAGACGTGGACAGCCGAACGGATTATTCCCCGTAAATGAACGAATGCAGTGTGATGAGTGTAAAAGGTGGTTCCATAAGATTTGTACTCGTTTAAGTCACACCACACACGAAAGATGCTGGAAGCCTAACTCCCACTGGTTTTGCGTGTTTTGCTGTACAAATATGACGTTACTAATCAAGGAGGCTATGAACCTATTAGCCTTGGCCTGTAAAAAGAACACAAATACTGACAGTGAAGAATGTGTCGGTGTTGTGCGTGCTGTTACAAGACTCGTTAAACACCCTGTTGTGATTGACAGGAAAGTGAAATGTCCGTTGAAACTAACGAGGAGTGAAGTGCCACATGATATTGAAATTGGTAATAATGCATCTCTAGTGGAAATTGAAGACCCGGATAAAACAGTCACCGTCCCAAATAGTTGTGGTGTGATTGTCCTGAGTGATGAAAAATGGACAGTAGTACGCAGAAAGAGAAGTGAAAAAAAGCTAAAAGTAGTACGCACTTGATCGGTAGGTTGTTGGTAATCTCTCGTTCTGAGTCACATAATACACTATCAAAATCTGATAGTAAGGCAGAAACCCTCCCCTGGCGTGACTGTGAAGAATTTAATCACATCGAATATTATTGTGAGTAGTTTGCTGGATTCCCATCAACGATTCATTGTGATTGTGGCAGCATGTTGATGGACCCTGTAGTTATTGAGAAAGGTACTGTCGTAAGACTACTTCAGCATCTCAAACCGGATAAGTCTAGTGGTCCTGATTATGTTCATCCCAGGATTATGAAAGCCCTGTCAAATGCTATTTCTGAGCCTTTAGCAATACTGCTTGATATGTCCCTGCGGCAGTCCACATTGCCAACAGACTGGAAAGACCGCTTAGTTTAACTACTACAGCTGTAAAACTGATGGAAAAATCTATTCGGATGGCTGTTATAAACTATGATGAAGTACAGAATCTTTTATCCAGAAAACAACATGGTTTTCAGAAAGGCCTATCATGTTTGACAAATCTTTTCATTGCAAGAGAAGATTAGACCGAGGTAAAAAGTCGAAATATTCCTGTAGATGTGGTTTTCACAGATCTAAGTAAAGAGTTTGATAAGGTCTCCCATTCTGGTCTTAGATTAAAACTGGGAACACTTGGAATTCATTATACAGTCATAGACTGTATAAGTGTTTTTCTCCATGACAGGAGACAAAGTGTAAGAGTAGATGGAGCTTCCTCATCCTGGGAACCTGTAAAAAGTGGAGTCCATCAAACACAATCCTTGGTCCTCTTCTCTTTTTAATTCATGCCAATGAATTGCCAACTGTAGCTAAGTCATCCGTTCTATTCTCTGCCGATGACATAGGGGTTTGGAGACCCATATACAGCATGTAGGATAAAATAGTATTACAGAATGATGTCAACTCATTGATGCCATGGATGGACGAGTGCTCACCAGAAGTGAAATATGAAAAGAGTGTGGTGATGAAATTAAATAACCGTGATGATTTGTATTACTAAACAACCTGTGTATTCGTGTTATCCAAAGTAAGAAATAATAGAGACTTAGGAGTCATACTAAGAAATGATCTCAAAACTACCAGTCACTGTAAGGCTGCTGCTACAAAAGGCTATAGGGCCTTATGGTCTATTAGTAGATCTTTTCAGTATTTAGATGAGGAAATGTTTAGATTATTATACCCGACTTTCATGCGACCATATGTGGAATATGGGATTCAAGCAGCGAGTCCTTGTTCCAAATATGAGGCGGATACGTTGGAACGAATCCAACGCCTAGGGACTAAAATGGTAAAAGGTCTTTCTGGCCTATCTCATGAAGAGAGACTGCGACGCCTCAACTTATTTCGGTTATCTCACAGTAGAATACGGGGTGATCTAATATTGGCTTATCGTTTCCTGAACAATGACCTTGGAAGTAATGTCTTATCTTTTCCTTCTGTCTAGGACTGATCATTTGAGAGGACATTCAAAGAAGTTTCGAAAACGGAGATAAAATGGTTTACGTCTGGAGTATTGTTTCTCGCACTGATTAGTGAGTTACTGGAATTCTCTACCAGAACACAAAATATCAGGACTTTCAAGTAATATATTCAAAAGGAGATTTGACCTTAACAGTGTAACAAACTGCAAGGATTGATACAGGGCAACAGATCTTCCACCCTTATTACTGAAGACTGAGGATTGAAGACATAGTTATTGTTTATTGTGTACTCTTGGTCAAAGCGCCAAAGTTAAGCGGCTCGTTACAAATGTCCAGTGTTCAAACTACCTCTCAAAATAGTTCATCCGCCTCCGATATGGAGAGTGTTTACAAGTGGGTTGCTTCACTAACAAATGTAGAAACTCGGGAGAGTGCACTCCTTGAATTGTGGTATACTCTATTTTATCTGTACTCAATTTCCTATATGAAGTAAAAAAAGGGAGTCGGTTCCTGAACTTGCTCCACTTCTGTGGCATTCGTGTGGTTCTATTGCAGCGTTGCTACAGGAAATATGTGCTATTTACCCTTACATCAATCCACCGAATTTAAGTGTAAGTGTATGGGCATAACTTTCCGTATTAATAAATTTACACTTGTATTATCTGGTGGTTTTTTGGTCTTCTCAGAATGTATATGTTAATCTTCATCAAAAGCTGTCCATATTTGCCTTTTATCCATGAACCGGGCTCTGATTGGCTTACTGTTCTGAAGCCGTTTTTGGCAATTAGAGTATAACTAGTTGGTAATTCTTAGTAAAATGACAGAAGTTAGTTTAAACAGAAATTAAATTCTCATTATTCTGTCTTCTTAAATCTCAATTTCAAGATTTAAATCTCAGTGTATGCCAGATTTCTCATTGTGAATTTTTTTGAACTGGAAATATGTAAACTATTCAAATTAGTGCCGTATATGGTACCACTTTGAGTTGTTCATACTACAAAAACCTCAGTCTAGAGGCTTTTGTACCATGTTCATCATTTCACGTACATGAATTAGATGTTTACTTGTCTTTCTGGTGCTTTTGGAACTTTTAGGTAAGAAGACTTCTTAAGCCAGCGGAGTTAACAAAGTAACTTGTAAAGTTAATATCATTTTGCTAATAATTTACGAACGGTTGGTTTGTATGGGACAAAAGTTCCTTTTCTATTTCTCTTGATGCTTTTATTTGATCTGTTTTATTATTCAGTTCTTCATAACCACAAGGACATGTGACTAAGCTATTTATGATTAATAATTAACCACAATCAACAGTTGACATACTTGTGCATGTAAAAGTTAATTATAAGGTTAGAGATTAATGTAGTTATCATCAGTCAAAAGTAATAACATGTTTTGTTGCAATGCTCGTTTAATTATTTTGGCAAGCACTTTAACCGAGATTTTTATTAACCGGACTCGTTCATAAATCATCTTAAAATCCAAGCGCCGAAGCACAGGAAAGTTCAGAATATTTCGAGTTTTAATGCAAATCCCAACCTAGTCTAGTCACTCCTCTCATAACGTACCTTTAATTGATGGTGATTTTAAAATCGAGACTATCTAGTGGTTGTAACAAGTTTTAAAGATGAATGTAAACCATGAAAAACTTTTAGTAGCATTTAGACCAAGGTTATACTTATCTACTCCCCCTTCACAACCATGTAACTTGAAAAATTAAAACCTTAAGCGTTTGTCAAAACAGTCAGTGCTTGACTACCAGTCTGATTCGTATTGGAAGGTGGACATTTTCTGTATAAGGCCTCCCAGAAAAAAAGATTCAGTGACTAGAGATATTGTCAGTTCACTCGAAATTGCTCAGGTTAATTTTATATAATTAGTGCCTTTCTATAAATCTTAATCAATAATAGCAATTGATGCACTCTTAGAATTGTCGGACAAATTCCTCAAAGATTCTTTGAGCTTCTTTGAAAGCCGTTTCCGTATTGCATTCTCTGTACCTTTATGAGAGCTATCGATGATACATTTTGTAAACACTTGGAGTAGGTGCTTTTTAACGTGTATGATTACCGTTGTTTAAAATAACCAATAAAACTCTTGTTTAATCAAAGTACCACAATTGTCTCTTTCTTCATAAGTTCATTCAATGTTTCCTCATGATCCCTCTTTGGTACTCTAGACTGTAGAATTGATGTTGTAGTGTAATGATTGGGAATACCAACCAACTTTGTTTTTCACTATCCATAGGTTCCAGTCCTGACAATTGCTGATATAAGCGCGCAATTCGGGCTTTTTTAAATCCTGCTATATTTTCTTGGTACATGAATTTTAAGCTCGATGGGGAAATGTTTCTGTCGACCTAATTTTATACTCGTTAAGTTACTTATGTGCGTTTCAAAGTTTGCAAGAAAGAGATCGTATTGTTATTTTTCTCACCAGTATTTCGACCAATGCACTTATAAAATCTAAGCGGGATGAGTTAAGGAAACATTTGAACGGTTAGAAAATCCTGATACTTCGACTAGACAGGGATTCTAGCGTACTTATCTTATACTAAGATGATTATATAAGCAGAGTTATACCTACCTTAAGTAATTTCGCGAGACTTGTTATCGATAGCTCTCAAAAAAATGTGGTGAGTGCAATATGAAAACGACTTTGGAAGAAATTTAAAGAAAATTCAAAAAAGAATTCAGTTGAATATTCTATTTACGACGAACTCGAACAGTATGTTCTCGATTACCTTGTCTGTATAACTTGCCCTTTTTTACGACATTGGTTGTTATTACTTGATTCCAACTCACATTGGTGTTGATTGATTCACTTCATCTATTCTTTTCATTCTTCGACACCATTATTTTCTTCATTCCTAAGCTTATCATTTTATTTACTAAATCTTCGTCTTTGATATTTCTACTTCTTGTCGTAAAGTATTGATACTTAATACATAAAATTTCAGGTAAATATCTAAGTTGACATCTATCTTTTATGTACTCTAACAATACAATGACTATTCACCCTTCAAAAAGTTATCTCAATGATAATGTGATGGGTCAAAATAAGTTAGCCCTGCAAACTAACTGGATCAGTCTAATTGTTCGCAATGGCCCTTAGTTTAGATCTTTATATGTGTAAGAAAATGGCGTCAATGCATGTAGGATTAACCGTTCAAACATGAAGCAAAATTTTGTTGGTAAGGATGTGATATTTATTTATTTATTTATTTATTTAAACACATAAATATTGGTACAAGGAAGCACCAGATACATATGCGCCTCACAAATCTCATTCGATTTGTGTGAGGGCTGTGATACTGCCTAGGTGCCCAGACTGAAGCAGGTGGTTTTCTTAGGGGGCCACACCCGGAGCTTTGATATGAAGGTCTAGTCCACAAGGCAGTGGATCATCGTGAGGAGATGCAGTCCCATGGTAGCCGGTGATCAGCGATTGATCCGTACGCCATTCGTTCCTTCAGGATACTGGAGCCCATGTGCACCATTGGTTTGGAATTAGGGTTTTCCAACTCCCCTAGGTATTGTTTAAGCTTCCTTCTATGCCTTTCCAGTATCATACTAAAGTAGACTAGAGCTTAAAATATCGTTACTTTGAATATATATTTCCATATTAGTGGTTTGCTTTTGTGTGTCACTTATGAATTAAGTACTCATAAAATTTCTCAATCTTGCTTTTAAGAAAGCTGGGGTACACATGTTCGAAAAGTAAATAGTAGTAACACAAACAGTTCAAGTTGATTTTCCACCTGAAGGCATACCAAATATAAATTACGAAGATAAACAAAGCAATGTGCTTATTAGTAAAAAAGCACCGTGGAGGATGTAAAAAGGTGCGGAATAATATCTAAATCATCTAAAGCGATAAAAAGTGGGTTCATTTCGTTAACCAACTTTGAGTTAGATCAATTCTCTTCTTTACTTCTACTTCTAGATTTCACGTCATTTGGGAAAGACCAACAATATGTCAACTAATTTACGCCTGTTGCGTTTTAGTAATGAACGTTGCCTTATAAGTTGTCATTTGGTAGTAACTCTTCCTTGTGAACCTGTCGTTCAGCAATGTCGGATTTTGTCCGTTTTTTGTTTCAAACCTATTCCAATGATATTGGTTTAATGAGTCTGTTAATATTCGACACAAGTTCAGTTTAGCACCTATTCAGCTGCGTAGAGAAACTTGACATTAATGGATAATTATTTTATCATGGTGGTTAAGTTCATCCTGTATACCTAATCCAAGTAACCTGCTGTTCGTGTTCAGTTCAAATAAACAGTCTTTAAGTTCATGACACAGATTTACACTATTTTTTATCATACAAGTCACTTAATTGGAAAATTTTTAAACACGTTCTAAAATTCTCGGCTGGTTGCTGTCGTTAAGCAACACCATTTCTCAAGTAAGTTGTGCTTTAAACACAATATTTACCAAGTGTCAATAGTAAAAGCCTATAAACCACTCACGCATTCTATCTTCAGTCATCGTTTTTTTTGTTTAGCAACAAAAAAGATTTGAACCATATCGTTTCGGAACTATTTCATCTAATGGTGTTTTCCACACCTATTTTTTTCAATAAACTGCTTAAGTTTCGTAGCCTACGGTAATATTATATTTTACGTTGAAGTACCACTGACGTACATAGCTTCATTGCTCGTTTCATCAACGTCACTTACACAAATGATAGTGTTTTATCACTTTTTGAAAGATTATTTGTCTCTTTATGCTTTTATTCTCTAAGGCACACCAATCTAATCGTGTATGCAACGCGTTGGCTCTTCTGCAATGTTTAGCTTCCCATCCGGAAACCAGAAATGAATTTTTGAAAGCTAACATACCTCTTTATTTATACACATTTTTGAATACAAATAATCGAACACGCCCATTTGAATATCTAAGGTTAACAAGCCTAGGGGTGATTGGTGCACTTGTTAAGGTAAGTGCATACATATATATATCTACTGCTTATCTTTGGAATGAGTTTTTCTCGTCTTCTTGTCGATGAATGTTACATTACACAGTCAATTTTGATTGAGTTATTTTTGTTATATATAGATTGTATATTTTGCTACTTGTAGTTAGTCTTTAGCTTTCCAATTTCTCGTTAATCGTCATCAAATAAATGACATTGTTTATCAATGATCAAAGAGTTAACAGTCACTTATTTAAGGTTTTTATTACAACATAGTGTGTAGTACTTGTCAGATAACAATCTGTCCAGCATGTTGGACGTATTTTATTTAAATTTAAATACATAAATATTGGTACAAGAAGGCGCCAAATACATATGCGCCACACTTCATCACTAGATTTATGTGAGAGCCTTGATACTGACCGTGCGCCCAAACCGAAACAGGTGGTTTTCGTAAGGGGCCACTCCCCAAGCCTTTGACCTAAAGGTCTAGTCCACAAGGCAGTGGAGCAACGTAAGGAGATGTAGTCCCATGGTAGTCGGTGGCCAACTGTTGGTTCGTACGCCATTTGTTCCTTCAGGATCCTGTAGCTCATGTGCACTATTGGTTTGGAATCAGGGTTTTCCAACTTCCATAAGTGGATCCTCTATATCCATCAACCCGGTTAGAGCGCTGGACATTCGCCTTTCATCATCTCATTTTCATAAACCACACCTCCACTTCGAGAAGTCAGTGAGTAGGACTTCCCTGACAGTAGCTGTATACGCGTGGCCATGTGAGAGCATTTCGAGAGGGAAAGCAGACTCTCCAACTCCGGCCGTAACAGGGCATTTGGGGGCTTGGACGTATTGCTTACATACTATGGTTGCATTAATAGTAGTTAATTGATTCATATGCGTATGTAAATGTATATTCATAAATTGATGTCCCTTCCATTAAATCATGTAGGTGTTAATGACCATTAAATGATCATCCAACTTTATTCTATCATATTGGAGTGTTAATATTGTAGTTGGGAGTGCTGTTTTTTTATTAGTTGCTATATTACTTAGTATATTCATATATTCAGTATTTTGTATATTTAGTTTTAAAGTTTAAGTAAAAAGTACCAACCGATTCTATCGTTTTTTTATGAAGAGACACTAGCCTTTGTAGTACGTACGTGCTGTTTACTTCTGTACTCCAAACAAATATGTTCTTTCCTAAAAAACTAGCTTACTTATATACTTATTATCTCAAATATAATAGTATTTCTCTGGCGAGATTTGTCATAATTTAGGGACTTCAAATGGTTTTTATAAAAACCATAAATTATTCGATTATTACTCGGATAAATTTTGTTTTTGGGATAACATGATCAGTGAATGTAACTTCTCTTCACATTTTACTTATATCGAATAACTGTTTATAGTATATCTGACATTTATTGTCACCTTGCATTCTCCAATATTTATTATCAATGATAATAAACAACGCGGAATTATGGCACGTATTTAGCCAGTATTTTTTGAGAATTAGTTTCAGTTGTATATCAGCTACCATGGTATATTTTTTAGTACTGACAAAAATTGATATATCAGCTTTTCTAATTCGAATCCTTCTCTTAAATTCAGAGTTCCTCACTTCACAGTTTTATAGCGTTGTTAGTGGTACGAAAACTTATAATATCTTTGTGTTGTTTGGGACCAGTGAGAGTTTTATAAGGCTATAAAAAACACATTGAATTTCTTATCTCACTACACATTCCTAAATTCTTTTCTAACCAGTCTTTGTGTTTCAAACTGTGATGGTTCAAGTCCAGTAATTCTCTGAAGACCGCTCAAACAACACCAAATTAAAAAAATGATTGTCTTAGCCTGACACCACGAAAATGTTTTCAAAACTAATTATGCAACATTCTATATATTCCAGGTCTTATTGGACGTAACTATCGAAGATAAACACCGTATACGATTTAATACAGATGCTTTATTTTAATTTCAGACGGACGAACCAGAAGTTATAGCCTTCTTACTTGGTTCAGAAATTATACCTCTTTGTTTAGTAATTATGGAATCAGGAAGTGAACTAAGCAAGACTGTGAGTTTTAGACTTTTCAGTTTATTCGAGTACTTATTTTCACATAAGTTAGGGAAATGTGGTATAGAGTTATAATTTATCGAGTCAAGGATTTGAATTGGCTTGATTTTTTAAAATCTGTGCGGCTGAATATTATCTTGAGTTTCAAAGAAACTGAACTTGCTTCAAGTTTAATCCACTCTTTCTGGATAGTCTAAAAATTTATTCGATGAAATTATAAAACCATTTGTCGTCAAATTGGAGTTAAATCTTCTGGGTCTATGTTTGTTTATGATTTTACAATAAAGAATAATCATTTAAAATTCACATTTTGTTTACTTTTTCGTAACCATTCATGTCTTGCATAGTCTGGGACTACTTATCTTATTTTGTGAGAGGAATCACAACATTATGTTTGATAACATGTATGAGGTCCTTATGTTAAAAAATTAATTGGACGATTAAACTTTCCCTGTGTTGTTCACTAAGCCTGACCTGAACTTTATTCCTTGGTTAAAAATATTAAACTATAGCTTGGCTTTTAAAGATTAAAAATTCGGTGTTTTTACCTTTTAGTTAGATTTTTCACCCAATCAAGAACTAATTAATTACAGTTTAGTAAATTTGATTTATCTGTTTTTACGTTACATTCGCAAGAATAAGCTGGTTAAGTAACATTTTTGTAGTTGGTTAAGTAACATTTTTGTAGTATAATTATCTCTAATATTATCATACTCATTTTAATCAAGGTAGCTACTTTCATCATGCAGAAACTGTTGTTGGATGAAGTAGGCCTAGCGTATATCTGTCAAACCTATGAACGATTTGCACATGTAGCCACTGTTTTGGATAAAATGGTGATCCATTTGGCGAGGGAGCAGTCGTTACGTCTTTTAAAACATGTAATACGATGTTACTTACGTCTTTCAGATGACTCACGGTAAGTTTCTACTATATGGTTACCAAGATTGTATTTACAATGAAAATCGTCAGTAAGTTGTTCAGGTAATAAAGGTGTCAATATTAACTAATATGTAATTATTTGTTAAGTGTGTTTGTTTCCAAACAGTTGCTTAATAATTTAAATATTAGTTATTTTGTTCGTATGTATAATACAATGTAATTTTATAGAGGAATCTTAGATACTAAGACAATGTAAATTGCCTTCATTGACCTGTAGTCCTACTTCATTACAAAAAAAGTGTTGTGAAGGTCTGATTGACTCGATAAAATTCAATAGGTTACGTTGCCAAGATATTAGTGTTGGTGATAGAAAAAGTCAGACCCAACGAAATAAATTTAAAAAAATATAGCTACTGACCGAACATGTAAAACTAAGTTACAAATTTTATTTACAAAATACTGAACCATAATTGTATGACTACATTAACTGTCAGATAACAAATAATAAGAATAAATGTCACATTAACCATTGACTACTTATCTCTACCAGTCGGAACACTAGAGTTCATGAAAAATTCTTATAACGAAGACTTACTAGCAAAATAAGAACCTCGTTTTCCCACAATGTAATATCTATTATTTCTAACGGTGTCTACGTACTACTTCCTTGAAAAGCTTTTGTGATGAGGTTTTATGTTAATGAATGTTATTTTCTTTAAAAATCTTATATTATCAGTATGGGGTTATGGCTGTTGTTGAGTTTTTCTCGATTGTGGTCATGAGTCGACCAAGGTCTCACTAGTGAGACAGTGATCTACTTCAGACAATAGAAGATGGTCGCGCGATTTCGTGGATTGGTTGAAGTTAGACATCATTAGATGCCGGCTCAGTGGTCTAGAGGTTAAGCATTCGCGCTCAAGACCGAAGGTCCGGAGTTCGAGTCCCGCGTGGAGGATCGTGGGTGCGCACTGCTGAGGAGTCCCATACCAGAGTGGAACTCCCGTCCAGTCCTTCTAGGTTTTCAGTGGTGGTCTAACATTGATCGATCCATGATTTCAATCGAAAATATCTTATATATTAGGCTTTAAACATGATTCAGTGGCTTCACGAAACCCTTCCTGACATATGCGTTTTTAATGAAAAAAAACAGATAGATTGGGCGGATAGTGAAAACAAGATACAACTCCGAACATGTAGTTAGTGGCCTAAAACATTTTAACTAGTATTAGTTAATGAGTTGTCTGTGTGCAAGAGCAATCCTCTTCAAAACGTTCCCCAATGCTTTTAACTTTACAGTTTCGTAATGACACCCTTTATTCATAAAGAAAAAAAAACAAATATTGGAGCAGAATAACATGAGTTCATTTATTTTGTGCATTTTCTCCAGCTGCTTAAAACCTAAAACTTACAGCATTAATCATCATAACAAAGCAAGTGTACATACTCCCTAGGATATAGTGACCTGACTTAAAATCATGTCAGGCGTTTTATATACTATTTACTTTCATAATAAAGTGAACAGTCGTGTTTTCCCTTTGAGTATCTAACACGTTGTTTCACTCTGACGTTACTGTAATCCAAAATTTAAAAACACCAGTGATAACATCTCACTAATACAAACTTATGTAACCGTTCTCGTAAATGCGCTCGTTCAGTCAGTCAGTTACAACGTAGGACCAGGAGCATATATGCATCGCTCCAAGTTGCCATACCTCATTCGCGCTCGTTAAATCTTAATGAAGTTTGCTGTTTCTTCAATGGATCATTAGTTTGTTGGCAGATATTAAAACGTGGTTGTTTTTATGTTGTCTTAAGTGGTAGTGTGCTCTCTAGTTATTCAAATTATTCGGAAATTAAACTGAACATCGTAATTGGTTTATGAGTGTTTTATTGGAAGACCAAGAATTACAATTCTCAAGGTATTATTTCTGACAATTTACTTCACGACAAATAAAAAGTGGTCATTTGGTATGTTTGTCCACATCTCTAAATATGATTTTGTCGAATTTCATACTGTTGACTAATCTTATATGTTTTGTCACCCTTTATGTTTTAGAGCTCGTGATGCTCTTCGAACATGTTTGCCGCAACAGCTTGTAGACGGCACATTCAGTAGCTTGTTAGAGAATGATGTCGCTACTAGACGTTGGCTTACACAATTAATTCGCCAGTTATCTGTTCGTGCCGTTGGTTCTACGGCTACGTCTAGCACTCCTGCTTCTAGTGTTAGCTCGGTTGATGTCAATACACTGAACACTACAAATGCCATTCGAACTGCTCTTAAAACCAGTACAATTTCTTCTTCAGTAGTAACCACAGTATCTACTGTAAGTTCTTCTGGACCGTCAGTTTCAAACGTTACAGGTGCACCGAGTAGTACATCAGGTGCCCAAGTGTCTACATCTTGTCCTGTGTCTTCCAGCTCGGTTTTAGATCCTGCAGCATCTTCAAGTAGCTGAAATAACGTCATACTAACCTACTTTTTAGGAAGCCTTGCATATTCTATTTGAGATATACTTGGTTTTATTATATGTACATAATTATTTCTGATTTTCCTCCAATCAAAAGCTTTTTATTCCTTCCTTGGTTTAATCAGATTCAGTGTTTAACTTTTGTTCGAAAAGTGGTTAGTCACCTCAAAAAAACGCTTTCTGGGTTCTTAACAAATTTTTTTTATTTTATGTGTGGACATTTCGCAAGTGGCATTTTCGTGCTTTCTTACTCTGATACATTTATGGGCGTCATTTACATGTTTCATTTTTCCGTGTAAATCGCATATGAGCCGTAAAAACAATTTAACATGCAACAATCTTACTTCATAATTTTTTATTTATTGGTGCAGTAAACTGTCGGTGTTCGATTGGGAATGTAATTGTAGAAGAATGGGCTATCGAGTTGGGTCTCCACATCACCCTAGACACTCGGTTAGATTTTTGTGTAAAGTTTCTTGGTTTCGTTAGTTCCGTTAGCTCCATGTTTGACTGATATTGAATGGATTCCATAACATGCACTTCGTTCTCATCTAGTTCTTCTATATTAAAACACTGGAATATGTATTTTTGACAGTGATATCTCCCAGCGCATCTGAAACGAATATCAATAGTTTACTGTAATACCATTTGTTCATTAACTCGATGTCAAACGTTATACAGTACGTAGGTAGCGTATTGTTTCAGGGACTGACAAGAGCTTCTTTACTAATTTGAAACTAGTGTTGATCCTAACACGTATTACCAAGTTATTTTAGGTAACATATGGTAAAACAGCAGAGGTTAAGTCAAATATCATCACATTAAGTTATCGGTTGCTAAGTAGAGTTATAATCTTTAATTTAATTAAAACTAATAATAACAGAATCTTAGCATAAAATGACATTCATTGACATTTTCTTAGGTTTAAGATCTCAGTTGATCGCATTTCTGTAATCAGTGTGAGTGAAGAAGAGAAATCTTAATCTCAGGTTATAATGCTCAGTCAAATTAATCTCTGGAATCCTAATGAGCATTGAACAAAGTCCCATGTGCAACGTTTTCGAAATAATGTTCAACTTGCCTGTATATATTTCCTACCCTGATATCCGGTAGTATCTCATCAAAATCATACAAGGCGCAATTTATTGTCTGGGCCGTCTGCTTGTTACCGTTTTCTTGCAGTACAAAAGATATGCCAGGTATATTGGCGAAAGTGTCACCCTTGGATACACACCGTCCAAATATCTCATAAACAACTGGGCAGTTAATGTTTTTGGACAAATAAGTGCATATTCCCCTTAGTCTTCTTATCTGTATGGATATCACTTTTAAACTATTGTCACTAATTTTATACTGGGAGGCTTCTGGGTCTTCAGGCATAAGTAATTCGTATGGTGAAGCGAACTTGGTTGAAGTCTGACTCTTCAAAGGACGTAAATAATCAAACAGTGTGTGGGTTTTACTCTCGTGATTTCTTGTCAAAACTTTGTGTTCGCCATTTGAGAGGTTGAGTGTTTTACCGTTATGACTTCGTCTAGATGAGTCATATTGGGTAAGAAGGTAAGGATTGATGTTCAATACGTCAGGTTTAATCATCGCTGAATACCGGGAAGTGGCGCAAATGCACGGGTTCACACTTAAATTTCCAAAGATTGAATTATTATAAATAGATAGTTTATGAAATTTTCACGGTGGAAATGATTTCGACCTGTTCGTCGCTTTGCTTTTCACAGCATGAAATTAAGTCCAATCTACAAATAGTGACTTAGTAAAATTATTTTAACCATGTGATTGACAGGTAAGAGCTGAAATAACAAGTTCGTCGCGAAATCTGGACTATGTTTTTCAAAATGCGCCGTTCGTCTAATATTTCTTTGGATGAATTAAAACAATTTCAAGCTGAATTTTAGTACGTTTAAGTTACTAGTGTTTATATAACTCGCCACACAATTGTTTTTTCCGACTAAATGTAGACGTTTTTCGTTCCAAATCATTGGACAGAAAGCTTTTGTCAACCACGTGTTGTAGATAGTATGGTTTGTTATTGATTCAAACAGAATCTGTGGCTCTTTGGTTGAAAAAGAGCAAGCTACTTTTCAGGAGAGAGTTCTGCAATCTCTGAAAATTTTGAGTTAGCTGAGATGCTGTGTTATTTCAATCTATATGTGACTATTTTTATACTTTTTAAGTAAACTCAGTACGAGAAATAATAACATAAATAATCGGGGCGTATTATTTACTAAAATCTCCTCGGTACTGAGAAACAAAGTATTTGTAAAATCTCTTTTGAAAGCTTAGGAAGATTTCAACGCCATATTTTCCAGTAGAAAGTTCCATAACATATTTCTTGCTGCTGTAAAATTCTCAACAACCCTTGTGCAAGTTCATTCGTAAGTGTTTCATGAGTGTTCGATCTATTACTGAAACGTGAAGTGGTTTATTTAGACAGGCAAAATTAAGAGTAGTATGACATGTCGTGGAAATATTTTTCTGATCCTCCTAAGCCCTAGTATTTCCTAGGTAATGGCCCTACACCCAAAAAAAATGACTTTTTGTTTCGAATACCACTTCCAGCTGACTTAATTTGAACGCGTTTATAGAGCTGTGTGTCTTTCCAAAATTAAAATAGAGATAGTCCATGAATGCTTTTGAATGTGGTCTCAGGTAGTAGTGCTAAAATCGTTCAGTGTATTTGATGCATTTTGTATTACCAATGTTCATGAGTGGCTTTCCGCATTTACTTTTTTCCACTCAATATCAGTCAAAATTTGTTCTTTCTAAGTTCTGAAATTCTATAATCTTGGGATTAATCCTATTATGATGCCGAACTAGACCATCATTCGACAAAAGTCTACATATCTTAGCAGTTTTATCGATAGAGATGTTGGTCGGTTCAAGGTATGAAAGCACGTAATGATGTCACAAGTATTCGAAGTTTGACAGTGCCTAAACCAGAAACACATTTCATAATCAGAATATATTTGGTAGGTTGTTGAGATACTGAGAAGTGATCATTCTAAGCTGGTTAGCAGTTGTAGCAGAGAAGCATAGCAGACGCATGACCAAGTGCCTTCATCTAAGTGAGTCCAGTAAGACTAATGCTGTCAGCATAAAGTGTCGAAGACTTACAGAGCTATCGCTTCTGGGGATTTCTTTACCACTACACACGGATTGGCAAAGCAATGGTAAGATCTCTTAGGATTCAATTTATCCTACAGATATTCTACTAGAACTATAAACGCGATAATCGCGACCCCAGACTCTGTATCTCCAGTTACATCCTTCGACGGCACATAACCTCGGTGCTCGACAGACTATTACTGTGTGGTTCGCCTTCAGACAAGCATTAGACAACTTCTTCTTTGGTACAATATCCATCTTTTCATTTACATTCTTATCACTTAATCTTTCACATTGGTCTTGTGAGTGATTTTCAGTACATAATAAACATGACACATCAAAAGTGTTGATCGTGCATGTAAAGCGATATCAGCCCCGCTCATGCGAGCAAAGAAACTGACTCCCTATAATCTGAGTCGAAGTTTCTTTCAGTGGCAACAGTCGACCGCCTTTGGCTGAGATTGAAGGGATCTCCATAGACAAGTGATCCCTATATGTTTATGCAAAATCCGACTGCTCTATCACAAATTCACTAAGGTACTTAAGTAGAGTCCCTCTACCCATCTTACAAAATTCATTTGCGACATACTCTCGATATTCTTTATAGAATTCAAATTAAGTACACAGTTCATGTGCCTGGGCGTTAGCTCAAAAATATGCATCTCACGAGACAGCCTTCTTAAATTATCTGAACCGGTCCCATTAACAGCAGGGATGTTCAGCATCTTATCAATAAATGTATGGGCTATGATGTGCTTCCGACCTGATACTCACTCAAAAAGATCTAATGACTTTCCATAGCCTTCTTCTGGTCCGAGCAATGCACAATGAGCAATTGGAGCCTTACCAATATCATGACAATACTGAATCAAATAGTTTGGCCTAGATCTAAATCCAACGCTTTCATCGAAACGGCCTTCGAAATTTCGTCTGAAACTTCGACAGCTCATGGGGTACAATCAAACCATATGATATCTCTGTTTGGTATGTCCAAAGCTTTAGATATCATTTTTATCCAGTACTATCCATAGGGAACATCAACTACACATGAAGCAAATGTAGACTCGTACAACATCATCTTATCAGCAACAACTTGACCATATCGTTCTCCCCACTTTTGACCGTGAACTTCAATTTTTTACCTTCATAGGATTTAATTTGTCCTACAGATATTCTACTAGAACTATAAACGCGATAATGGTTACCCCAGACTCTATGTAAAGGCCATAATCAGAACAAGTACAACTTGGCTTTTTCTTTATCTGTTTCGACCAGCATTGCGTGTCTTATCGGAATGAATAAAAATTATGAGACATGCCAATATAATAGGATGATAATGTCCTTCAATTTGCAGGTCACATGCAACAGGGATAGTCTACAGACACATCAGACCACATTAATATGGTGGATGTTTAAGCAAGGAATTGATTGTTTGGTTGTCGACATAACCTACAGTCCTTACTACTGAATAAAATCTCGAAGGCGATAAACTGTTACACAACATGGAAGTCTGAATTTTAAGTTCAAACATCAAGGCAGTTCCGTTATGCGGAACTAGAACATGGATAACTAATTAAACAGTCATCAAAAATTTAGAGGCATATTTAATTAGTTGTTGACACTAGATACTGAATATCTGTTGGTCGGATACGTTCAGCATTAACCGAGCTTGGAAAGGAACAAGCCAACTTCCAGTTGGGGAGAGAATTAAGAAGGGTACAAGTGGTTGTTAAGACGCACAATACGAAATATCTCAAGCTTTCGTAGCAAGATTCATGTTACATTTTTTGGATTCACTTCTGTATGTATTTGTTCCGAAATTTATAAAGTCAGTTGTAATACATGTAGTTGTACTGGTTCTAATCACACAATCCTCAAAGCTGAACATAAGATAACTTGGAAAATGCATAGTCAATTAACAGGAATTTTTAATGGTTGAAATAATGAGTCGATTGAAGCTAGATCACCATGAAAAACCTGGAAGCACTGGACGGCCGTTTCGTCCTACTGTGGGACTCCTCAGCAGTGCGCATCAACGAGCGAGATTCGAAGAATAGGTTGATAATGTGGAGGGCTGTAATATCAATTCGTAATCTAATCGAAAGACATGGCTCGGCCTTGCAAGCGTGGTCATTCTTGTGTAACTTATCTCTTTCATTCATAATAAATATATTGTTCTATCTCCAGTTTAATTGTGTTCTCCATCATATGTTGTTGATGACTACTATAGAACGAGTCAATGTGGTCAATGAAGTGACTTCCACGTAAGATCCTATATATAAGGTAGTCACATCACGACAAATCTACAATCTTCAGATTCTTTTAGCGCAGTACTAACAACAAAGGAGACTATAAAATTTCATACTCGCCACACGCATTCCTTAAAAAATAGTCAGCGATTTATAGCTTCATTTGACCCTTCCTATCTAAATTAAGTACTTATTTCGGGGACCAAATATTCTGCATCAGTGTCACTATATTGTACACATATAGGGAAGACTCGACAATCAGAGTACCGAATGTTACCATCCATAGCCCATTTTCCTAAGGGATTTTGCGTCGTCAAGAAACATATAGAGCATTATGATATGAAATAAATTGTGCTAAAATACCATGTAACGAACTCACTAACTCACAATTTCATAAACAATTTAACTTTTCTGCTATCACCTTATAAACACATTTACTGAACGATTCCCTACTTCCAAATGTTTAGATATTATCTCCATCTGAGCTTCCGAACAATTGTAGTCCACAAAACACAAGCACTCCTCACCTTCCATTCCTGAAAGTTGCTAAGTATTCTGTGTTAAATCTTAGAGTTGGATAATATATCTTGCAGAGGCTAACTTGGGTAAGAAATTACATCAGAAGCGAGATCACTTACCAATAAGAAAATTACTGTGGAGATATTCTGTTTGCTTGCGTCGTATACGTCTTACATATACGAAAAACGCTCCAGATCTCTCAAACATTGTCTTTTCATGAACTATGTTAGACGAAAACACGACCAGGATACAAATTTACATGAGTGGTTTTATCACTTTAGGCTCTAGAATTTTAGCACGTTATAGCGTACCAAATTTGTAATGTAAATGTTGGTTTGTTTTATAAATCTCATATTACAAATCTATTTTTAGATTTGTCTGTTAACATATACTGAAAGCATCGTAGACCAAATTTTGAAAAGGTTTATAGGGTTGAAGATGGCGTCGAGTCTCGGTTGGCTATGATCACCACTACAATAAGATTACGCGCCAGAAAACGACTTGGTTCCTTTGATAACTCGTAAACCAGAAGGCTGTAATTAGTCCAGATAAAGTATATTCATTGGTGATCTTGTGGTATCGAAAGAATACCGAGACGTGCCAACGAGTACAGGTAATAATGGCAGAGCGTAAGAAAGTTCGAACGGAAAAGGCGGGCGACTGAACGAAAAGTGATTTTGGTACAGTTTAACAGCAACAAGTACAGCAAAACAATCACTTGTGCAATTGGGTTATAATAGTAATTGTTTCCATTTTACCAATCGCGTTCTCGTCGAGTAAAGCAGGTCACTACAGGGTTACCAAAAGACTCAGAATATTTGTGATATCGATGCATTATCTAATATTTTTTGATGGATTACAATCTTTCTTATCAACTTTAAAGGATTGTTAAGTCGTATTGCTGTCAGAAAAAATTTCATTCATGGTCAAATTACGGGAAAGCGTTAACTATTTGCGGCATTTTGAAAAACACCAGCTGTTCCGTCAGTCCTATTTTACCATAGTTGTAAGATCGACGGGAAATCACGAATAATCTTTTATGCCTATAAAAGCGTTTCTTTGCTTCCAAGTTTTAATTATCTACTCACCATATATTTTGACAAGTGTAACCTATCAACAAATCAGTTTGAAGTACGTCCTGAATCCATAAAGTGCATTGTTATTCATATCTTTTTTGGTAGTAAGAATGTTTCTGAATACTTTGTCACCCAAATTTTATGTGGCTCTAACGGGAACAAGCTCCTTGATATCGGGGCTTATTTTGGTAAACATTTCCCATTTATTTTAACAGTTAGATTTTTGAGTGGTGGTACTTTAAAAAGTACGGAAAGTCGTTTATTGAACAGATTTCGTGGACCCACATATACCCACTCATCGGTGGAAGTGATGAAGATAATGAATGTGATAGTGTGGACTCTAATGGTCCGCTAGCGTCTACACAAGGTTTGCTATTACTTGTTTTTCATCCCCTCTAGAGTGTAAGGTGTGGAGAAATCCTTATAGTTTGTTTAGGGGGGCGGAGTATCGAAAGTTCTTCCACGAAACAGGTCGTGACCCCCTGACGTATTATGATATGAACTTGTCTGCCCAAGATCATCAGACATTTTTCACGTGTGAAGCAGATGGAGGAAAGCCTGAGTATGAAAGTATGTTGTTTTTTAGTACGAAAATTTTCAAGTTATGCAACTTTCATGGCGAGAGCGGAATCACGAAGAAAGAATCAAAAAGACGAAGGAGGCCTTGGCTAAGAACCCAGAATGTGCAACTGCAATGATCTTGCTTGCAGAGGAGGAGTGCTCCTACATAGTAGATGTGAGTTTATGGGTTCTTATATAATATCTCTAGTTTTCATATCCATACTTCCCTGGTACTACATTCAATGTATAACTTACAAACACCCTGGTTTACTGATATGTTATTTGCCTTCGTGTTTAATGTAACATCGGGAATACTAATAATATACAACCATACGCAACCTCCAATTATTCTTGAGTATTAAAACGAGTTGATGAAAGTTTTATTAAAGGTTTTGTCCGTTTCTAACAGCTGTTACTGGGAATATTCCTCGTATTTAAGCACGACTGTTTGCCATCGAAGATTTAGACTATTCATACCTTAAATAAATCTCAGCTTTCTTACAGCTCTTGCCAGTCACGTCTAGCTGTCAACATTTAGCGTTAGTTTAACATTACTATTGGGTTCGCCTATTTATCTTGCCAACTTTGGTAGTTATGGGTTTTCCAATATTTTATGCTTTGGAGCTAACTGTAATACATTTTGGAGTATTCTCGCATGCTCTAATAGTACCTTAGCAGCAGTATATTTCTTCAGCGTTGTCGTCCTTTTACTGTGA
This sequence comes from Schistosoma mansoni, assembly GCF_000237925.1. Taxonomy (NCBI): domain Eukaryota; kingdom Metazoa; phylum Platyhelminthes; class Trematoda; order Strigeidida; family Schistosomatidae; genus Schistosoma; species Schistosoma mansoni. Next base: position 12,174,511 of record NC_031497.1, read on the forward strand.
TAGGTTTGCCGTAGTTTTCCAGAAACATCAGGTCCACTATCACATAGAAACAGAAACCACCAGGTGATATCACCAAAAAATGAAGGATATCTGTCTTAGTATTATTTACTCACTATATTTTTTGGTGTATAGGACTATTCACTCCTTTTCTGTAGACATAAAAGTTACTACTTCTAAATACCATTGATTTCCGTTACTCACTGTTGTTTGTTCTCGACATAAAAACTGTTAGCGGATCTGCATTTAAGGTTTTGTTGGTCTATGTATATTCAAGACAAGCTAATTTATCCGTGAAGCCTTAGTGATCCACAGTTTCTTACATCCAGAAAAAGAATGAATATTATCATAAGTCTCTGTTCACGGTTTCAGGATATACCATGTTAAATATTCACCGGACTCTAGTAAATATTTCTAAAATGTCGTTTATAAATACTAGTTACTTACTATATATCGACCATCCAAGCGGGGTTACTAGTACAAACGCAGTGTAAATTAAATCTTCGAAATAATCAGTCATAGCACAATACAGATGAGTTTTAGTAGATAAACTGGTATGGTGGAGTAAAATATCTGAACTGAACATAAATACGTATTTACCATTTACAACAAGCTGTTAGTTGTCATACTTAGACGTGGATTTCCATTCCGAAATTCGTATTTCGGTCAATCTATGAACTTGTCAATTGGTATATAATATTTGGGACAAAGAATAGTCCAGTTTGTTTGAAATAAGTCAGACCTCACATGCGTTTTGCATTAACGTAGAAATTCAGTTTTCTGATGTAAAATCGTATTTGCGTAACCTCTGATAGTGACTGTAACAGCCTGTGAATTTTTATCGTTTGCTTGCGTTCGAAACTGACCTTCAATTAAATTTTTGTTTCTTGCTTGTTTGCTGTCATCGTGTCTGACTATTTATTCACTAATTCATTCTAAGTATCTTGATAACGTTGTTAATTCGAAGCTAAATTTACAGTTGGTTTTAATTTGTTGACGTACTACGACAAACTAATCGACTTCCTTTCAGATGTGTTTTAGAGATGTTAATCACATTATGAAGAGAATTTTCGGCGGCCACCAGAGAAACATGGGTACAACAGAGTTGTAGATCGCGATTAGATGTTTCAAGAAATAAATGCTTTTTTTAGTGGCAGCCCAGTCAGTGACATAGAAACTCACGAAACATGATTCCTTGTGACATTTTTATATTGAGGTGACTGGCACAGAAGTTGTATACTAATAGACATAACCTAGTTAGCGGTTAGTCATTAATTTCTATTTCCTTTGTGTAATTTTTATGTCGAATTTCTTTATTTTCTTGCTTTATTCAGAGATGTTTATTTTAAGTAAACTAAAGTAAATATACTATGTTTCTGCTAAACATTAATCCTTGTATATATCTTTCTTCTAGGTGGAAAAAGTATACAAACAAGCATATAAAGTTGCTGAGACAAATCTTCGTCGTTCTCAACAGCTTCAAAACCACAGTCCAGCGCATGAATCAATGTATCGGAGAGATATACATGCATTTGTTTTCATTCGACGTCGACTTGCAATGTGTGCAAGGAAATTGGGTAAATTGAAAGAAGCAATAAAAATGATGAAAGATGTATGTGTTCCTTATTGTTTTAAGAAAATAATTCTAGATAATATGCATCATTATTTCCTGTGGTCAGTTTTCTACGATTTATATCTTAAAAAATAAGTGTTCACTTGCAATGTTTCAAATCAGAGAAATATATATTCAAGAGATCAATAATGAACTTGGTTTGGTCGTTTATTCTGTTAAAGAATGAGTGCAGGTTTTAGTTAAGAAAGTCCTCACCCACTTTAGTTTCTGTAGCCATAAACTCTTCTACTTGTAAACGGTATTCTTTATATTTAAGTGTACAAACATTCTGTAATTAGATTGATTAGGTTGACCTACCTTAAGTCTGTTAGTTTAACTTTTTACTTTCAATCAATAACGTAAAATGCAAAAACAAAATGCATCAATATTTCTAGGTAAGAAGTAAGTTCCTGAAGATTTAAAGGGAATGATACTCATTCAGAAAAATAGAAATAAGTGCGTCTTCCAGATAAATCGCGCTAATTGCGATACTTCAAATGACTCGTATCATTGCAGTATGCATAGTAAGATATTACTATGAACTCTTTTCCCGACTGTTGCTGCTATCTTGATTTGGTGGTCGGGCATGCCTATCGTGATGAACCAATCGAGCTATACTGGCTTGGACAATCGTTCCTCAAGGTCCTAACATGCCAGGTAGATCCGTTGAAGAGCGGTAAGAATAAAAGCAGCAAACCCAAAGTCCGAAGGAGAAGTCTTACTGCTGACTGTACAGAGGTGTGACGGCAGTAAGGTGTTTTCTTCAGACAGACAGCATACCAGCGATGCTGCCTTCCACAAGGAGGAGTAGGGTAAGAAAAGATCGACTCTAAAAATGCACACCCCACCTTATCCCACGGATATCCGTCTCCGGCGGTAAGGTCCCAACAAGTATTGAGATAACACGAAAATTACTCACAAAATGATCAAACAGTTGTCCCTTTATCACTGTAGTCACGCTCTCAGGTCACTAAAACCACTTCTAATCCAATCTCCTTTTCAGGTACCTCTAGAAGAACCGTTTCACGGTGTGGGCAACTGGCAAGTGATAACCACCCTCATACCTTTAACAGCCATCAAAACCACTGATTTCCTCCTACTTCGACTTTCAACAATAAACTTCCTATTTCGACTTCCTCCTCAAACGATCTCGTACGATTGATGTATGCTGTGTCTCCGAAACACGCATACGGGATCCTAGTGTAGTCATTCACTTGACCTCACCTCGCCAAAATGAACAGCCAACGAAATACACCCTCCGTGTATCTGGCGACCCGATGGATAGTTCTCGTGGACTTGCAGGTGTAGGCATAACACTTAGTACGAGAGCAGAACAAGCACTATTAGAATGGATCCCCTCTAACAGTCGCCTGTGTGCTGTCCGGCTAAATGGCTACGTAAGAAGTTGGAAGGGTAGGGACACATGTCGTTGCCTTTTCGTCGTTTCTGCCTACGCTCCCACTGACTGCAGCCCGGATGAAGTGAAAGATGACTTTTACAGAAATCTCTCTGAACTTCTTCAAAAAGCTAAGCGCTCAGACATAGTACTTGTAGTAGGCGACTTTATTCCCCATTTATGTAGCTTAAACTAAACAGAAAGACATTTAAGTGGGTATTTTAGTAATCCGACTCAGTGAACAGACAGTGGTGATCGTCTGCTGTAATTGTGCTAAGATAATCGTTTATTTTTAGGAAGCACTAATTTTAAGCATAAGGAGAGACATCGTCTAACATGGCGATCTCCTGCACCAAACCAACGATGGACTCAAATAGACCATATTGCCATCATTCATCATTGGAGAGGCTTGATAGGAGACTGTCACTCGTTCTGGAATACCTGTTTGGACTCTGATCATACTCTAATACGGGCACGCATTTGTTTGCCCCTCACTGGAAGCAGAAAAGCTGCATCAAGAAGACCCATTAGAGTTGAATTCAATGACAAGAAAGGCAAAAGTAGATTCCCGGAAGAACTGAGATCATTTTTGGGCGACTCTGAAAACGAGGCTGATCCAGATGTTGCTTAGAAAGATATACAAACAGCTGTGAAAACAGCGGCGACGTCGATTAGTGATCTGAACCGAAGAGTTACGAAAAACCAGTGGATTTCTACTAAGTCTGTTGCATTGATGGATTCTCATAAACTCATCCCATCAGGCTCCAAACACGATGAAGAGCGGAAGCAAATCAGATCTACACTAACCAAAAGTGTACGGAACAGTCGTGAAAAGTGGTGGGCAACAAAATTAAAAGAGATGGAAAGGGCGGTGGCTGTAGACAACACCAGACAACTCTCCAGACTAATAAAAGTAACCGGAATTAAGAAGTCAAATGTGAGCGAGACAATCTCGGAAAAAGATGAGACTCTTATCTGCTCTCAGCACAGACGTTAAGAACGATGGACAGAACACTACTACTGTACAACTACCCACCATTCGTAAACAGTATAATGGAACATTGAAGTAGGTTCTCCGGCTCTAGCTGGAGTTCAAAAGGCTATAGCTAATCTGAAACGAAGAAGGGAAGCTGGTCCAGGTGGATTGACACCAAAGATCTTTAAGTATCGTGGTCCAGTTTCAGCGATTAGGTTGACTAATATTTTAGCTAAAATCTGCGAGTTGGACGTAATTCCATCTGACTGGTCGCAATCACTGATTGTCCCAATATATAAAAAGGGGTCAAAATCATCCTATAATAACCATAGAGGGATTAGTTTGACTAATATAGCATCTAAAATACTAGCCTCAATAATTATTGAAAGCCTAACAAAGACTCGTGAAATGCAAACCCGAGAAAATCAGATTGGCTTGAGACCTGGTTGTGCCTGCATCGACCATATATTCACTATTCGTCAGGTTCTAGAACGCAAGCATGCTTATCGGCGTCCGACAATGATAGTTTTTCTTGACTTGAAAGCATCATTTGACTGTGTAGACCGAGAAGTTCTGTGGCAGTGTCTGTCATTAAAACGTGCACCTCAGAAGTACATAAACCTTGTGAAGGCTCTTTACTCGAACACTACCAGTCGAGTCAGAGCTGTCATGTGACTTTGCAACCTCAAGTGGTGTCAAACAAGGCTGTCCACTATCCCCATTGCTGTTTAATTTCACAATAGACCCATTGCTGGAAATAACGTTCTCGTCGACTGAATTTTCAGGAATTGATCTCCTACCAGGAGGCGGTGCACTTATTGACTTAGAATACGCAGATGACATAGTCTTGTTTGGTGAAGACTCTGGTAAAATGCAGAGTTTTGGTAGAATTGAGCAACAATGCCAGGGTGTTTGAAATACGTTTCTCCTCCTCTAGATGCAAGTTGTTGCTCCAGGACTGGCCTGCGTCAGCACCTGAATTAAGGATAAGGAGTAGAGTAGTCCAACACGTCGATAGCGTCACTTATCTTGGAAGTTTGATCAACCCTAATGGATGGGTGTGTGAAGAAATCTCTTCACGAATAAGAAAGCTCATTTGGCTTTTGCCAACTTATGTCAACAATGCAGATGGCGAGATATCCGTCTATTTTTTATTTACTTGAACACAAATATTCGTACAAAGAGGCACCAGATTATCATTTTTGTATTATAAAAAAATATTTTTCTCGTCAAGTAGCCTTGTGGAAGTTTGCTCATTAAATTGGCATCAGTGCTTGAAGTCGCCAAATTCTGGTATGAGTCATGTTGACAGATTCAGACTACTTGGTTGGGGTCCGCGTCACTATCATAACCAATAGTTAGAGACTCTATGTGACATGGTTCAGAATCGATCACAATGGCGTAGGTGTATACACTGTTTGTCTTCACTTAAACCATGAGATTAAAATTGCTTCATGTCTTTCTTTCTACGATCTAGTTCTTTCTTTTTGTATTATATCCTTATACACAACCTTTCTTTTGCACATTACTACCATTGAAGTGACTACTTCTATGAATTTGGTGTTGATCTTGTTGTGCTAACGAGGTGTAGCAACTCGGACCGATGCATATATGTGCCTGGTCCTACGTCGTAGCTGACTGACTGATTATAAATGTTTCGGTCATTCAGATAAAACTATCCTTTATGTTAGGAAATCAATGTCAGCGGTGCTTAGATGAATAAGCGTATTATATAAACAGAAAAATTATAATCATTCATTAGGAAATTTCTTCATATAACTAACATCTGGTTTTGTCTTCAATTTTCTCTGCAGAAGTGAGTCGAATTCAGAATATATATTGGTTTCATGGTTTCAAAAACTGCCTTGTTTTAAATAAGGTGTCCTTGTTTATCATTTGTTTGCTTGATTGATTTGAACACGTAATTATTGTACCTCTAACAGCACTCAAGACCATTGTACAAAGGGGCACCGAATACGTATGCTCCAGACAAGTCATTTTGTTTGTGTGGGCTGGATACTGCCTGGGTGCTCGAACCGATAATTTTATTCCTTCTTCACAAGGTGTTTTAAGCCGTATAATGAAAAAAAAAATATATATATATCCACCAGTTTTTCTTAACATATCATATTTTATTCTTACACCACAGTTTTTATTCATCACTCTAAATTGCATTTATTATTCCTTTTTTATCTATTTTCAAATTTAAAGTATTTGAAATTGATGTCAGCTATTGTTTGGAAATCAAATTAAAACTGGACTAATAAATGTTATGCTTTATTTCAAATTATCACAGCTCAATGACCTTTTTTGCCATTACTTTCTTTGAAGACTAAATACATAAAATTGGATTAAAATCCTATTCGAATCACTTTTGCTTCTTTTCATATCATTACTTAAGTTTCTACTTAAAAGTGGTAATCAGTTTTGTGTATCTGTACAGCCTAATCATGTGATGTTCACCGGATATAGTGTTTCTTCAAGTTATTCTACACCAGATAAGTCATTTGAAAAACGTCTAAAATCTTCGGCTGAAGTTACGTTGAAGATTGTTATGGTGTGGTGAAAGTTGGATATTTTTCATGGATAAGTATTCCACCTTTCTTCTCACCGTTGGGTGGATGATACTGAAAATAATCTACCCAAGAAGTAACTTCCCGAACTCACAGAATCAACAGTGTGGCTTGAAATATAAAGAGATTACACTACAAAGTTGAAAACACTTGCTAACTAAAAGTCTGTATTCAGAAAACGTCGAAGAATTGTCTCGGCCTGTGTGATCATATCTGTAGGTCCGTACAAACAACAGTAGTTATGTTTCTTCTTAAGGTTCACTTCGACGGAAAATCCTACCACAGTCCGTGTCGAAATCATAAATCATCTATATGTCTTATCACATTCTCTTAGCTGTTAATCTGGATTTGTTCTATAGATTTTCTTCTATTTATTTTGTCAGTTGCTCGCTTTTAGCTTCATATATTTATATTTCCAGCTAGTGGTTACTATTGAACCGTAAAATTGACTTCTTTAATACTCATGCTTCAAACAAAGTGTCATATCGGAGAATTAACTCTACAGACAGGTCAGCCAATACACTTACACTGGTAGTTGAGACCCGACTAAAAATCCCTATACAATCCTTTAAAATTATTTATCTCTTATCTAACTGTATCTCACGGGGTGCATGAGGGTTTCAGACCTATCTAAAAGTGGGTTTACTGCACGAGATTTCTCTTTTTATATCTAGTGGTTTTTAAACTTAATCACTGAATTTTGTTTTTAAGAGCAGATTAATCCATATTGTTTTAATATACCAGGCACTATTACATTAATATACTCGTCCTTCACAGCCATTAACATACTTGCGATAGACTGTTCTTTCTATCATATGTTAAGTATTATTCAATATATATATTACGAAATCGCCCATTATAGCTAATTTCAACTCAAAATCTATGCTAATTTTAGCTCATAAAGGAATATCCAAATTTAAATCTTTTCAATATCCATGAAAATCTTATTGAATGCTACTTAGCTGCCCAACAATATGCTGACGCTCAGGCTTTCCTAGCTAAATACGATGGTAGGTTGTTTGAAAGTAAGATTATGCTCATATATTTTAGTTATGTGATGAATACTCGGAAGATCAGTAGATATTGTAGTATTTTTTTAAACTGTATACTATATAGTGTTCATTTGGCTTAATTTGCCTAAGTAATATCTCCATCGTAACTGTTACCTTGGAATGAGGGTTAGCCTTTCCTACCTACAGAACAACTCGAGCACTGGACAGAACTATACTAAGAATAATTTAAATGGTTTGTTGCCTCACCAACATCGAGCACTTTCTGATATACTTCTTGAATGGTGACTACTGACCCACACAACAAAGTGGAGATCCACAAAGAATTTCAACTGATGGAAGATCATCGGTCTTAAACGACTAACTCTCAGCTTTTTTTGGGGATAATGGAGAATTTGTAGTCAAGAGACCGACTAGCTTGTTCGTAAACTTTTGAGTAATAGATTGTTCTATCATCTCGGAATAAAAAAATCTCCGTTCCTATCTTTACAAAGAAATTGTATAATTTTATTTTTAGCATCTCGAAGGCTCTGCACACACATCTTTCAAACAGGGTAGGTGCATACACCATCCCCCCTCTTCTGTTTTAGCTTAACAATAAGTTCGATAGAGTACTACTTCTGATACTTTTGCTGGTTCTACTCTAAGTTCATTCTTAATAATTTCATCCCCTTGTGCTAATGTGGGATGACAACTTGAACCGATGCACATATATGCTGCTTTCTGCGTTGCATTTGACTGACTTTTACGCAGGGTCTCCCTATATGCAACACTTCTCTACAGTTTTGGCATCGATGTCATTTTGTAAACATCTCCAACGAATTGAAGCGGTAATGTAAATCTGCTACTCTGACACACACCGTCTTGCTGTGCGACGACACACAACCTGTTCAAATCACACCTAATCAGTTCTCAATTAGTTTCTATAATTAGTGCATGTAATTTACATTTTCTGAATGTATAGTACTTCTACAAGACCAGTAGAAGCTCTTTGAAAGTATAGGATAGGAGAAAAGTAAAGTACGTAACAACATTACTGGGATCGATTTTCAGTGATCACCTAGGATCTCTAACTTCATTCTTCGACCTTGGGATGAACTTTAACCAGGAAATCAATCTCCGGACTCCACTCAAACCAACAATCGTTAATCTCATAGACTGATTCTGCGTCCTAGATTTTGAGGAAGTCTTATCTGTTGCGAAAACTGCATTGACATCTGTTGGCAACCTAGCCTAAAAAGCTAATAAAGGCTAATGTAACTCGAAGACCACTACCAAGTTAATGGTTATTCTCATCCTGCATCACCGTCTGTTGAATAAGATAATATCTGGATTTGGAGAGCTAGAAATAATTCCGTAAGACTTCACCATTTTCAATTTCTCAAGTATTAGAAAAAGTATAGGAGTTTTTCTGAAAGGTACACCAAATAAAATGACTAGTGTTATGGTTAGAACATCAACTGTTATTGTTATTCAGCTTTTTGATAGATCTCGCAGTGATCAAACCCTAGGAAATCAGATTGGTCTAAAACCTGACATATACATTTAGAAACAAAAACTCTTTTTTTGGGTCTAAGAGCATAAGCACACTTAAAAACTTAGTAGCTGTCGTGTTTCTTGACCCCACTGATTGATAAATTTCATGTCATTTTTAGAGGTTACAAGATCTACTAAAGGGGACACATAAATCTTCTAAAGACTTTTTAATCGAACACGTTTATTTATATCTGATTTAATTTATTGACTATTTGATTCTACAGTTTTTTGGTTTCTCCATAGCACTTTAAGAACAAAAATATTATGAAGCTTGACTAACTGAAGTGATTGGAAAATATGCTAAATTTCCACAAAAATTAATTTCCGAAAGTGGGTGCGGTCAGATCAATACGTTATGTTAATCTATTAAGTCCTTAACCCTTTCTGTGATCTATGTTCTTAAATCCAGGCGATATTAGCTCCGCTATGCAATCGTAATCATATGTTATGGATGCTGCCTAAAATCGATTGTAGGTAAAGTAGACCCATTCATTCTTAATCTTTCTTTAAATGGTGAATGTAACATAATTCTTAACACTTCTTTCGCAATTCGATCCGTTTTAATTTGAAAGGTATATTTCCAACGTCCTGTTCATTGTTTGTTGATGTTATCGTTCTGAATTCTATTGATAATTTTTTGATAGTACTTCAGACTAACCTAGTTTTAATTCGCATCATTTCTATCCTTTTCCAGATATCAACTATCCGAAATCAGCTACTATATGTTACACTGCAGCTTTGCTTAAAGCCAGACAAGTATCTGAAAAGTAAGTTTCTCTTTGTTATATCGCTTAGCTGTACATCGTTTTCAATGTGGCTGTTACGTGGACTTTGGTAGTCACTATGCGTTTGCAACTTACAAGATCAATAAAAAGGCAATCGAATCGGCGACAGTATTATTTTGAATAATAAGCTGCTAGTTGCGTTTGAAGTGGCAAAACTATTTTGTCAAAACTGAACTATATGAATGGCCTGAAGCCGACCAGTTGGATCAAAGCTAACGGGTAATGGGTTTTGGTCAGTCAGTCAGCTGCAACGTAGTACTATGTACTTATATGCACCGGTCCAAGTTGCCACACCTCATTAGCACAACAAGATGAACAGCTAGTTCTTAGAAGCAATTACTTCAATGGTTGTAATATATAAAAGAAAGATTGTGTATAAGGATCAAATACAGGAAGAATTAGTTCGTAGATATAAAGGTTTTGGAGCGGAATTCGAAAAGTCATGGGGAATAGATTGATAGTAACCGCTTCACCTTTTATACGTAATCATTGTTATTGGCAAATTACTCATTTATCGAACTAAAATCTCATGTTATAAATATTTATTTAGATTTTCTCCGGACTTAGCGTCACGTAGGGGTTTGAATGCAGCTGAACTGAGTGCTGTTGAAGCTATTCATCGGGCTGTTGAATTTAATCCACATGTGCCAAAAGTGAGTTCACTGTTATGTGGGTCCTTCCTAATCTTAGTTTTAAACACTGTACTTCATAAAAAGCGGTGGCCCAGTTTCCTAGACGTTCGACTTTTGGTAACTACGTTGCAGGTTCATATTCCACTTCAACAACTTTAGTTTGGACACCCGGACAGTATTACTAACTCTTACAGTTAGTATCATTCGAAATCCAAACATGCGAGTAATCAGTTAGTCATACGCATCACAGACATGTGTATATCAGTTCAAGTTGTTACATCCCTATTATCACAGCAAGAAGAAACTGTCAGGGTATGTGTAAATGAGTTGATAGACAAATCCGTATTGAGCTTATCGTTTGAAAAAAATTAACAACTAAACAAGTGCAATCTGTTGTTAATATTTGTTGGCTCTTTGTTTACAAAGATTTGTACATTATACCTGTTATTTGCACAATGTCATCACATGCTGTTAGAGCATTGAAAAACCTTGTCAATGAAGTTGAGTATTTTGTTGACACTCCCACAAATTTGTCGAGTGCTTACTTAACCGAACTGTTTACATTCTGTATCGTGATACAGTTGGCTAGAAGCATTGTACGATGTTTAGTACCAGTCTTAAATTTCTACGATTCCATTTTAGCTTTGAAGAAAATGCTAGAAGTGTAGCTAACATGTTGCTACAGTTGACTTGTTCATTTTCGTGTTAGTTACTCTAATCAGAGAATCATCAGTGCAAATTGAATTCCTGTTAAAAAAAACATAACATCAATTATGTTTTCAATCTTCATCTAATTGTATTTTTCTTATCTAATGGCTTATAGAACTTCATCCTACTGTTTGCTGCTATAGTCAAACTACTTGAATAAAATATTTCCCATTCATGATAATGTATATCTAACATGTTAATACAGTTCGAACTATTCATCATACTAGGTTGCAAAAACTCATGTACTAGTTTCTAATCTTACTCCGCGTAACTGAAAACATCGCAAATAAACTATAACCAAATAATTAAAAATGTGTCGTTTAAAATCTCCTTGGAACACTCGTTAGATTTCGCTGGGCTTCCAAACATACATCCTTACACTGATTATGTTTTAACCACATACCTTGAAATGAAAGATAATTGTGAGTATCTACCAACCTTCTACAGAATTGTAGCACGGTATATTTAGTTACTTATTGATGATGAAAGTTCAGAACTGGTTGCGTTTTCTAAAACATATCCACCTCAGAATCTCACAAAAATTATTTGATTGTTGTCATACTAGTTTTAAGCCACCTCTCATCCTATTTGAGGTAAGCTGAGATGATTAGATAAATTTCAATAGAGTTAATTTTTCTGTATTTTAAATATTCTTAGGGTAAATTGTTATCAGGAATTTATTACTGTAATAATGCTTAGACTAAATCAAATGACTGTCTTAATAATTAAACTCGTGACTTGAAAGTATTGTCCATTAAGTGGTAGTTAATCCTTGATGTATTTTTACGCGCCTTTTAATCAACCTGGTCTATTCAGATTGAAGAATTCGCAACTTAACTAAATACAAAACTCCCGCGATGCTAATTCCCGTTTTAACATTTACTCCTATTATTTATTTCTTAGCAAAGACAAAAAGATATCTCTCGATATTGATAATAATCAAGAAGCACTTCGTAGTATTTATTCTGGGTAAGACTTATGAAAGAATAAATCAATCGAAACACCATATTACGAATCTATATTACTTTAAGATAAAAAAGTCATCTATTTACTTCGTTGGATTTGTTTCATTTTAATTCCCTTTCAGTATCTTCTTGAAATGAAACCTCTAATATTGCCTACAGAGCACATTTTAAAACGTGGCGATTCTGAAGCCATTGCCTATGCATTTTTTCATTTAGCTCATTGGAAGGCTGTAGAAGGTGCAATTAATTTATTATATTGTACATGGGAGGGAACTTTTCGACTCATTCCATATCCTCTAGAAAAAGGAAACCTCTTTTATCCATATCCCCATTCAACTACAGCAACTGATCGAGAACTTTTACCAAGTATGAATGCTTTGTTTTTGTTTTGTCGTTCTAGTCTCATAAATGATATCAAAATATGTTTGGTGAACTACATCGTTTACGTGGTTGAATTCAATTGAGAGTTCTTTTATAGGTCACTTGTTAAATCCTCTTGTAGAAAACACGGTATTGTTTGATGTGTTTTCTTTCAACCAGCTAGCATTATAATCCTAAACGTTTATGAGAACAATCATTTATGAATTAGCCTTTGATCGGAAGTTACTATCTAATGTTGCTACTTCTTTCGCAGTAAATGCAGATATTATTATCGAATACAGAACAATTAGAAATAGGTTAAGCAACACGTAAAAAATAGTTATAATTGGTAAAAGAATTGGCTTAATTCTATTAGATTAAGTCTGTAAATCATGTTCTTAGTTTTATTAATGATATTGTGCCCTACTTTCTAAAATTCAAATCCAATTTACGGGTTGGAAATTGGAAAAAACCCTTTTGTCACTGATTATGGAAATATACTTTGTTTTATTGGAAAGTTGACCTTACAGCTCAAAATCGGAGTATTAAATTACAAAAGGCGTAAAAAATCACATTTTTTACTGAGAAACAACTAACGTACCTTCCTCCTATAAAGACGAGATGTTGAGAGTTCTAGCTTTTGACTAGCGCTACCATTCCTAACGTACTAAAATATGTTCAGGCTTTTATGTGTTAGGTGTTTATGTCTAAGTGCTTCGACCAATGAAGTTGAAGTAAAAATATAAATTTTTCGTTACTTCCAAAAAACTTGGTTGTATTAAAGTGACTGGAGTTTTCACAACAGGTGATGATAAATATTATTGGTTAGAAACGTAGCTTCCTATTTTTCATTACAAGTAAGAACCAGAAATAATCTCTCCTGCTTGGTAAAATAAAAAGATCACCAATTCTGGAATTAGAGCGAAGTTCTCGTTAGTGGATTACCAAACAAAATATTTGCCATGGACTAAAAGCAACTATGTTACAGCAGAAAATATCATACTAAGAACAAAAACAAATATTTCAATGGAAGAACTAATCTTTTAGGAGATTCCATGTTAGAAAGTTGTACATTCCTTTTTATATTAAAATATATGATAAACAAGTTTTGTGTTAAAATGCGTTAAGTGAACTTTAATTGTAAGCTCGATATCATTAAATTAGAATTTATGCCTAAAAGTGTATAGAAAATATTATCGTTAAAATAACAAGTAATGCACCTGTATTCTTTTGCAATAACAACCACTGTAAAGCTTTAGATTTATTACCATGTGTAGGAAACTTTATTTAATCTGAAATGGCATGTGTCTTTTTGTACATACCCATAACTTTAAAACAAATACATATCTATCATAACAAATTTCCTTTGCGTTCTATTTTCATATTTAGGTTTTCATACACTATCTGTGTATCCGAAAAAAGATGTGCCATTTTTTATTCTATTTATTGCAACTCTATGCTCTTTAACAGCTATACTTACATGTTTAACTCATGTTTATCCTGAACAAATGGGATCACTTTCTAGTAAGGTGAGTACAAATAACTTTTCAAAAGTGATTTTTTTATGCCTAAACGGTACTATAAGTTAAGCATAATCGCCACTAGTATTTGAAGTCTCAATATCAGTACTAGAGAAACAACAGAAAACGTTCAATTACACATTTTCTATTTTTAAACTACTTACATGATAAAGTCAATCAACTGTTTTATTACACAACATTGGATACGACTGATCACGTAATGGATGCGATTATTTACCTTATATCTAAAATATTAGTAGTTTGTTCAGTTGCCCTTTTATTTATTTTTATGGTATTTTCTATGTATTAATAATTCTTAGATTATGTGGGCTTACAGTATAGTAAACAATTTAACTTGACGTTTCGTTCAGTTTCATTGATGGACACTACCGCTTAGATTCTGAAACCAACTAATTTTCCTTCTTTCACAGACTCTCAACTGGTTTTTCAGTCCAATCAATTATCTATTGGAAAAACTAGAAGGATTACTACTTTTGCTAGCTCCAACGTCTGCTCGAAAGCTTTTAACTTAAACAACTTAATAATAATTCACGTTCAAAAAAGCATCTTTTCCCTTCAGATGACAAATGTTTCAGTCTTAATGTTGCTTTTTCGTTGTTTATTTCTGTTGCAATACTGTTGTTTTGTTCGGTACTTACTTTTCCGATGTTTCACTAATATCATAACTAGCTTTGAACAATATTTATTTGTGTTTTGTCCCTAAAAGTATAGTCCGCAGACTACTATGAAAAAAAAAATAAATAAATAAATATATATAACTTGCATTTTTTAAAATACGAGTTGTACCTAATTATTTGTCTACGAAATCAAAAAAGTGGTTACGTTTTACTTTGGAAATGTTTATTAGCTTGATTCCATTCTTCTTCGGTGAATCCAAGCAAGGAAATTTCATTGGGATCCATTAAATTGTTCTCTGCTCGACAACGTAAGTAACCGGCTGCTTCAGATCTACATAAAGAATTATTCCAATGATTCTTCTTCATACATTGAGTCCATTCCAACATAGCAACTTTACATACGCCATGATGATCTAACGGAAAGCTTCCTCTTAATGGAGGAAGAACTCGAGATCTATTTGGAATGTAACCTGTGGAGTCGGCGGACACTGTAAGAGGTATCCCCATCCCTAAAAATACAAGAAGATTAACGTACACAGCAATTCGAAATAAACAGAAGAAATTTAATGGCATATCTAAATAATAAACAAATAATATAAGGATAATATGATTCTGCTTCGAGCTTAGAAGCTTATAACTCATGTCAAAACCACTTTCGAAGAGTTCAAGCAGTATAAATCATGATAGAGTGCAACCAGACAAAAAGGCTACCGCTCATCTACCCTTGCTTAAAAATAGTTATTCTTACTGTTTTCGAGCTACTACTATATCTGACAATCATGGAACAACTAATCAAGTGCGTAAATTTCGCAACAAGCTCAAGAGCAATTTTACGTAAGCTCATTTGACGAACGACTGTTCAGCGATATAACGCTGTGATTTGTTTTGAAACCGAATTTCGATATAACTCTGAATACTAGTTTAGAAAGATGTGCTGAAGTTTAAAATTTTCGTATCATGATAACTGTTATTATGACCAGTTGCTTGCCACTAGATAAGTAACTGGTTTATTTAAATTTTTAGTTTGATTCTTAACACTTGTGTACATCTTAGCAACTTACCGGTTCACAGAAAACATGTTTATCAAACAATGTTACGACATTTGTATACTTGGTTGTTTTGTGGGTATGTAATGCCACAACTAATAGTATCTCAAAATTATCAAGCGTGTGCAGTCGAATCACCAATTACAAAACAGTCACTTAGCGTCCCAAACTGTTAAGACTTATATAGAGGTAGTAAGATACTACACCTGTTAGTTAAACTATATAACTGCTACTGAAACATAATATTTAAAGTTCAGTGTACGTTAATGATAGCAGTTGGCGGCGCAGGAAAGATAGACACTCGATGCCGTCTGTGTTGTTTAGTTTATATATCCGTATCAAATTTGTATGTATCACGATGATATGTAAAAAAAAAACTCGAGCGATTTTCTTTTCAATGAATACCTATAATGTGCCTTAACATCTAACTGACTATACTATTCCTATTAACACTTGATGAAATCAAAATGTTACTTCTAGATAGGTTGCGTCAGCCTCTGAATTAATGATAAAGTAGTTGAACGCATCGACCGCTTCATTTATCATGCGAGTCTCATCAATCCTGATAGAATGGTGTCCGATGAAATCTTGGCACTGTTTAAGGAGGCTCGATTGGGTTTCGCCAATTTGTGTAGGGAGGAGATCCGTCTGCCAACCAAAGGGCAAGCTCCCTGCTACGCAGAAAGCTGTTATAATTTATAGGTGTGAAACATGGCCATTAAGAGTAGAGGATATTCATAGATTACTGATGCTAGGTCATAGGTGTTCCTGAAGCACTGCTCATATATTTTGAGGTAACAGAGTTAGTAATAACTCGGTTAGAAACAGGGTATTAGATAAGAAATCAATTGACAAGGTGGTAAATCTTCATCAAATGTGATGGTTGGAATGTGTTACGAATCCTTAAACAATGCCTACTTCGATGGGCGATGTTTTCTGGTGTGAGAGTAGGCTGGAAAAAAGCGCTAGGGGTGGTCAAACCAAAACATGACATCAGTCCACGAAGTTGTTGATAATTGAATTTAGCCTTGTTAATAAGTGTAGACTATCTGGTTGAGGTCCCCGTGACTATCGCTTGCATTGGTGCACGTCCATTCACTTTCCTTGCTTCTATAGAATCTAGTTATTGGGATTTCCTTATACCTGTTTTCCTTCTTTAATACGTGCAACTACTGATACTGTTACTACTATTACTTTGGGATTTGTATAAAGAGAATTTTATTTCATTGTGCTAATATGGTATGGCAACTTGAACCAATAATCATATGTCCCAGGTTCTCCTTTGCAAATGACTGACTTAACACTACTGCCGTCTAAGGCTCGAATTTCCTTTATTAGTCACCGAACCGCAAGCGAGCAAAGATAATTTCAAATAAGACTACATTCGTATAAATTTAGACCGTACATTTATACAGGGTACGAGTAGAACAACTTTGAACGGATAAATTGCAGGTATATCCAAATGAACGTAGGCGATTGCATAGGATTTATCTTTACGCACAATAAATAAAAGAATTGCAGATCCTTGGAGGAATTACCTAAGACCGATTTCAGGCAATGAAAGTTAATAGAAATCAACATCCAAAACCTAGGGAAGCATGGTCAGTGGTTTCTGACCAATATACATCAAGGCACTGGAGTGCGTCAGTGCAGGTTGCTGCGCCACATTACCATGACGTGGTGTAGTTGCGATAAATAGCAAGGGAGTTAAAATAATAGTGCCGATACTACTGCAAGTGGTTAAATATTGGAGGATATAATTTCAAAATAAGGATAAATGTGAAAAAATATGGAACAATCACGAAGATCAACATTGAGAGAAAAGTAGGGAGTGAGTGCACCTATGTCATTGTGATCGGTCCTAACTCAAATCACCCGGAGTCTATAATTACTAAATGTGCAGACAACTAACCAGGTAGCCCTCACCAACTAATGTCCTAGAGCAATTATTTCATGAATTGTTGACTTCATAGTCTGGTCCCATGTTTCGGTTTATCAGCCTCTCCTAAGTCTACTTAAACATATTTCCACCTCAACCAGCATCGTGCTTCAGACAAGGCGGTGGCTAAGTATCCGGAGCACATGTTCTACGCACAGCGGCTGATAAAATTTTATAGCTCTATCAACCCCTTCAATATATTGTTTAGCAGCCTAAGCACAATGGACATTTGGTTGTTCCAAAGTCAAAAATCAAAACAGCGGAATACCGCGCGGTATATTCATCCCTTGATTGGTGAACGGACACCTCGCGTACCCTAAAAGTAGCCAAAGCCGAGAAGGATCAAGATAGCTTTTTGAATCATTGAGGCGATTCCTCTCCTAAACTGGAGACCAATGTAATACAAATGATTAAGCTATCAAAACCCATAGATATGTCAAGGTGACAAATCACTGGAAGAAATTATAACAATCCACCTCACAACATTACCTAATCAAGAAGAGAAATTTTGGTATGAAAATAAGTTTATTCGTTATGACAATAATTTATGTACAGTTTTCTGTTGTGTATGATAGGTACCACGCATGCTCTCGGTTCACTGACACTACTTTATAGCAAAGGAATCTGGAAAAATTAGAAAGTTACAATTAATAAAATAACATTTAGAAATTACATGAGTATTTAGTACTCTAACAGTTAAAACGAACCTGATAGAATTAAGAAGTTATGTCGTTTTCTGTGGTTATCAATGAATGAAATTCGCTTTAAATTCAAATGTCAAATAACCTCTATGGAAAAAATTTATTGCCAAACATAATCGCTATCTATGCTTCGAGTTTTAATACTCATCAGTAATTAGATGACTAAGTTGTTGATAGCGGGAAAGTCATGACTGTCGTGTTCTCAGGTCAAGCTCAAATTGCAGTAAACTTGTGGTGTATGCTACTTATGTTTACAGACATAAGTAGTATGTAGCACTAGTCGGAAGTGGAAAACTTGGAGGCAGAAGGCTAAGAAGATCGAGTTGAAGAGAACAGAAATGGAAACAGAAAGGAATTGTGAATTGGAAGAATCGTACAGAATGTGGAGAAAAAATGATGGAGATTTGCAAATGAAGTATTTAATGTACGGTTTTCACAATTTACCAAATAACTCGGTAATCATGTGAATACAAAGTTGATCTTCCCCACCCGTGTTCTCGTTCACAACAGGTTTATCAGTCCAATGTTCAACTAGTAAGGACTAGTATACTACTCAAGAAAATTGACGTGTAAACTCTATAGACTAAAATACATTTACTATCATATCTTACGTTATTTAGTTTTATTAGTAAATATATATATATATATATATATATATATATATATATATATCAGTCGAGTGAAGCTATGTGTTCAGGAAATAACACAATGGAGAACGCAGCAGTTAGAACGGTACAATAAATTCCCTGACTTCAGTTTCAGCTTCCGGCATTCATGAGCGTAGTGTTTGTTGAAGCACAAAAACCCGTTTTAGTGACAGAAAATACCTGTCATGTGGTTATGATACATACAATGAAACTGATAAAATAATAATATGAATGGAAGAACTCAATTTTGATATCAAAATTAAATTAGATTACAACAGCAATACAGAAGGTAATGCAATTCATAATAAACATTATGATATTAACAAAACGAATATAAAAAAAGGAATGACATTACTCACTTTGTTTTGAAGATTCACTTAAAACTGAACATGGACTGTTGGCCATCCTGTAATAGATAAAATAACGTCGATTTCTGAGTGAATAGATTTAACATTGACTCATTGAATGGGTAGTTTAAATTAAATCTTAATTCATCATGCTGGTTAGCGCTTAAATGATTTTTTTATCACAGGAAATTAACTGGAAAACTACTAAAATACAAGAATTGGGTCGTTTTTTGTATTAAAATGGATTTACATCTCAGAAAAGTTCCAATTTAGGCGGCATTAATTCAACGCTCCTTAGTTCACTAGATGATGTCAATCAGTAATCAACGTCATCTACATAGTATTAATCTCGTACGACGAACATGTTTGAATATGTTACTTGTGTGATTGATGCGAGATTACAGTAATATGTTTTTGAAATGACTCCTGGACCGTACAATGTGAAGTAGTAGGTCATATTACTTCCTTTCCTAAACAAAAACTAAGTTTTAATTTTAGAAAATATAAGGACTTCACGATATTTTCATGAGAAAACATAACAAAACCTGAGTATATATACTTCACATTATTACCACAGATTTGAAACGTACCTAGAACCGCGGGAGATCATGTTCATACCTAAGAATTAGTAGGGGAAAAAGGCTTTTAGGTATTATATTGAAATAAAGATATGTCAACTTGATTAACTGACATTAAATTTATTACATGAAGCCGTAAACTCTTAGAGTTAAAGTAGTGCCTTTGAACATAGTAGCACTTCTAATGCCAGAAAAACTGAGTAAAAATGAGACCTTTGAAAATAACTTCCACTCGTATCCACTGCCCCCAAATGCCCTGGTATGGCCGAGAGTGGGGAGAGCCCACTTTCCCTCTCGAAATGCTCTCACATGGCCAGCGAATATATAGCCTCTGCCAGGGAAGTCCTACTCACTGCCTTCTCGTGGCGGGGGTGTTGTTCAAGAAATTGAGAGGACGAAAAGCGAATGTCTGGCGCTTTAACCGGGTTGGTGGACATGGAAAGTTCACCTAGGGGAGTTGGAAAACCCTGATTCCAAACCAATGGTGCACATGGGCTCCAGTATCCTGATGGAACAAATGGCGAATGAACCTGCTGCTGGTCACCGGCTACCATGGGACTGCATCTCCTCACGATGCTCCACTGCCTTGTGGATCAGACCTTTCGTTCAAAGGCTCGGGGTGTGGCCCCCTAAGAAAACCACCTGCTTCAGTTCGGGCACCTGGGCAGTATCACAGCCCTCAAGCAAATCGGATGAGATTTGTATGGCGCATATGTATCTGGTGCTTCCTTGTACCAATATTTATGTGTTTAAATAAATAAATAAAAAATAATTCGAGCAACTATCGTACTCATTCTTGTTCACCATGGTGACAAAATATAGTGGGAGTTGATCAAAATCTTTTTTTCTTCAAACAGCAACTCCAAAGCTAATTTCAAAGTTTCTTTACCTTCTTCAAGCTTTTCAAACTGTAAATAAGTAATTAACTGAAAAAATTGCCTGCCACAGTAGGTCAATAAAAATAAATTAATCGCTGTTAGCCCCAATAAAAGGTTAATTTACGTTTAGAATGTATTGTTTCCGGGTCTTGACTACATATTATTCACTGATTTTTTTTACAGTAGCCCGTTTACTACCATTCAACCCAATGGGTATAAATTACTTTAGGATATTCCACATCAAGAAAGAGAGCAAATCGAAAGTGTCACGAGTTCCTGTTTACTTTTCTTTCCATGGGAGTCATCCATATTGAATTGGGTGGTACTTTCAACGCAGAATCATTTTCATGTGTATTATGTCTAGGTTTATCGCTTGAAGAGGAAGCATACGCTCAACGATGATAGCTGGAGGTTTAGGAGCGCCACTGTTAGCCTAAAAAAAAAGATTGTTGGAGGCTGGGACCAAAACAAGAGAATTTTGATGAGCGAGGCTGCGAATGATATTTAGCTCGCCTAGAACAAACCATTGAGGCGAAGTGAGAGTATGTGGCCACAAAAAATATTGGGCCACTTCTATTCCAAAAAAATAATAAATGAAGAAACTTTTTAACAGTTTTGACCGAGACTGAGGGAATACTGAATAGTCGGTCGCTCGAAAAAATAACGAACTCTGGTGCTTCAGAGATCTTCATTCAAAATATACTTATCGAAAATCTGGATGTGGTTGTAAAAGTCTATCTTAATATTCTGAACATGCGCTTTTATTGAGTACTGTTGATAACGTACTAGCAAGCACCTAACATACAAGGAGTATTGAGAAACGAAAACCAAAATGTACAATAGATAATTCGCAATTATTTGAGTTCCTATTCGATGATAATTTTTCTCACCTTATAAATTAGAAACGAAACCCTAGTTATCTTATGGCACCAACGTTACTTTTGAAAAGAATGGCAATTAAACTTACAACAAAAAGACCGAGTAAACTTACTTTTCAATCTCATTAAATTGGACTTGAAACTTTTAGGGTTCAATTCCTTATTCAATTTGTCTTTGATCTCAGCACTAGGAGTAGCAGTATTATCACTTCTATGCATATCTACACTTTTACTTTTGTTCACTTGAGAACTACCATGTGTACAACTTTTTACTTGCGATGATATCAATCCATCCTCATCTTTGCGAAGTTGGTTAGTAGTTGTTGATATTTTTGAAGACATTCTATCTATAGAAACATTTGACTTGTTCTTAAAAATTTTAGATTGATTTCGCACAGTTGACTTTCTGGAAGATTTATTTACCTTGAAATTATTTAGTATGGATAAATAGTTTGAAGACTCTAAGAAACGTGGGAATGAATCGGTTTTCATTAATGTATATACCTAGAAATTTGAACAATATATACATTATAGATAGTAAGAACAAATAAGTAATGAACAAAATAAATGAATTGGTAAAATTAAAATGGTAAACGTATATTAACTAATCAAATGAAATGACTCGCTCCAAAGATGGAATCCATCAGCTGCTCCACACAAATGATAAAATTCATTGTTATATGAACATCAGTAAGTTGTAACGTAGAACGTGGTAAATATGTGCATCGGTTCAAGCTGTCATACGCAATTAGCACAGACACATGAAACTACTAGGCCAAATCCCTGAATAGTAAAAGTACTAACTGTATAAGTGGTAAGAGATTAGGATTCAAAGGTACGATTCAAGAAAATATAAATCAGTGAAATAAAAACACAAAAGCAGTTATTAGGTATTCAAGAGCTCATAACTTGGGGGAACGATAAAGAGTGGATGCACCTGCGCCATTGAAAACGATTTTGAGTCATGTCGTTCAGTCACTAACCATTGGATACGATAGTCACGGGGACCTCAACCAGGTAGTCTACACTTATTAACAAGGCTAAATTCAATTATCAACAACTTCGTGGACTGATGTCATGTTTTGGTTTGACCACCCCTAGCGCTTTTTTCCAGCCTACTCTCACACCAGAAAACATTGCCCATCGAGGTAGGCAGTGGTTAAAGTTACGTAATACATTCCAACCACTACATTTGATGAAGATTGACCACCTTATCAATCGATTAGCTATATGAATATATTTCACTACCATATTATAAAACCTATAATGACGAATAATTAATACTTTGTGTTTGTTTTGATACCTTCAAGCTGAAGTGATTGATCAATCAGTCAGTCATTATATTTTACAATACAATAATCAAATCATTTGAGTTTTCAGATTCAAACACAGACTTAATCGCGAAAGCACATGTAGAGTTTGTTATCAGGGTCAACTAGAGAAGTCCCATCCTTACAAGTGATTTTAAACACAATAATAATATGAATTATAACTTGAATGCCGTTTTATGGACTCGTTATATTATTTCTGTTCTTGCTGTGGTATTTCTGAAATATATTAAATTAAAAGCACATTTTAGGTCCTATAATTTAGTTCCTATTTTCCGGAAGCTGCATAAAAAATTGCAGTGAAATTTACTTTATCGTAAGGCGTACTTTCTTTTTGTCGAAATTAAAATGAATAAATATATTAGTCTTTTTTTAATCTCAGTCTTTGAAAATGTCACATGTGTTGAATGACCTTTAGGTTTTCAAGTGTTTACATCTCAGGAGGCTACTGAATTGGCAAATTTGAATCTAGGTAGGAATGTTATGTGGAATAAACATGAAGGATTTGGGAATAAAAGCAAATCGCATAAATAAAGTTAGCCTGATAAACATAAGGACGTTTAGTTATCGTTATAATCTAGATTTTAACTTACCTGATTTTCAGCTTCCAAGAACATATCTACGTGAGGATGTGATAAACAAGATGAGGCAGACTTTATAGCTAAATGATCTATGTTTACAGCTTGAGGAGCATCAGGAACTAAGAATTTATCGAATATCTCATTTGCTTTCTTTTTCACCTTAATAAAATCAAGAAACGAAAAGAATACATTGGTATTACATCTGAAATTAAAACTGTTGGTTACCGAAACAATAAACGTGATTAAAAGAGACCAAGCTTAAGTACAGAATAACGGATGCTACGGTTATTTTTCTATTAATCAGCTAGTCCCAGACAATGTGCAAATTAAGACGAAGACCTCTTAGTCCCGGTTGCCCCCAAATGCCCTGGTACGGCCGAGAGTGGGGAGAGTCCGCTCTCCCTCTCGAAATACTCTCACATGGCCAGCGAATATATAGCCTCTGCCAGGGAAGTCCTACTCACTGCCTTCTCGTGGCGGGGGTGTTGTTCAAGAAATTGAGAGGATGAAAAGCGAATGTCTGGCGCTTTAACCGGGTTGGTGGACATGGAAAGTCCACCTAGGGGAGTTGGAAAACCCTAATTCCAAACCAATGGTGTACATGGGCTCCAGTATCCTGAGGGAACAAATGGCATATGAACCAATCGTTGGTCACCGGCTACCATGGGACTGCATCTCCTCACGATGCTCCGCTGCCTTGTGGGTTAGACCTTCATATCAAAGGCTCGGGGTGTGGCCCCCTAGGAAAACCACCTGCTTCGGTCTGGGCACCCGGGCAGTATCACAGCCCTCACACAAATCAAATGAGATTTGTGAGGCGAGTATGTATTTGGTGCCCCTTTGTACTAATATTTATGTGTTCAAATAAATTAATAAATAAATGTCATAATTTACACAAACGCAGAGAGTATGAATCAGAAGTCGAAAACTACATATGAAAGCTATATTCAAAAGCGATCACACAATAAAAACAATAGTATTAATGCCAAGCTCATGAGTCGAAAAATAAATAACAAATTCTACTCCGTCAGTGCCGTTGGTTTTGACCTACGTTACTGCAATGTCAAGTCAGAGATATCCGATGTCATAATGCTGATAACCCAAATGAATGCGAGACAAAAAAATTCGCACAAATTTAGAGGGGAAGGTGATGTGTGGTAGTGGATGAACAGACACATAACCTTCGGAATATTAAATATGTGATTTTCTTTCATGTTACGGATTTCCATTCCGGATTCGCTGGGAGTGACTGCTTGTAATTGTGTGGATAAAGTAGTCTAGTCTATGCTGTGGTTCTCTATTCGGAATCGTGAGTCCTCTTTCTGATATAACGTGACTAGTTTTATTACCGTATTAACGTATTATTTTGGTATATTTGAGGGACAAAAAAATATTTTGAACCGTTTGCTGTATCAGTAACCGAACATTTCTAACCATAGATTACAACTATCCCGCAGATCCCCAGTGGAAAGACTGGACCAACCAAAATGCCTCAACCAAACTGTCATTTGCTTTGTGGTGTGGTTCGATTTTTTCGCTTGGCTGCTCCTTCGCCCAAATTCAGTGAAAAGCCAGTGTCACAGTTAAAAGCTGAGGTAGAATGTCACCAGAGTGAGTCGATTCAAAACACATATTTTTTAACAGAAATTATTAGCTACATTCGTAACGAACTAAAGTGTATCTTTGCTAGTGTTTTTGCCAAACTGACATTTGAATATTACTAGTGAAGATTTGTATCCTAAAATGAGGAGCTAGATGAATCAGATGATTAAAGACGCTAGTGTTTTAAGGACCGTATTATTAAGACTAGTTCTGTCATCAACAAAAGAGTATTTCTGTCCCAGACATTTTGTAGGTATAGTGGATCGGAAGTTACCACAGAGCAACGATAGTTGTATTAACTTATCATATGTTGGGACATCATGACTTCGTGAAAGACGTACTATGGATCATACAAAACAGTGTCTTGAAATATAGCTCAAGACTGAAGTCAATGAAAATTCTGTTGTATACTACTTTTGCTATCCTCATAAGCAGTTACGTGTAGTTTACAAGAGAAATGAAGTTATGTTCGCCGGTGTGGTACATTTCCTGCTGCTTCAATGTGCCAATTTGTTCCGTTAAATTCAATAATATGAGAGAAACCACTAAGGATCATAAAATAAGCGGGTTGAGTTGGGAAATGGAATTTTAAAGGAATCGAAAATATTACGACAGATTTCAACTAGTCAAGTAAAAGAATCCACAGACAAGTTTGACAGTTTAACATTGCCAACCAACTACATATGTCTATACAAAATTCATTAGTAACGATTACAGATCACAGAAATAAATTTAACTTACATTCCCGGTTTCGAAGACATGACGCCATGTACGGACTGAGAGCAGAAAATCAAGATTTTCACTGCTGAATTCTGTTATCAGAAATTTCTGAAAGGAAAAGATAGTAGCAGCAAGTTGAGGTCAAAAAATATTTAGTCAATTCAAAGAAGCTTAACTACGTATTCTAAAGACAAACCACTGAATTTGAGCCCTAAATAGTCATAAAACAAGTGAGGAAACAAGTGTTTGGGCGAAATATGAGATTAGCTAGAAATTGGATTGTTCGTTTAATACATATGTTCCCAATTACAAAGTATTGACATAAAGTGGCGCGAATTACCCCTAACTGTCAAGTTTTAATTGATTGGAGAGTAAGTGATCTACGCACGAATTTCTTTCAATAACCCGGGATATTTCATCATGCTATTTTCTGTGTTGATGTTTTGTGCATGAATATTTCATCTTATTGGACAGGAAAAACCTATCCTTCTGGTTAGTGGTCTTATCTTTGATTTCAAACCATTAGGATGTTTAAACCAATAACTTGTTATTGTGGGTAGTCATCACAGAACCACAAGGCAACATTCCATATAATAGATCGATCGGCCATTTCTTTCATTGATTTTTACGATAGAAATTTCGTTCACGAAATATAAAAATTTTCCATGACAAACGGAACTAAAACTGTGATAAATTTCGGAACTTCGTCGTGAAACGCTCCGAAGATCCCCAGTATTCATAGTGCTGTGTATGCCTGGATCCTCCAGCATAGTGTGTAAATGGGACAATGCACAAGTAGTGCTGGAAGGAAAATTACAGCATTCACCAGTCAAGCGGTCATATGAACAGATTATTCCAAACGTCTTTGCAATCGTTATATGACCCGGATGTGATAAAAATTTTGCTGGTAGTGTTCTGAATACATGACAGTTCATTGACTGAACGGAAGCATTTTCTCCTTGAAAAAAAAGTAGTTTGAGAAATCATGTTACTTTAAGCTTACGGATAAAGACAGGTTACATAAACATAATAAACATGTGGAGTGTTGGAACTGTCTTTTCGCAAGACTCCAGAACTAACTTCAAAATGGCAAACACTCATCCATATCAGGGGTTTGATAGCCTTAGTCTAAGCAGTGTCAGGAGTAGGTTTTATCTAAACGATATGAATCTTCATCGACTGAGATGGTTGAGCCACGTGTTACGTATGTCTGAACACCAATTGCCACGACGCTCAATGCTGACTAGTATTAAGGATGGTTGGAAGGGAGTTAGAGGCGGCCAAAACAAAACGTGGCATCAGTCCTTGAAGTAATCAACTTCTGGTATGAGCATTGTTGGCAGATTCAGACTACTTGGTTGGGGTCCGCGTCACTATCGTAACCAATAGTTAGAGACTCTGTGTGACATGGTTCAGAATCGATCACAATGGCGTAGGTGTATACACTGTTTATCTTCCCTTAAACCATGAGATTAAAATTGCTTCATGTCTATCTTTCTTCCTGTACTATATCTTTATATACAATCTTTTTTTATATATTACCACCATTAAATTAAATATGGATTTAGTGTTTATCTTGTTGTGCTAACGAGCTGTGGCGACTTGGACCGATGCATATATGTGCTTGGTTCTACGTCATAGCTGACTGACTGACTACCGACTTTGCTACTCATTATGTAAAGCCACCAACCACAGATTGATAGTTGAGATAGAAGGAACATTGAAATTGAATACGATTACAATGGTCTTGAGTGTTGTTAGAGATATGAGGGTGGTTACCACTTTTCGGTTGCCAACACTGTGAAAGGGTTCTCCTAGAGAAGCCTGGAAAGGAAATTGGGTTAGAGCTGATTTTAGTGACCTGAGTGAGTGACGGCAGTGCCAAAGGGCCAACTGTTTGAGGCTGGTCACACACGATCTTCTTGTGGGTAACTTTCGTGTTAGCTCCTTACTTGTTGGGACCTTACCGCTGGAGACGGATATCCGTGGGATAAGGCAGGGTGTGCATTTTTAGGGTCGATCTTTTCTAACTCCACTCTTCCTTGTGGAAGGCAGCATCGCTGTTATGCTGGTTGTCTGAAGGAAACACCTTACTGCCGTCACACCTCTGTACAGTCAGCAGTAAGACTTCTCCTTCGGACTTTGGGTTTGCTGCTTTTAGTCTTACCGCTCTTCAACGGATCTACCTGGCATGTTAGGACCTTGAGGAACGATTGTTCCAGCCAGTGTAGCCCGACTGTTTCATCACGACACGCAAACCTGACCAGCACGTCAAGGTAGCAGCAACAGTCGGTATTTTTTGGAAGAAAGATTGCGTAAAATCAAATACGGTTGTGAAAAGATGACAGTGGTAGAAACGAAGTAATTGGGATGGACAGGAAAACGACCGCTACCACTAGATACTTTGATCAATAAAATCAATGTTGACCTGTAAACTGCGTGATATGCCGTTGTTTTAGGTACCAACATTGGCAATTCATCTATTAAATCAACCAATTAGTTGTAATGCCATCCGATCGTACCAAGTTTTCTCATTTCGATAAATCGAAACACTCTAGATTATAAATCAACAGTGATTGGAAATACATTTCTTTCCCAATAAAACGATCTACTCAACTTATCTGGGAATTGGGATAATGACCCGGGACTGACTCAGCTTTTTCGATCTCTGAGGACGAAAATAAAGTTTATGATACTACGATAAATTATCATAATTAATTGGTACGACAGTTTCATATAATTTGTTACTCTTGAGTAATCAATATATATTCAGTCATAATCATTACTGTTTGTCTCAATGACTAACTCATTGAACATTCGTTTTTCGGTTGCTGTAGAGATAATCAGTCTTAAATTAACAACAATCACCGTCAAACGACATTCTACTTCAAAAAGTATCCTGAATTAGATTCCTGAATAGTGAAGGAAAAAAAAGAAGAAAAGTAAAAGTAATTACCCTAAATTCATTACAAGCAACAGGGTCATTTAGAAGGTTATCAAAATCTTCCGCCCATGATATTGGATTTGATGACGCAGTTGACGGATTATTAGGTGGCTCTATATTTTCAGTATCTTCATTTTCAATAGTAGAACTAAAACAACTGATTTTTGGTGGTTGTTCATCACAATTTGTTTTTACCTAAATATGATATAAAAATAAATAAATGTCCAACTGATTAACGTTGGTACCACTCGCTATTTCGAAAAAAGTAATATGCATTAATTTAATACGACCTATTGCCCCCAAATGCCCTGGTACGGCCGAGAGTGGGGAGAGTCCGCTCTCCCTCTCGAAATACTCTCACATGGCCAGCGAATATATAGCCTCTGCCAGGGAAGTCCTACTCACTGCCTTCTCGTGGCGGGGGTGTTGTTCAAGAAATTGAGAGGACGAAAAGCGAATGTCTGGCGCTTTAACCGGGTTGGTGGACATGGAAAGTCCACCTAGGGGAGTTGGAAAACCCTAATTCCAAACCAATGGTGTACATGGGCTCCAGTATCCTGAGGGAACAAATGGCATATGAACTAATCGTTGGTCACCGGCTACCATGGGACTGCATCTCCTCACGATGCTCCGCTGCCTTGTGGGTTAGACCTTCATATCAAAGGCTCGGGGTGTGGCCCCCTAGGAAAACCACCTGCTTCGGTCTGGGCACCCGGGCAGTATCACAGCCCTCTCGCAAATAAATGAAATGAAACATTCAACTGACAATTATATTCTCGCTCATACCAGAAACAAAACAATTTGCATTATTACTATTATTATTATTATTATCATTATTATTATTTACCATATCGCTAATTCACCCCCTTTTATCTCCAATTTGTGTAACCTTACTTCTCAACTTATGCAGCAGCTCGCTCTTGGTGGAAACTCTGTTCCATCTAAACGATCTCTAGTCGCTGTTTGGTCGAAAGTGAATGCTTCCACCGATTATGAATACTGAAGCAGTCTTTCTGAAACGACGTACGCCGTTCAAACTGGCTTCCTTCAACGTTCGCACACTAATGCAGATCAGACAACAGATAGGGCTGGCTATGTCTTTGGAAGGTCTTAATGTTGACGTTTGTTGTCTATCCGAGACCCGTATTCAAGACTCTAGTGAAGTACTACAAATCCGCTCTCCATCTGTCGCCTCGAAAAGCTTGTTTCACGTGCGCTTAGCCGGGGACTCTGTGGCATCCTCGTCTGGTCTTGCTGGCGTTGGTGTCGCACTAAGCGCTAGAGCTGAGGCAGCACTAATCGATTGGATCCCCATTAACAGTCGGTTATGTGCTGTTAGATTAGAAAGTTCCATCAAAGTGAGAAGAAATCGGCGTGAGAAACGGTGTCTTTTCGTCATCTCCGCCTATGCCCCGACAGATTGCAGCCCGGATGCAATCAAGGATGAGTTTTACCACCAGTTAACAGTTCTTCTCCAGAAAGCGCGTTCGACAGATATTGTAGTATTAGCCGGAGACTTGAATGCACAGGTCGGGCGTCTAGGCACAGAAGAGAGTCGTTTAGGTGGCCGATGGGGACTTGTTGGTCGCAGGACAGATAACGGGGACCGTTTACTGCAATTGTGCACAGACCACAACCTGTTTCTGGCCAGCACTAACTTCCGGCACAGTCATCGCCGGTGTGCCACCTGGCGTCCTCCCTCTGCATCACAAGTCTGGACTCAGATTGATCACATCGCGATCAGCTACCGCTGGCGTGGTTGTGTACAAGACTGCCGCTCCTTTTGGAGTACCTATCTGGAGTCTGATCATGCCCTGGTCTGCGCCAATCCCATCTTACTTCTCAGTGGCCGAAGGATTGACCACCACCAACGGATCGATGTTAGTAAACTGGCTGCAACTTCTGTTGCAAGTAAGTATCGAGCGGAGCTAGCCTCTAGGCTAGCTACCATCCCACCGAAAAGTATAGATGAGCAGCAGCTACATCTGGTAACTGCCGGAAGCTCTTCCAACTCATCCGAGTCACTGGCAGCAAGAAGTCTGGTGTGAGTGAAACAATCTACGAGGATGACGGGATGCCAATCACTAACATCTCTCGACGTCTTGGACGATGGGCAGAATTTTTCGAAGGGCAGTTCAACTGGCCTGCTGCTCCGGCAACATCAACCAGTTTGTCCTGCCCCCCATGGCCGGTGACGACTGATCCACCAAACGAGGCGGAAGTCGCAAGGAACTCCAACTCTTGAAACGTTAAAAATCACCGGGTCCAGATGACTTATCTCCGGCTCTTTTTAAAGATGGTGGTGACTTTCTGGCTAAGGAACTGACGGTGTTGTTTGCAAAGGTTTGGGAGCAAGAAAGTGTTCCAACATCATGGAATGAGTCGATAGTCGTCCCTATCTTTAAAAAGGGTTCACGTTGTTCCTGTAACAACTATCGGGGGATAAGTCTACTTCCGATTGCGTCCAAACTATTGGCTTCTGTCATTCTTCGTAGGTTGTTTAAAAGCCGAGAACGATTGACTCGCGAGGAGCAGGCTGGTTTTCGTTCTGGTCGAGGATGCATTGATCACATCTTCACCCTCCGCCAAATGTTAGAACACCGTCATACTTATCGCAGGCCAACAATCGTAGTGTTTCTTGATATCAGGGTTGCCTTCGATTCGTTGGACAGGACTGTTCTCTGGGATTGTCTATTGAAGAAGGGTGTGCCTGAGAAGTTCATTAACATCTTAAAGGCCCTGTATACGAACACCTCAGGCAGAGTGAGGGCATACAACCACCTTTCTCCCTTGTTCCATTCGAGCAGTGGGGTTAGGCAGGGTTGCTCAATCTCACCATTCCTCTTCAACTTTGCCATCGACGACATCCTGGAAACAGCTCTGATGGATGTAAGTAATGGCGGTGTGGATATGTTGCCTGGAGAACGACTTCTCGACCTCGAGTATGCGGATGATATTGTCTTACTGTGCGATAATGCCCAAGGCATGCAATCCGCACTTAATCAGTTGTCAATCAGTGTCCGCAGGTACGGCATGTGCTTTGCACCCTCCAAGTGCAAAGTACTCCTACAAGACTGGCAGGATTCTCATCCTGTACTCACCCTAGATGGTGAGCAGATTGAAGTAGTTGAGAAGTTCGTGTATCTAGGTAGCTACATAAGTGCTGGTGGTGGCGTGAGTGATGAGATTGATGCACGTATAAGGAAAGCCAGAGCGGCTTATGCCAATCTGGGCCATCTTTGGCGCCTTCGTGATGTTAGTCTGGCTGTGAAAGGTCGGATCTACAACGCGTCGGTGAGAACAGTTTTGCTCTATGCTTGTGAAACCTGGCCTCTCCGAGTTGAGGATGTTAGATGACTCTCTGTGTTCGATCATCGTTGTCTCCGAAGGATTGCTGACATACAGTGGCAACACCATGTTAGTAATGCAGAGGTTCGGCATCGTGTGTTCGGGCGCAGAGACGATAATTCAATTGGTGTCACCATCTTGAAACACCGACTTCGGTGGCTTGGACATGTTTTACGAATGTCGTCCCAGAGAATTCCACGTCGTGCATTATTTGCCGACTCTGGGACTGGTTGGAAAAAGCGGAGAGGAGGTCAGTGTATGACATGGTGTCGTGGTATGAAAGAAAGCTGCAAAGGGCTAGCTTCTGTTGGTCCTTCACGACTCCCTGGCTGGAGTCCTAGAGATGGTGCAACACGGTGGCTAGAGACGCTATCAGATATGGCTCAGAATAGAAGCCAGTGGCGTGCCTGCTGTAACCTTCTTTTACTTTCTTCATAAAGAGTGGCTATAACTTTCTTAACTGAGAGAGCTCTTCTGGTTGTACATTCCAGTTCCCCCCATCACTACTCTTCTTTTCTTTTTTTTCCTTCTTTTATATACACACATCTTCCTTCTCCTCCCATTCTCATTATTTTGTGTGGCGCATATGTATCCGGTGCCCTTTGTACTAATATATATGTGATTAAATAAATAAATAAATACGACCTTTAACATACAACGAGTAACAAAATAGACAGTTTTTTAGGAAAGAAAATAAATTTCTGGTAATTTAAAACATCAATAATATAATGAACTTGACAAATCAGCTAGTTTAATACTTTTCAATCTGAATTTTTAGTCTTTATCTCTCAAATTATAGAGGAAATGAAACAGAATAAAAATGCTGATACGTATCAAACCAGCTATTATTTGTATAATTTACATGAATATTCTTCGCAGCTGGTTCACTCTTTATCAGCTCGAAAACAAGTCTTTAGCAAAGATTAATGTGAGAAGTACCTACTTAAAACTAAATATTGTAATCTACTTAAATGGTGCCCAGAAAAATTAGATAAAACTCGTGCTGGGAATGTGGAGTAGCAACATACAGCTTGTGAGGAAGGAAATTAATATTAATTTAAGATGAATATGGGGTCAACTGTTAATGCCCTCAAATGCCTTGGTACGGCCAAGAGTGTGGAGAGTCCACTTTCCCTCTCGAAATGCTCTCACATGGCCAGCGAATATATAGCCTCTGCCAGGGAAGTCCTACTCACTGCCTTCTCGTGGCGGGGGTGTTGTTCAAGAAATTGAGAGGACGAAAAGCGAATGTCTGGCGCTTTAACCGGGTTGGTGGACATGGAAAGTTCACCTAGGGGAGTTGGAAAACCCTAATTCCAAACCAATGGTGTACATGGGCTCCAGTATCCTGAGGGAACAAATGACATATGAACTAATCGTTGGTCACCGGCTACCATGGGACTGCATCTCCTCACGATGCTCCGCTGCCTTGTGGGTTAGGCCTTCATATCAAAGGCTCGGGGTGTGGCCCCCTAGGAAAACCACCTGCTTCGGTCTGGGCACCCGGGCAGTATCACAGCCCTCACACAAATCAAATGAGATTTGTGAGGCGAGTATGTATTTGGTGCCCCTTTGTACCAATATTTGTGTTTAATTAAATAACAACTGTCAACACATTTTCATTACGTTACTTTATGGACTTTTAATACACTTTTACTAAGCTGTGTACTTAGTGACAGTTACTCAGTTCGTAAACTGTAATCATCGTAATCGATCAACTTAAAAGTATTTTTAATGTTATTGGGAACATCATCAACAGAGCTTCCAACACGAAACTCGACTTCTCACCCTAGTCAGCGAGGCAGGGAGGAAGATTATGGAAGTAGTCTTGTTCCCAGTATTGAGATTGAGGTTGCGAAGTATTGGCTTGGTGCAATAGCATATTAACTTACGAATGGGTAGAGACATGTCATATAGTTCTGATAAGGATATATATATATATATATATAAAATGGTAATTTAAGGATTATAGTATCGAATCCATAAATAATTTGCTAACTTTCAACTAGCTTTTTATTTTTTTTATTTATTTATTTAAACACATAAATATTGGTACAAGACATTCGCTTTTCGTCCCCTCGCTTTTGTGAACAACACCCCCGCCACGAGAAGGCAGTGAGTAAGACTTCCCTGGCAGAGGCTATATATTCATGGCCATGTGAGAGCATTTCGAGAGGGAGAGTGAGCTCTCCCTACTCTCGGCCGTACCAGGGAATTTGGGGACTAGCTTTTTAACTGAACTAGTACTATTTACGTTTGGGAAGTGAAAACGAGCGAGTATTTCACTAATGACAGTGTGTTCGAAACAAAAAGACAATTCGAAATTCAGACCATTATGGTCCACTTAAAAAATTAGTTTCCTAGTTGCTCATGGTATTTGTTAGCATATTCCAAGACTGAAAGGTAATCTAGTGAAATGGTACGTCTGACTACATACAAGGATGTTTAAGATTTAAATGAAATCAGCAAGGTTCAACTATCTTTAGTTTACATAGATCTAATATCGTTTAGTTCAATTTACTACAATAAAGACGGAAACATTTGGACTTACCGTTTCCAAAGAATTCTTTGAACTCACAAATCGTGAACTTAAAGATGAAGTGACCTTCAAAAACTTTGAGATCAAGTTAGGATTTATTGGTTCAGGAAGAGAATTACGAGATCTTTTAGGCTGTAAGTGTGGAAATATGGTAAGGAAAAAAATGAAATGGCTGAGATACTATGTATTTCAAGTAAAGAATTATATATATTTGCAAAAAGTGAATTTAAAACAAATGAACCAGTTGATTACTGAATCAAGACATCAGTTGTCAACTAAAAATAGGAACTATTCAAAAACTCAGAATGAGCGAATAGAGAGACTAAATATGACACGCACATTCGAAATCGAATTTCAGTAAACTATGACTAACGATATACAGTATAAACAAGGCGAATCGATCCTAAAATATCCTTGAGGGACATATAAGTGAGGCAACAGAACATGTTGTTTCCAAGTGGATATCATCAACCACAACTATTAAAAAAACCCAAATCAGTTATACATGAGGTTTGTTTTAATTGTATGATATCATAAAAATCAGAAAATGTACAGGAAGTTATTGACTATAGGAATGCTAAAAGATATGTATCAAATTCCTTGCAAATATTGTTCCCATTGAAACGATGGAGGTCTGAAATAAATCATCGTGATACTCATAGATTGACAAATAAGCCGCTTAGTGCATATTATCTGCCAACAAAATAACGACTTAGTTTTAGTGGTTTTTCGTTTATATTGAGGACTTAATGGATCTATCTTGGTTCGAATGTAGTCTTATTACGCGAAATACCCTATGTGAAGCAGTCGATCCACTTTTAGGATATCAATGACGAAAAATGTGTTATTTTGCAGCTAGAGATATATCATACGCATATTCGGTTGGAAAATCAAGACAGAATTAAATACAACGAATCGACAAATCCTAAGATAAAACGAAACATAAAGTTGATTCTATTGATAACTAGTATATCGACTAGTCATAATCAACGTGGAGCCTGGGATAATTGTGTGTTGGTTGAAGTTGCCAAAATCACATGAATAAGACTGAATAAAAGATGTAAGATAGGTAGAAATAATGAAGTAGCAGTAAAGGTTAGAAAGGCTAAATAACGGAAATATGCTTCAGAAAGATTAGGAAGGAATGTATGAAAGAAAACTAGGATTCAGGATCAAGAACCACACTACCCTGAGTTTTCAAATGCTGGTCCCGGTAATCGCGTGGATCTTAAGAAGATAGTCTACACCTACTGCAATAATACAGTTTAATATACAATAGTCAATTACGAGTTCGGCTATTCAGTTTAGAGCAGCCACTGAGTGAGGAATAGTGGCATTACCCAGGTATTGAAGTTACGGTCAGTCATACACAGCGTAGAATTTGGCACATGTGTACGTCGCCACACCCCGTTAGCCCAGCAAAATCGAATTGCCAGAGCAAATCTCGAAGTAGTGAAATTAGTAATATGATGAACAAAAACACAAGTGGGGACGATCGAATGTATTTAAACAAAAAATTACAGAAACCTTTGTAAAATCTGAGAACCATACAGTAAATACTTAGTTTGCAAAATATCAGTCAATTTTCTAAAACCTGACTGTTCCTTCGCAAATGTCAATCAATCGTCTCAGACTTCACCGTTCCTTCATTTCCATACCCATTGCTTTCTGTTCCCATTTCTTCCTTCTCGAACTTCTGTTGCCAGACATTCTAGTCCTGACTAGCGCTATATACTACTTATGTCGATATAAGAAGCACACACCACAGTAACAGTATTAGTAGTAATAGAAAAGATTAAACATTGGAAATACAATTCAAGAAAATAGAAATTATTAAAGTATAAATAAATCGTGGTCGATAGATCGTAATTCGAACCTGTAACCTATTAATTGAAAGAATGTTTTAAACAACAAGCCACTATTCTACTAAGCCAGGCACACTTAGAAACCTGCCTTTAAGAAGCTAAAAGCTAATACTGCTGAGTTGCAACTCTCTATGACCGAATATGAAGGCAGAGACATTCACTCTTGGCCACTTCATTTATTCTATGCAACTACAAATTTTTCTCACTCTAACAGTTAAAATTTGGTTAATTGTGATATGTGGATTCACGCGTAGTTACCTAACAACAAGATAATCATGTATACATTACCCCGCTGGTATTTTTGACTGCAGTTGAAGGATGTATTAACTTGACCTGAAACAAGTCCACGCCAGGTCCAACAATGGATATAAATTAATGGAATAATTGACAGATCATTAAGGTAGAGGCGGTATCCATTTACACCATTTTTAAAAAATTACAAAAAGTACATTAAAGCAATGACGATCTATTTTACCGAAAAGCGTTTGTCCACCAAAGAGTCGCCAGGGTGACATTGAAAAACATTTACCTGATTAGCACGATAGTTTGGATCCTGGAAACTTGGTGCTATTGAATTTGAATTCATGTGAAATTCTGTCGAAGAAATATCAGCCGAACTGTGATAAATTTCGGAACTTCGTCGTGAAACGCTCCGAAGATCCCCAGTATTCATAGTGCTGTGTATGCCTGGATCCTCCAGCATAGTGTGTAAATGGGACAATGCACAAGTAGTGCTGGAAGGAAAATTACAGCATTCACCAGTCAAGCGGTCATATGAACAGATTATTCCAAACGTCTTTGCAATCGTTATATGACCCGGATGTGATAAAAATTTTGCTGGTAGTGTTCTGAATACATGACAGTTCATTGACTGAACGGAAGCATTTTCTCCTTGAAAAAAAAGTAGTTTGAGAAATCATGTTACTTTAAGCTTACGGATAAAGACAGGTTACATAAACATAATAAACATGTGGAGTGTTGGAACTGTCTTTTCGCAAGACTCCAGAACTAACTTCAAAATGGCAAACACTCATCCATATCAGGGGTTTGATAGCCTTAGTCTAAGCAGTGTCAGGAGTAGGTTTTATCTAAACGATATGAATCTTCATCGACTGAGATGGTTGAGCCACGTGTTACGTATGTCTGAACACCAATTGCCACGACGCTCAATGCTGACTAGTATTAAGGATGGTTGGAAGGGAGTTAGAGGCGGCCAAAACAAAACGTGGCATCAGTCCTTGAAGTAATCAACTTCTGGTATGAGCATTGTTGGCAGATTCAGACTACTTGGTTGGGGTCCGCGTCACTATCGTAACCAATAGTTAGAGACTCTGTGTGACATGGTTCAGAATCGATCACAATGGCGTAGGTGTATACACTGTTTATCTTCCCTTAAACCATGAGATTAAAATTGCTTCATGTCTATCTTTCTTCCTGTACTATATCTTTATATACAATCTTTTTTTATATATTACCACCATTAAATTAAATATGGATTTAGTGTTTATCTTGTTGTGCTAACGAGCTGTGGCGACTTGGACCGATGCATATATGTGCTTGGTTCTACGTTATAGCTGACTGACTGACACTTGTATAAACAATAAATATTTCGAAGTGATGTGGAGGTCAAACATGAGACCCAGAGATAGAAAACTAAATACTTTGACGCCTGAGAATCCATTTAAAAGCAAGCAAAAACAAACTATACTTCAACAAGATAGAAAAAAAGAATAGGAAATCATGTTGTTATCAATGGCTCAGTGCATGAATGCAATAAAAGAAACTAAGGACTTATAATAAGCAAGTGCCCTGTGGAAGTCGTGGAAAAAATGCATAATAATAACATAATTTATCCCAAAATTATTATCTTAAAGTACCTAGAAAAGAGGTTATTTAGATTTGATTTTAATCTCTTCGAACACACTTTAAATAACTATGGTAATGCTACACGTACGTTATATAGGAGCGTGTATTACCCAGAAACTGTGAAATTACGTGCCTAACAATAATACCTAACGAAAAATGCTTAGGTATGTGTAAGAATTGTATAATGGCTGACAATTTAATGATATACCCTACATCATAAACAGGATAGGAATGGAACTATGCTGAAAATCTGCGAAAAAATGAATATGTGTATACACGAATAACCATAACTTACCAAGGTTCCCACTGACTTTCATCGTGTTTGTATTACCTTTAGTCTTATTGCGAGTAACAATGTAAAGAAACTTTTCATCGAAATCAACATGACCAGCTGAGTACAAACAGCTAGCCGGGTATTTCGCAGTGTATGTGTCATGAAGAAGAACCTGGAGAACACCTAAACAGATATCGACCAGACATATTGATATCGCACGGACATGTATTTTATTAATTACAGAGTTAGTTTTCCTCCTTAGAATTGATAGTTCTTCAGTACATGACTTAAAATCAGTAGGCACCAATACACAGCCTGCATAAACAAACACGGAGGTCGTTCTACTATAAGCTTTGTGTTTTGAACTAGTCATACAGTGTGAATTCTGATGACTGGATTCCAAAGGACAAATGATGCATTGGCTAAACTTTGATTCCTGTGACTCAACCTAAAAAATACATAAGAGTTGGAAGCAGGAAAACCTCTATGAACAACTTTTCATGGCATCGCCAAATCAACGAGGCAACTTCTTCGTGAGTAACATTAATCACATTCACACCGTTCACTTTGAGCAATATATCGCCAGCCCTAACCCCTGATTTTTCTGCACTAGACCCAGTTAAAACATGATCTATGAGGCAGGGACGTTCGTTCTTCAGACGAAACCCATAACCACTTGGCGACCTAGGAATCTCAACTACTCTCCGCATTAAACAGCTGCCAAGTGGTTGGGGACATTCGACCTAGAGAAAGGACATCGCGGTGACGAACAAATAAACAATTAAATTCTTCGTGAGGTATGTCGTACAAAATATACAGAAGACCTCTGCAGACGAGTCTCTTAAGCCATTTGTTCCTTTTTCAGCTGTAAATAATACTCAAAACAATGATACCATAATTTATGGAAGACCTTAGGGCGACGCCGATGTGACCTTGAGTGTCCACCTAATTACTAGGGCTAAACGTGAGATATTAGGCAGCGTGAAGCATAATGATTATGAATTACAATTAGCATTTAAGGCCATAAATTATATTTATGGTTTCCATCGCGAACTGACATTAACCCAAATGCCAAGACGATACTTAGACAAATGGGTGAGTGAATGTTATGATAAATCTGATTGATTGTTCCATTAATTATAGTCTCACCATTCTGAGGATTATTTAGTTTATAGTGTGACTGTTCTAGATTACCAATGCTCAACATGGGTGTAATCTGAGATCGATAAGCGAACACACCAATGATAAGTGAAACGCTCACCACCGCACTAAATTCTTTGACCTTGTATGACTGTCTTTGTTTTATCCACCAATCACAATCTTATGTTCATTCTAACACAATATTCTCCCTTTTGACTCATTTTTCCTATTCTCCAGTTACTGTTCGGTATGTCATTTATATTTCACCTTTTCCCTATGTAATAGACTACTGTTTATTCGTATACTAATGTTGTTAATTTACGTTTTAGAAACAGATAAAGTCTATTAAGCCAAATAGCTTACTCGTTCTGACTTTGGCGAAACCAAGACTCTGTATTCGACAGTTTAGAGAATAGCTTAAAGTTAACCCTGTAGGAAATTGCTTCCTACAAAGTTTCGAACAGTAAACTTCGATATACTTACTGAAATGGCTCCTAATAAATACTACGATCCCGATGATATTCCAGAGTTATCACCCCATCGTCTGGGAGTTTATGATGAGGACCAACTTGAAAAGGGCAAACCCGAAACTAATAGCATGATAGAATTAGACTTGGCTAGACTACGTATAACTCAGTTAGAAAAAGAAATTGAGCTAGAAAAGTTACGTCGCCAGGGAAGTGAGGGTTTCGGTCGATCAATAAACAACAGCGAGGATGTAATATTAAAAAATCTGTATTTATTAAAAAGGGAAATCTTAAGATTCGACGGTACACCGACAAATTACTGGAATTTTATTAGAAATTTTGAGGAATGCATCGGATGCGAGAATATTGGATTTAGAGCTAAACTAAATTACTTGATTCAATATTGTGACGGCGAAGCGAAAGCCGCCATTCTTCATTGTGCTATACTAGAACCAGAGGTAGGCTATCATCAAGCCCTAAAGCTTTTAGAAGAAACCTTTGGTCAAAAGCACGTAATAGCACGCACGTTCATCGACAACTTGCTAAATTTTCCCAATATAAAAAGGAACCAACTAGATGGTTTAAGAAAATTGTCCCGGGAAATGCAAGCATGCTGTTTGACTCTCGAACAAATGAATTACGTTTCTGACCTAAACTCTACCAGAACTATTGAAGCTATGGTTCTGAAATTACCGACACATGTTCAACAAAAGTGGCTAAAGACAGCTTATAAGATTATCAGACGAGGTCATGAGCCTCTGTTCGCCGACCTTACTGCCTTTGTAAAGGAACAAGCCGATATGGCTAATACTCGATATGGATTACTCGTCAACCGCGGTAGTAATAGTGACAATAGGGATGTTGGGGTTTTAAAAGGTAGAATTAGTGCAGATTACAATGCAGCAAGGATATCCTATGCGAGTACTAATGATGACAATGTCTCCTTACTTAGTTTATCCTGTTTGGAGTGCTCAGGTAATCATTCTTTAGATCAATGTCAAAAGTTTCAAGACATGAATGTTAGAGAAAGGAAAAAAATTCGTTCTTAGACACAAGTTATGTAATGTTTGTCTGAAAGCTAACCATGTAGCAAAAAACTGTCGATCGCCGAGGTCATGTGTTGTTGAAGGATGCGGTTGGAGACATCATACCCTATTACACGAGAAGCAGGAAAAACAGAGAGATAGCAATAGTGATGTTTACATTAATACTCAGTTATGTACGGAGGGGAGTGTTAAGCGTATGCAGAGACCAGTAGCATTTGCAGTGGTGCCTGTATGGATAAAAAATGGTGAGAAGATTATTCAGACTTGCGCCTTGCTAGATAGTGGGTCAGATACGTCCCTCATCGTTGATGATCTGGCTGAGGAGTTGAGCCTTGAGGGAAAACCAACAACGGTGTCTTTAAAAACTCTTAGTAATGACTCGTCATTGATATCCAAGAAGGTTGATGTAGAGTTGCACTCGATAGATTTTTCGTCATCTGTTAAGGTGCAGAAAGTGTTGACAGTCAAAAAACTACCGTCGGTTCACAGGACTGTGCCAACGGCAAATCAAATGGCAACCTGGTCTCATTTAAAAGACATAAGTTTTCCGAGTATAGAAAACGAGAATGTCAAACTGTTGATTGGGTGTAGTGTGCCGAATGTACGCGAGATGAAAGAGATAAGAACCGGAAATACGAATGAACCGTCTGCCGTGAGGACTCTATTAGGTTGGACGCTGTTCGGTCCCTACAGGGAACTTCATGAGAACAGCCGTGTACTTAATTACCTCTCAGACAAAGAGGAATTAGAGGATAAGTTTGAACAATTGTACCTAACTGAATTCAAAGATTCGTTTAGTTGTACTACATCGATGTCTGTAGAAGATCGTACAGCACCCAGCGCTATATCACATCCATTGCAAAAGTTAAAAGGGCATTATCAAATAGCTCTGCCTTGGAGGCTCGAACACAAGTTACCTAGTAATAAGAAATTAGCAGAACGCAGACTTAGCTGTTTAAAAGGTCGACTTATTCGAGATACGAAGTTGCTCCAAGACTGTACGAGCGCTATGACTCAGTATATAGAACGAGATTATGCCGAAAAGATAAACGATAACCACGTCGATGGGCGAATTCGGTATCTTCCTCATCACAATGTCTTTCAACCCAAGAAGCCTAACAAGTTAAGAATAGTTTTTGATTGTGCAGCTCAGTATGCTGGAACGTCTTTGAACAAGAATCTTTATACTGGACCTGATATAGTCGATAACCTAGTAGACGTATTTACCAGGTTTCGGCAACGACCGATAGGTCTTACGGCGGACATTGAAGCCATGTCCCATCAAGTAGTATTTCCGGCGCATGATCGAGATGCTCTCAGGTATTTGTGGTGGCCAGGTGGGGACTTAGAAAAGGAGTCAGAGATCTATAGAATGAAAGTCTATCTGTTCGGAGCAACCTCATCGCCATGTAGCGTCACGTTCACCTTGCAGAAAACGAATTCTGACAATCAAGATGAATTTCCCAGGGTTGTTAGGCACTCAGCTGAGGGACAGTTTTATGTTGACGACTTATTGATAAGTAAGGATGCTATAGAAGAAGCTAAACTGACGTATTCACATTTCAAAAGACTCATAAGTTTGGGAGGATATAATTTAACTAAATGGGCTAGCAATAATATTGAAGTGTTGGAGTTCAACCCAGAGGAAGACCGTACTGAAGGAAACGTTACCGTCTGCGAGTTTAATGGGACGAGTAAGCGAACTCTGGGAATAGAGTGGAACATCCTAACAAAAAGAATCATGTTTCAAAGCTCGTGAGTATCACGGAAACCTAACCAGAAGAAATATTTTGTCATACGTAGCATCTATTCGTGATCCAGTAGGGCTTATAGCCTTAATAATACTACCAGCAAAAATGACTTTACATGATACCTGTCGGCAGAAATTAGACTGGGACGCAGGGTTACACATAGATTGTCAAGCGAAGTGGAATATTTGGCGTAGACACACAAAAGAGTCGAACTACTTAAGAATACCAAGATGTTTGAAACCAGGGTTTGAACCATCATCTCTGATTCATTGTTTTACTGATGCTTCTGAGCTTGCGTATGATGTTGTTACGTATATTCGTTATGAAAGTGTTTCTCGTCAGATTCATTGCTCCTTTAGAGTTGCTTCTCTAGAACTAGTTACTATGCTCAGAATGGAATTAACAGTATGTGTTTTCTGTACTAAAGTCGGCAAGTATGCAAAAGAACAGTTAAATATTCCCATTTCATCGGTCATCTATTGAACTATTCTAAGAGCGCTTTTATTTCAAAGTGTGCCGATCGATGAAGCTTTAAGGATATTAAATATTAAGTGACGGATGATCCTGGCACCCTAGAGGCTCTTATACCGGATAAATCGTTGTTGACTTACAGAGGATTATCACCCGACGATGTTTCTGTGGATAAGACTTTATTATACAATAAAAGATGGAAAGGAGCTCGGAGGTTAACCACCGCATTTTGGTATAGGTGGATAAGAGAATATCTAACGACTCTCCAAACAAGAGATAAATGGTTGAACACATACAAGAATTTACAACCGGGCGACCAAGTTCTCGTTAGTAGCTTTGAAACGAGCAGACGTCTATGGTCTAAAGCCATTGTCGAACAGGTAAGCTATGGCCCAGTTGGACGAGATCGTGTAGCCAGGTTGAGAATGGCAAACGAAGAAAGCTTTCGGGATGTGCGGAGCCTCTCTCTACTGGAAGAAGTCGGTTATCTGACGGTGACATACGACGACGGACGTGGTTCGCGTTTCGGGGGGAGTGTAAAGTGAAATCGATAAGCGAACACACCAATGATAAGTGAAACGCTCACCACCGCACTAAATTCTTTGACCTTGTATGACTGTCTTTGTTTTATCCACCAATCACAATCTTATGTTCATTCTAACACAATATTCTCCCTTTTGACTCATTTTTCCTATTCTCCAGTTACTGTTCGGTATGTCATTTATATTTCACCTTTTCCCTATGTAATAGACTACTGTTTATTCGTATACTAATG
The DNA here is from genome assembly GCF_000237925.1 of Schistosoma mansoni. Taxonomy (NCBI): domain Eukaryota; kingdom Metazoa; phylum Platyhelminthes; class Trematoda; order Strigeidida; family Schistosomatidae; genus Schistosoma; species Schistosoma mansoni. Next base: position 12,218,950 of record NC_031497.1, read on the forward strand.
TTGTTAATTTACGTTTTAGAAACAGATAAAGTCTATTAAGCCAAATAGCTTACTCGTTCTGACTTTGGCGAAACCAAGACTCTGTATTCGACAGTTTAGAGAATAGCTTAAAGTTAACCCTGTAGGAAATTGCTTCCTACAATGGGAAAGAGCTAAGTAAGTCGGTCTTTACACAGTAGCTCTCTATGTTTTCGACATTTGATGCTGACCACATTAGTTTTAATGGACTCACCTAGGTGAAGGCGCTCGGTAGTGCATCCTCACCTGATCACGAGTGGAAATATCGTGATCAACATACCCTGCAATCGCTAGCCAGGTTAAATCAGTCGATCCACGATATATTGATAACCTCTCAAATATATCTTCGAACCTCTTGCATCTGTTTTTTGATTTCGCCTGGTGGGTACGATTCACAATAGGTGTTATTGGCTAAAACGTTGTAAAACCCCAAATTCATGTGACACATTCAACACGCAAGGAAAAATAAAGAACCTGAAATACAACGTAGAAAGCACCAACTAAATCTTACATGATGGGGAAACTCTGGGTGGGGTGGAAACTTTCACATTGCTGGTCAGCAGCACCATCGATGAACAGGGAGGATATAATGTGGATGTGAATGCAAGGGCAGGAAAAGCACGGGTAACATTCCTACAATTGAGGACCACGTATATCTTAATACACCTGCCAACATCAAAAACAGCATCTTAGATGCATACGTCAAGACAGTTCTATTGTACGGAGCTGAAACACAGAACTGTCACGACAATCATCAAAACAGTTCACGTACTTATGGACAATCTTTCACGCAAGATACCCAATGTCTGTTAGCCAGATATCAGTAGCAACAGCCTACTTTGGGAGAGAACGAACCCGCTTCCTTCTGAGAAGGAGATTATAAAAATACTCTAGAAGTTGATAGGGAATACATTGCCGAAATAGCCAAACTGCATCATGAGGCCAGCCCTAACTTGGAAGGGAAACAGAAGGGAGGAAAGCCCAAGAACTCACTGTGTTAGGAATTTGAGACAGACATTGAAAGAATTAGTAGCTACTGGAAGGGATGGCTCAGGATAGATTTTGGTTGAGAACACTGGTGAGCAGCTTGTCATCCTTCACAAGGAGAAACAGGCGTATGCAATTCACTAAACTGCATGGTTCCATGGTTCGCCAGTATACGTGCATTTGTAACGGCTGGGTGATTTTTAAAACATACTTATTTAAGTATCGCCTCAACTATTGTGTTGCGCGGTATCCGGTAGCTAACAATATTTCTGCGTTGTTTTGTTACTTCCTCCATTTATCTACCAGTTGCACCATTATACTAATCATTTCCAATAGGGCCTCTTTGAAACGAGACTTTGTTTTTTGACAGTGATTGTGCAATTGATGGTCCTTCTGTTGAACGAGTAAGTGAAGCAGGTGTTCACAAGTTCAGATTACATACTCTCGTTACATTCACCAGCGAAATTTCAGAAGTCGTAGTGAATACCGAAAAATCTTGGCAAATGTATCTCGTCACGTTCAACCCTCAGATAAACTTGCAGCTGAACAAGTTGGAATTTAGACTGTTAAGTAGAATCTGAGATTAAGGAATGATATATTCAGAGAGTCTTTCACTCATTGTACAGGCTACATCATAACCCTCTAAATCCCACAGACTTTCCGTGTTAATGAAAGGTAATTTCAACATAAAAAAATCGAAAATAACTCCCCACAATGTAAGGGTTTGTCCCCTACTGAAATACTGCTCAATCATAATCATTCGCATACTTTCCTTAAACCAACAGTAAATTGAGAAAGTACAAAGCCACAACTATCATATATGAAATGAAGTGAAGCACGGCAACTTAATCCACCATATTTACGATGAAGTAAACTTAAATTCTCCGAATTTAATCTAATCAAACTGCAGTACATTGTGATAATTTAAAGTTTGCCAAATATGGTAGTCATAACCATCGGAATCATGATTGTGTATTAAAGATATCGAGAACATCAAATTAATCAGACCAGGTTTCTTTGTTATGCACTATGCAATGGAATGGCCTACCAATAAACATACGGTCAAGTGAAACGCTTACTTAATTTAATTCCTCCTCAAACAGCGTTATGGACCAATTTGGAATCTCCTACATTCTCGACAGAGCTTGCCTAAATTGAGCTACACTTGACAAAGTCTGATTGGAGTTAATATTTCAGACGCTATATTAATCAAACTGATTCCTCTTTGATTGTCACAAGAGGACTTTTGTTCTTTCTTGTGGACTGGCACAATCAGTGATTGGGACCATTCAGGTGGGATTACGCCCAGTTCCTAAATCCTACATAAGATCTTAGTCAATCTCACTGCTAATTCTGGACCATCATCTTTGAAAATCTCAGGTGTAAACCTGTCAGACCCTGCTACCCTCCCTCGATGAGTGTACCTATTTATCCGAGTCTTTACTGTTTCATGCTGTCGGGTAGAGCTGGGGTGACTGTCTACTGGGATCCAGTCTAAAAAAGCCAATAATGCCCTAGGACTCAATGCTATACCTACAATAGCGATGCCATGGGAAGCGGCATCCGGGTTTCCAGATACAGGAGGTCATGGAAGGTGATTGGCTTGAGACGCCTAATAAACTTGGTTTGTATTTGTTTATTTATTTAAACACATAAACACTGGTGCAAGGATGCACAAAAGACATATGCACGACACAAATCATTCAGTTAGTGTGCGGACTGGAATACTGCCTGCCTGCCTAGACCAAGATACGTAGTTCTCTTAGGAGGGACTGCCCGAGCGTTTGACCTAGAGGTCTAATCTTCAACAACTATAGTGAACTTGACCATTAGTCACTTCTACACAATTGTGGACTTTCGTGAGGAAATATGTCTTCACAGTACCAATGCTCTAAATAAAGAAAACTGGGGTGTACATTTAAGAAACAACAAATTTACGTGAACAAAATCGGAGAAAGAAGGGTATTACAGTGTAAGATCCATTTTGAAGGTGAAAATGCCTCCATGTATAAATTTGCAACTTCTTAATGATTTCTTTATTTGTGCATATTGTTAATCCTTTTGATGCCAATTGAGATTGTAATATTTCATTTCATAATAGTTTTCTCAGTTTTTCTGTTACTTTCACTGGGTTTCTATGTTTCTGCTTGAACTGTATCTAATTTGTTTTAGTTGATATTATTCTGGCGGCTGCCATATTGATTGTGCTGTTTGATTTGACTGGGATCGTGCATTTTGGTTGTAAATTGGAGCACTTTCCCAGAATTTGAAACACTTTGTGTTCTAGAGCAACCTCTCAAACGGAATTTTTACTTGATCTATCCAGAAAAGATAGAACAACACTTTTATTTATTTATTTATTTAAACAAATAAATATTGGTACAAGGAAGCACTAGATACATATGCGCCATACAAATTTCATTCGATTTGCTTGAGGGCCGTGATACTGCCCAGGTGCCCGAACTGAAGCAGGTGGTTTTCTTAGGGGCCCACACCCGGAGTCTTTGAACGAAAGATCTGATCCACAAGGCAGTGGAGCATCGTAAGGAGATGCAATCCCATGGTAGCCGTTGACCAACGATTGGTTCACACGCCATTTGTTCCCTCAGGATACTGGAGCCCATGTGCACCATTGGTTCGGAATCAGGGTTTTCCAACTCCCCTAGGTGAACTTTCCATGTCCACCAACCCGGTTAAAGCGCCAGACATTCGCTTTTCGTCCTCTCAATTTCTTGAACAACACCCCCGCCACGAGAAGGCAGTGAGTAGGACTTCCCTGGCAGAGGCTATATATTCATGGCCATGTGGGAGTATTTCGAGAGGGAAAGCGGACTCTCCCTACTCTCGACCGTACCAGGGCATTTGGGGGCATTCCGCGGACAGTTATTCTTCACCAAACACAGTTTGGATTTTATACCCAGTTTAAAAAGCAAAACTAGGAGATTTATCGGTAATTAAACATTTAGAAAATGTGGAATTAGCGTGTTCTATTAGAGATCGCAAAACTGTCCAGTTATTTGCACTTGGCGATTGCAGATCCTCGATAGTTCATCCTCCAACTGAAATCATGAAACAAGAATGGGTACTGTTTTAAAAACTATGTCAACTTTCAAAACTGAATTAATCAGTTGAACTGCGATAATGAATATGCAAATGAAATATTCACCTAAGACACTATAATGAACTCCAGATTTCTAACTTGTTTGGTGATATATATGACTTTGGTAGCATTCAGTTATTGCTTGAACCCAGCAAAATCAACGTTTTGAAGAAAAAACAAATTCAAGTTCTAGACAAAAATACAAGGACTACTACTTAGTTATAGACTAACTGGTAAAAATGTTGAGATGTTGCTAGATTTCGATTCAATGTATCTAAAGGTATAGTGGGAGTCTGTACTAGGTGTTAGGACACCATTAGAAATGTAGTAAACGATTATTTTCCAACTATCGTGGAGTATGTAGTTTTAGGTGGATTAGGTAATCATCAAGATTATATTACGAGTGATTAATAGAAAGTGTCTGGTACTGAGTGACGGGGTTACAATCAAATGAATATTGATTTTCACATGAATGCAAATATGTCTCGTTTAATAGTACCAAGTGGCATAGATTCGAAGCTACATAACCTAGCATCTCAGGATAAAGATAATTTACGAACACACATAATTAAAGTACTGAAATTGGTAGAAATGGTAATAGTATATTAGTAAATAGCACAAAACTTACAAAGCTAACTAGTTTCTTACAAGAGTTCTTGAGTTGTGCAAGTTGTGTTGTCTTCTCCTGTTGCTCTAATAATGCTTTATCGATCAGTTTTTGTGTCTGACTAACTCTTGTTCTAGCCAGTTCTGCTTGACGTCTATAATCCAAAAGTCGATCAGTCAATCGATCTAAGTATCCTATTCTAGTTCGTATCATCATTAATTGGCTTAAAGAACTTTAAATAAACAAAAAAAGAAGTCATAAACTAGTTACATGTGGTAGATATTTCATATTTAGACCATAGAGTAGTAATTACTAAAACTACCTGGTAGTCAGCTTAGTCAAAGCTTCTTTAACAAGTTCAATCATTTTAGATATGTCGTTTGATGTATATGACAGCAGATCATTTGGAGCATTCTAAAAAACATAAGCAAAAATAAAGTATGAAAGCATTACGTATATTAACAACAATGAAGAGGTTTAATGCATCTGAGTTCTTATTGAAATCTATAATTTCTTGACATATCTTCAATTATAAATGATGGATAAGAAGGGATTTAAGGCATATTTTCGTATCGAATAGAAGTTATATGCCATCCAGTATAGGTAGTTAAAGAAACCGATATTCAGCTAGTTAAAGGGTAGTAAGTCGTTTGAACTATTAATATATTTAGATATCATTGACTTCACAACAACATAAGATAATGATGAAGCTGGAAGAATGTTCATTTACATATTTGATCTGTTCTAAATGGCCTAGATAACAAATCATCTTAAAAGTAGGAAATGTCTACATATGACATGATTAACAGACTGACACTGTAAAATACCTCCACACAATAGATGTGAATTGGAGTTTCGTATACGACTACTGAATACATTTCTATCACTAACCACTGCTCCGCGAAATAGTAAGGACTATCCGTTGGAAGTTCAGGAAAAGTGAGTTGATTTTTTCGACATCACACAGTAAAAAAGGGATAGAAATAGCAAGTATAAACTGATCCGAAGAAGATAAAAACAAGAGGAATGTTAAAAAAACTAATGCAATGCATTAAGTAATAGTAGCGTAATATTCAAACATTTGGACATTAGTTTGGATTCAGTAACAATCCTAAATAGGCTTTGCTTTCCGGATAAGATTACGTACATATTGATCTACTGCGTTGAAGTTTTATTACTGGTGCTCAGACTCATGTCTCAGTCAAATAAGCAAACTATTAAGGAGTGCTGACCTGAATAATTATATTTGATACTTATTTCTTAAAATTAATAAGATAGTTGCATATTTCATTCGCTTCTTAGATAATGATACCACAAATAAACAACAGACTAGTTTTATATATAAATGTAACGTTTCAGACGGATTTATTTTATACTGCAAAATGAAGTGATATCATCTTTGAAGAAGCATGAGGAACATAATACAAGTTACAAAAACGTGTATAGGAAACTATAGATATTATGTACATATAATAGTATTTTGATAACGAGCATTTAATTTATTAATAAAACATTTTTCAACCTGTATGATCATATTCTGAATAGTATCACAACGAACACCACCGGAAGATTTGAACACATTACGTCCAGTTCTGCTGAGCTGATTTTCACTTTCATTATCTAATCGTTCGAATAAATCCTCCTGAAAACGTTGAAGAAACGCATTCAATTCAAGTAGATCATTTAAAAGAGCTTGACGTCCATCAGCAGAGTCTAAAAGATAACGAGCAGATGCACCAGAAGCAACTATCGGTTTTCTTTCGTCTATTGACAATGTAACATTAGACTGACTGGCAGCATCAACGCTTGGATTATCTGGCATTCCGGATGAAGAGGTTGATACTATGTTTTCCCTTTCAATTTCAATGTTTTCCACAGATTCTACATCAAAAGGACCAAAATCTATTGCCCCTACTTCGTTTTCATCCCACAAAATCTACATCAAGTACAAAATACGTAGTTATTTACAGATAACACATTGAGGAAAAGAAATTCTACAAAGGCCATGAAGCTAGTCTCAATATTATTACTACCATTACAAAACAATATTATCTGATTCGGTGATAACTCAAAATGATCTTTATGGAGGCACAGAAGAATAAGCTTAGAAGTTAGATAAAGCATAAGAAGCTCATAGTAAGCAATTCTAAGCAATCAAATTAAAGACAGAAAAAAATCAACCATCGAAATTTGATGTGAAATAGTTCTAAATAACAAAAATAAAATTTCCACATGTTAACATGTTATAATCACAAAAATCATGTACTTGTGATCATTTGTACTGCTACACATGAATCAATGCATATTAATTTTATTGGGCCCAGTGATTCACTGTGTTTAGTATTGGATAACTGAGAGTGACTGTTAGGATATAACAAGTTAGAATGAACAGTTAAGACTTACAGTTACTGGTTAACTGATAAGCTACGGAGAATATTTGTTCATCAACTGTTCTTAAGTAAATTGACCCCCCAACTGTGTACTTTTTTTATATAAAACTCAGTACATCTATACGGGTTTATTTATTCGTGTCTCTCAGTCGTACAAGTGGGTACGAGTAGTTATTACCAGGATATTTCATATAAGAAGGAATATTCCTTTAAATTCAAGTTTGCGAGGCGTATTTTCTTCAGAACCATGTGTAATGTCTTTTAAGACTGTATATATTACATATTTCTATAGCGAAACGCAATGAATATTTGTTTGTCGGAGACATTTATTTCCAAATGGTTGACTCGTTATCTCAGATATTTGGTGAATAAAC